>NC_077229.1:374280569-374880569 GCF_027887165.1 Monodelphis domestica
CCTTAGGGTCTCTTAAGATTCGTTCATTGTAAGATCAACTCTTATTGCAGCTCTGTTTTCCAGAGCTGGTTGCTTTCTTACTCAGACTTATAAACAAAGAAGATCCCTTTGGGGGTAAAGTTTGAAATCAGACACTTTTTATAATCCTATACATGGCAGCCAATACCATGAATAGATATTTCCAGGCAATATATGAAAGGGGTAAGATTGCAATCTAGCATTTTAATGTTCAAAGTATATAGATGGTGCTTTGAAACTATAGCTTTTCAGAAATCCATAACAAATAGTTTGTGACTTAATAACTCTAGTTTTCAAACAGAACATGAGTAATCTCTGTGATTACACAAAACTGCCTTGCTATTAACTTTGATTTATTGGTAGCAAAAGCAATTAAACCTCTTGGTATTACAAATGTTACTAGACACATTGTTGATATTTATGAAGCAAAATCTTTACTATAGACCAAAAGGAAAAGTTCATTTTGACAAGAAGTCAACTTAAGTGACATTGAGTCACAACATTGAGGTGTTGACCCTTGGCTCTGGTGTGAATACTTGAGCTAATCTAAGGTTTATGGGATCTGGGATGGCAATTGTTGCTGAGTCCATACTCCTTTGTATCTGGATAGATTAAATTTGTAACTTACTTTGGACTATTACTTCTTGCCATTTGGGTTTCAAGATACGGTTATTTAAGGATTTTGTTTCCTGGATTAAGGTGACAAATTCAATCTAGCAGTGTGACAGCCATGTGAACATCATGAATCAAATAGCCCCAGTGTCTACAGTTCTCTGTGATGTCCAAATGGCCAGGGCAGCTTTTGTCTCAGGCTATGTAGGTTTCTAATCCTTTCCCCATCCTTTTAAACCTTTTATTTTCAAGTGAGAGTCTATTGTGCTGCACTGAAATGAGTAGTCACAGAAATGATCAGACTTTGCTACAGTGAATGAAGGTGATCTGGTCCCTTTCCTCCTCTGAATTCTATATTTAACAGAAATACGTTGTATATCTTTTCTGCAGAGATTTTCTATATCTCCATGGCCTCCTTGATTTGCTTTAATTCAGCAAAGAATCAAAAATCCCCACCCAAATGTTCTCTACCGAAACCTACTCCTCATCTCTTGGTTTGTGCTTATCACCCATTTTCTGACTTGAGGGCACGATCTGGTGTCAACCATCAATCTAATGAAACATCACTATCCTAGATAGCGTGCATGAAGATCCAGCTTTATTTCTTTATATTTTAGGGGGCCCCTCTTGGGAAGCCTTATCTTGCAGTCTTAGCTTCAAGATCTGTGCTCAGGAACTTAAGCTGCAGTTAGTTAGGTTAGGGGTAAGGATCTTGCTTCTAGGTAAATATGACTTTACCTCTCTACTTTGTTGTCTATACAACAGAATTTTTCTGCTTTAAAACTGGTTGAGGTAAAAATAAAATGAAACAAAAAATAGTTGAGGAGTAAAAAGTGAGGTCAGCTCAATTCATGGCTGGGATTTCAAGTGAATCATACATGGAACATAAGGAACTCTCACTTATGTATAATATTAGAGGGCTGGTATTTTAACACTATAAGAGTGAGGCTTCTCACAAAGCCCAAGGATGAGTTTTATATATGTGTGTGTTATATATATTGTGGAAAGGAAACTAGACTAACAGTTTGTGTGGGGGAGGGCCAACTGGGAGTGGCAGTTGGGTCTTGGACTAGCACTTGCTTCCTGCCCTGTGGGTCTTGCTTCCGGGTATTGGAGGGGAGAGGATCAGAAGATTGTAGGTTCGACTCCTACTTGGCTCTCCAAAAACTGCAATATTTATTGGGAAAGGAAATAGGAAGATTGGAAAACTGGGGATAATGGGGAATAATGGGAGGTTTGTATGGTAAGGAGGAGTTAAAGGAAGAGAGAGAATATTGCTTGGTGAGGCAAGGGAGGGAGATGCCCCCTGCTGAGAGGAAACAGCAGGGGTCCAATAAGGACGGTTTTTCTTTGAATGACTGAAACTGAAGTTCAGCTCCCTCTATGACCAGAAAAGATAGTCCACTTATCTGACTGTGAATTCAAATAATATAAAGTTTAATAATCCAGTTGGAATTGGAGTTTTTCCTTAGCTTCAGAGTATAGGGCCAGGCCCTAGAGGCTGGCAGAGAGTTTGTCCCACTCCCATCTACTCTCATTGTTCTAATTCAGAATCTTAGCAATAGACAGAAAGCAAACAAGAACAATTCTAACCTTCAGAAGCCTGTGTCTTCGGGCTGAACCAAGAAGAGCATGCCACTCCAGACTGGGCTGAATAAGCTCCTCTCATCTCTGACACCCGGAAGCCACTCCCCCACGGCAGGAAGCAAGTGCTAGTCACAAGACCCCACTGCCACTCCCAGCAGGAAGGAAGTGCTAGTCACCAGACCCAACTGCCACTCCCAGTTGGCCCTTCCCCCACACAAACTGTTAGTCTAGTTTCCTTTCCACAATATATGTGTATATATGTATGTATATATATATATACATATATATATATATATATATTTATTTATTTATTTATAAAATTTTTTAAAAACCCTTACCTTCTGTCTTGGAATCAATACCATACATTGGTTCCAAGGCAGCAGAGTGGTAAGGGCTGGGCAACAGGGGTCAAGTGACTTGCCCAGGGTCACACAGCTGGGAAGTGTCTGAGGCCAGGTTTGAACCCAGGACCTTCCATCTCTGGGCCTGACTTTTAATCCACTGAGCTACCCAGCTCTCCCCTATATGTTTAGTCTTATTAATTTAGGTATAGTATAGATTCAAATGGTAGGCATTTTAGGATGATAAAAATGTTGCACACTGTGAGAAACTTCAGTATAATCTAAATTAATAATTGTAAGTTAATAAAAGTCTCAAATAATCAGGACTCATGATATTTTGCAGGAATTATACTAAATAGTAAAGCTAAATGTAACTGATAATTGAAGGTCAATTCTGTTACTTTGTGCTCAGATGCATCATCATCTTCCCAACATGAATAATAATGAAATATAGTAAAAGAAACCCAACCCCTACCTTCCTTATCTTGTGTGTATGTATATAGCCAACACATACAAATACAGTATATACATACATATATATATATATATACATATATATATATATAGTGCTCTTTCTATATATGTAATTAAATGTTTTTAGAAGGTACAAGTAAACATGTTGGACTGTCCACATTCTAATATTAATAGCAGATTGTGATACTATTCCTGCTGAAAGACTGCATGACTCCTTGAAGATGACATATAAACGCCTTATTTCCTGCATTTAAACATCTCTTCTGATACCAAACTATTGTCTGGCTTTAATCTCCTGTGATTGCTCCTTATTCTGCGTTTTAGCCAAATGAAGTTTTATCCATTTCATTTGACTTAAAGCTTTTAACAAGTAAGGACATCTTGGAAAAATAGCAATACAAGAATTCACTCATCAGAAAATTTACATACTCTATATACTTTTTAATATTATTTTTAAACATATACTCTATAGACTTTTTCAAACATAGTCATTGGGAATTTATGGGGTATGCTTTTTGTAGTCCTATAAGCTTATAAAATATACATATATATATAATATATATATATATATATATATATAAATGCAACTACTTAGATTCTTTTTTCCCCACCAGAGTAATGATTTCATCAGTATATGGAACCCCAGTGAGGGATTTCCTGTACCATTGTAGATTGGTGCCTTTCCTCAAATTTAGAATTTTCAGGGCTTGCCTGGAGCCACTGAAGGTTAGGTTGATAAACAGTCAATCAATAAGCATTTATTAAGCAACTTCTATATGGTAGGACCCGTGCTAAGTGCTGAGAATACAAAGAGAGTTCAAAGTCAGTCCTTGCTCTACAAGGTCTGGCCTAATCACAGTCTCACAGGGGGAAAAAGGAAGAAATAACTACCTACAAAAAGATATAGACAACATAATTAGTAGATAATTAATGGAAGGCTGGCACTAGCCATAAGGGGATCAGAAAATACTTGTGATTTGCCCAGGGTCTTTAGGCTGGTATGTGTCAGAGGCAGGATTTGAATTGGGTTTTTGGGACTCTGAGTCTAACTCTCTAGCAAGGCTTTGCTGTTTTGTATGCATGTATGCACAAACACTAACCCATATATCATCGTCGTTTAGTCATTTTCCAATTGTGGCCCCATTTGGGATTTTCTTGGCAAACATCGAGTGGTTTGCCATTTCTTCTCCAGCTCATATTCTAGATAAGGGAACTGTGACAGATATGGTTAAATGACTTGCATAGGGTCTCACACCTAGTGGATATATGAGGTCTGATTTGAGTTCTGGTCTTCCTGACTCCAGATCTGGAACTCTAACCACTGCACCACCTCACTGCATATATAGTATATACATGAGTATCTATACCAGTATATACATGTATAAAATAAATACATATATTCTCACACATATAAACATTTGTGTGTTATACACATACATGAATATATGCACACACATATTATATATGTACATATATATATAAATACATATATATATATATAAAATCTTAACTCGCTACTTACTTGAAAGTCCCTGATGTGCAATTGTTTTCTTTGATGGTCATATACATTCCTAATTATTCTCACTTTTCTACTTGATTCCTCTTTTATGGAATTACAGAAGCTCAGATCTAATGTACATCTGTGCAAATCCCTGATCTCAGAATCCCCTGGAGGATACCCTGACAAGCGGTCAATTCACCTTCACTCTAAGACTTCTGGGAAGGGGGGAATTCACTATCGCCTAAGATCTAAAATACCTCTTGTAGATGGGCTTTAATTGTCAGGCTGTTTTTTTTTTTAATATTCTGCCTCTGCAATTTTTATCAGATGCTTCTAGTTGTGCCCTCTGACACTGAACAGAACAAGTCTAATTTCTCTTCTCTAGCACACCTTCCAGACACATATGCAGGAGAGTTATCGTGTCTTTCTGATTGCTCCATGAAGCCATCTCTGTACAGTCTGCTTTCACAACTCGCATCATCCTGGTCAGCCTTTTCTGTGTGCTTTCCAGCATGACAATCTTTGTCCTAAAATGTGGTGTCTTAGAGCAGATTATAATCGTCATATGTAGTCTGGCTAGGACAGACCTCAATAGATTATAACCTCCTTGAGCCCAGAGACTGTTGTCACAGGATGATAGATTACACTTTTCAAGGGAATTTAGTGGTCATTTAGTCCAAATCCTCCATTTTACAGACAGGGAAACTGAGGCTTATGGAGGGCAAGTATAAAATACTAAGCTGGAATGGGAATTTTTGTTGTTCAGTCATTTCAATCATCTCCGGCTATAACTCCATTTGGGTTTTCTTTGTAAAGTTACTGGAGTGGCTTGCCATTTCCTTCTCCAGCTCATTTTACAGACGAGGAAACTGAGACAAATAGGGTCAAATGACTTGCCCAGGGTCATACAGCCAGTAAGTGTGTGAGGCCAGATTTGAACTCAAGTTTTCCTGACTTCAGGCCCAATATTATATCTATTTCAACATCTAATTGCCTAGATGAGAACTTAGAGGTGGCCAAGTCCAACCCTTTCATTTCAGAGAGCCTGGGACTAGATCTGTGATTTCAGCGGTATAGGGAAGCCTCAATCAGTAAATCCCTCTGCCAGTGCAGTGGTTACTTTGTTTTATAACATTTAATCATAGAAAGTTGTCCAGAGCATTGAGGTTAAACAATTGCCCAAGGTCACACAGTCAGTAGGTGAGTGAATAAATTAAATGCGGACTGCCATATTCCTTAGTCATCATACAGCAACTGAATATTATCACACATCAGGGACTATTAACTATTTTTATCAGCTCAAATTTTTCTTTAAATTTCACTTTATTCCTGTTTCCTTCTGTGACATAAGGAACCAAGCCAGATGTAGAGAAGCAAAGCCTTATAACTAATAAATCAAAGTTTCCCATAAAACTGATTTTATATAATTACTTGCCAAAGGCATTTTTTTAAAAAGAAAAAATATTAAATCATTATTCATTTAATATGAATTTCTAAGATGTTTTTAATATTTTACTGTGTATACTATTTCTAGTGTCATCATCTGATATAATTTAGGTTGTATTGAAAGTCTTGTCAGTCTTAATAACTTTTAATATTTCATAGGTAGGCAAATTCTTCTAGTCATGATATAAAAATGACCTGTTAATTTTATAGGATTCTATTACATTTTAACCATAACATGCAAAGTCCTATAGAATCATTTAGGCGAATATGGCTTAGTAATCTTCAGCTAGCCTACAGTATGCTCTTGGACAAATTACAACTTCATCAATTTTCTCATCTGTAAAATGGAGATGATAATGCTGGCCTTTCCAACATCATAGGACTTTTTCCCCAACCCTTACCTTCCATCTTAGAAGCAATACTGTGCATTGGTACTAAGACAGAAGAGCAGTAATGGCTAGGCAATGGGGGTTAAATGACTTGCCCAGGGTCATCCTGGAAATATCAGAGTTCAGATTTGAATCCAGGACCTTCCATCTTTATTTATTTATTTTTTTTACAAATGACATGTAATAACTAATTTTCACATAAATCTTCTGAAGTTATATGGTCCAAATTGCTTTCCTTCCTTCCTCCCCTCCCCTCTTCTGGAGGTAGCAAGCAATTCGATCTGGTTTATATGTGTTGTCATGTAAAACATATTTCCATATTGTCTATTTTTGTAAGTGAAAAATCATATAAAACCAAAACTCCAAAACAAAAAAAACAAATAAAAAAGTGAAAAATTGTATGCTTTCATTTCTACGTCTGCATTTTCATTTCATTTCTGCATTTCTACTCCAACAATTCTTTCTCTGGAGGTGGATAGCATTCTTTGTCATAAGTCCCTGAGCACCGTCCTGGGACACTGTATTGCTGAGAATAGCTAAATCTTTCATTGTTGACTTCCACAATATTGCTTCAGATTAGAAAAGGGGGAGAGAAATTGCTACAGGTAGATACAAACATCAGTGAGAAGAGATAATTGACAATGAGGGAGAAGGAAGGAAAAAAACGAAATAAAGAAGTAACAAGCACAGCACATTGAAATATACCTCAGGAGATCTCATGGAAATTGTTATTATATCATCATATAATAATTGAAGTCCTTCAAGTATTGAGAAAGCATTATGTTTCTTTATTTCAAATACTCTGTTTAATAAGGCAGGAAAGTATTGGGGTATATGTGATGCCTTTTAGAAAAATTTCCATATGTAACAGTTAAAAAAAAAAGCAACAACAATAGCACAAAGGTTTGTGGTGAACCCGCAATCATCTGGAAAACTTGGCTAGCCAGAGTAAGATGTATAATAGCAACCCTTCCTCTGGGATACTTTTTATTTTGCTTCTCTCTACTATACTTACTATGTACTATGTAATTTTACTTGTCTGTGATTGTGACTTATCTTCCTTTTAGAGTGTGTGACTTATCTAAACTTTGTTTCTTCCCTAAAACTGAGTACAGTGGATTCTTTATTTTTTGCACAATTGGTCGTTAAAAATTTTTGTTAAATAAATACAAGAATCAATTAATGCTCACCTCTTTCATAAACAGGAGTAAAATGTTACTGAAAGGCTTCACAGCAATGCCTAATTTATTTTAATTTGAGTAGAGAGGCAACATGCCCACTGCTAAAATTGCAAATTCTCCATGTATTAAAATAGAAATGTCCACCATTGTTTCATTTATAAGTACACATTCACATATGTGGTGTTGGCTTTTTGTTTAGGTGTAATAGGCCATTGCCTAATAGGATTCGCAAATGTGTAAAAAAATCCCCCCATTGAAAACTGTTCTTTATGTGGGTAACTGAAATAGTCTAGTGGGTGCCATTTTGGGGGGCTTTCCTCTCTAAAATTGCAAAATTTCCAAGTCAGGGGCACTATATTAAGTTGTTGCCATCTTAGGGGAATAAGTTGGTCAGAATCCAAACAACAGGAGAATCCTGGTGCCATGGTGGGGAGTGTTGCTGGAAAAGAGGAAAGAATTCAATCCCAGAAATGGGACATTGAGGTATTAGAGACCAGTTTTGTCCTTGTGAGTAAACAAGGTTCTCTTGCTTGGATTGGATGGTCTCTAGGGGCTTTTCCAGCCCTGTAATTCTCTGATTCTCTGACTCCAGTTATGATTATCAATGCTATCTTGTGTGCATGGAGGAATTACGCTAGGTATAACTGAGTCTTCCCCATAGATGGAGCTCTTGTTCAACAAAGCCCTCCATTAGACTGGAAAAGTGGAGCCACACCATAGCAAAGCCCACAGCTCACCATCCGTTTAATCGGCTGACAATGGTCCCCTCAGATTTGCCTCCTTCTTTATCCACAGGACATGGACACCGCAAGAGATTTGGGGGGGTTTCTGGGAGAGGGGTTGGATAGGGGATTTTCAGGCCGACCGCCTGGAGCCATTCTTGTCCAATGAGAAGGACCAGTTTGGGGAGAGGGGCACTTCTGGCTCATGGGCCAAGCTTTACACAGTGCTGGAGAAAGCAGCAGTCACTCATATGCTTTTGATATTGTGAAATCGTTCTTTGCGTTCCCTGTACATTTTGTCTTTAAATTGTTTTCATTGTTTTATGTGGTTTGTGGTGCATACCTCATTTCTTCCTGCTAGCAGCCAGGCCTTTTAGAGGGCTGAGCTCATTTTGTGGAGTTTTATTGTATTTTCAGGTCGGTGCCCCAGAATTCAAAGCGAGGAGACTTGGACCACATCAGCCCGAGGTGATGCTCACGATCCATCTATCCGCAAGCTGGGCTACCTTCTCTCCTGTGTTACTATCTGCGACTAGCCTGGCAGAAAGGGCTGAAATGAATGTTTTATGAATCCCCGCGTGTTTCTGAACAGGTCTCCCAGCGCTGAGAGGGGGACAGAAGGCAGACTTAAGAGATCTCTTGGGATTAGCCAAGGTTTATGCAAATCCGTTTTCCCTGAGCAGCTCAAGTGCATGGAGGAGGTTTAAAATCTGAAGGTGGCATGTGCAATGCACTTTTGACATTGGCCCTTACATATTCATCATTTGCCTCCTCCTTTATTCACACATACACATACACTCACTACACACTGTCTGCCTTCATTGACAGGTGTACAACGGAGTGGCCCGCAGGGACCCTGATCTCCTCATTTATTGTTAGCAGTGATTGCTCTGTGTCAGGATGGAGATTCATGGTACCTGAGAGCTGCCAAGGGAGATCTTTTATGAGCAGTAAATTCGGCTTAAAGTAAGCCTACTAGCATTCCCAATTGCTCAGGTAGAACACTACTGAGGTGCTAGATTTGGGACGTTGGGGACCTATATGGATGGTAATTTGCTTAGGCTTATAATACTGGAAGGAGTGAGTGCTGGGCGGGTTCTCACTTGGGACCGCATTATCCTACCCTGAAAAGGACATTGGACTAGCCATATCGGCTTCATAATTTCCTTGATCACCTTTCTTGGGATCCCCAGGTATCTGTTCCATTTATTCGAAGCTGCCACAATAATGTACTGCCCTGCTGGGAAATACCTTGCATCTATGTGTACCGAAGACTCATTTCAGAGAGCCTGTACGGGCTAGTGATTTTACATTTATGATATCTTGGTTTCTTCTACTGCAAAGTCAGTATAGTCACATTTTTTAAAGAAGAGAATAGCCCCTTACATGGACAAACTCTGTCATGAATATATCATTTAATGCTGACTCAAGTAGTGCCCAAGTGGGATGGTACGAGTGGGGGACAAAGACAAGATCCATCAAATACACACATTGCAAACTATTTCTTTATTGTATTAATAAGAATATACTGATTCAGAATGAAATTTTAAATGGGATGGGTAAGCAGGTGGTAATAAAACAGAGGCCATGAAAGTGAATTTCTCTTTTAAAATTTTCAGTGAAAGAGAAGGAAAAAGAAAAGGATAGAATTCAAGGAAAAGAGAGGCTATCAAGGAAGTGTGTGCATTAAAAATAGGGAACACCTTGGATGGTCTCTGTGCTCAGATGCTGCAGAATAGAATGAGGCCACTGGGCTGAGAAAAAGTTCACCTAGAGAGAAAGGACTTCAAGTAACAGCTTATTTTAAATAAACCAGGTACCAAGCTCAGTTGTTGTGTGCTGTAGAAATACACATATTTTTAATGACTTTTAAATTTTAGTTCCCTGGAAAAAAGCCCAGATTGTAATGTCCTTGTTAAAGCTCTGATGGGTCGATACTCAGGACAATTTTGCCTTCATGGTTTCATGTAAGGCTGATTCTTACCACATAGTTACAGTTTTATGCCCCATCAGCCAAGCATGCCCTCCCAGCCTCCGTTTCTCATGAACTCCAAAGAAGACTATACTAGAAAATGATGAAAAAGATGACTCCTAGGTTGTAAGCCTTGGCAAGAGATTGGATATCAGGGATGAGAAATAGGAGTCCAGAATAACTCCTAGGTTGTGATTCTGAGGGACTGAAGCAATAGTAGGGAAAATGGGGAAATGGGGAACAGTTTAGGGGAAAAATAATGCATTTTGTTTTGGTAGGAAATTGGATCATAGCATCATAGATATAGGTAATATTGTTAGATTATTGCAATAGCCTGCTAGTATGTATGTTGCCTCACATCTTTCCTCACATGTATTGAATCCTGAAAGTGATTTTCCTGAGGAACATTTCTTCCTGGGTCACCCTCCCTGCCCAAGAAACCTCAGTGACTTCCTGTAACCTCCTAGATCAAATAAAAAACCTGTTTGGCATCCAAAAACTTCCATGGCTTACTTCCCTCCTACTGTTTCAGTCTTCTTACTCCTTATTTTCCAATACATACTCTTCAATCTAGTGGCACTGGATTCCTGGCTGTTCCATGAAAAAGACACTACATTTCTTGGGTCTGGGAATTATCTCGTTTTCTCCATTGCTTGTGAAGCTTTTTGACTATTTATCTTCCTAGTTTTCTTTAAATCCCCAATTAATCCTTTCATAAGAAATCTTCTTTAACAACTCTTAATTTCAGTGCTTTCCCATTGTAATTCCCATTTACCTTGCATATAGCTTGCTTTGTATACATTTCTGTGCATATTATCTCCTCCATTAGATTGTAAGCTCCTTGATAGTAAGGACTGTCTTTTGACTCTTGTATCCTCAGCACTTAACAAAGTGTTTGGCACTTAGTAAGTGTTGAACAAATGTTCTTTGATTGATTAATTAATTGCTTCCATGGGACCTGAAAGCTCTTTTTTGGGAGATATGTAAGTCAAATTCTGTTATTATCAGGGAAAACTCTGTGTAGAAACAAAATAATCCATTGACAATAATGAGAAGTTCCCCACTGGTGAAGCTATCCCTCTGTGCTAGGACTCCAGACTTGATTGACATTCTCTTTATCTAAATAGCTGTGTTACCAATGGAGTACATTATATAATGGGAAATGTACTAGACTTGGAGTCAGTGTTCTGCCATTAATTTGCTTGTGATATCTTGGGGAAAGCATTTAATCTTTCTGCTCTTTAATTTTACCATATGTAAAATGAGATGATGGGAAGAGAACCTTCCTTCCCTCATTAAAAGTTGTACATATGTGTGTGTGTATGTATATATAGTTTTTTCATAAAACCAAATCCTAATCTTATTTATTAGTTCAATAGTTCTCTTACTTTCAATTTTATTAGTTTCTTCTTTGATTTTTAGGATTTCCATTTTAGTCTTTAATTGGGGATTTAAAAATTTGTTCTTTTTCTGTGTTTTTTTAGTAGCATGTCAAATCAATAATCTGCTTTTTCTTTATATTCAGGGATATCAGTTTTCCCTTAAGACCTGCTTTGGCTGTATCCCAAATATACAAATAGCTTCTTCCTTTACTATGTGAAGCTATGCAGGTGGCATGGTCTTTAGGTCAAGCAATTGTAGTCTATATGAGAGTGAGCATTTCTGCCTCCTCATCTACTTTTTCCCAGTGAGATTCAATGATTCAAATGCTTCTCCTCTCCTCCCATTATGCCAGGCCACTAAAGGTGTTGTTTAACTGAAATGATAGATCAGTTTGGTAGTCAATCAAGTTCAATGATTTACTTTACCATACTGGCCTGCGTTTGCCTGAATGGGTGCTCAACTGGCAAGCATTTTGAGTCATATTTAGAAACATTAATCCTGAGCTGGGTTTGGGTTCTACATTTTTTTGCCCATTAAAGGATAATAGGGCTGGGCCTATCTCATCAACATTGTTTAAGTTGAAAGAAAAGCTGCTATAATTCTATACTGCCTGGTGAAACATTAAATGAAAGGGACATTTCCATATGTACAATAGAACAGAAAAAGAAGTTTGTATATGAAGATTCCTAGTTTGTACCACATACAGGTTACATTGTCTGTCTTGTTAAGTATATCTTAAGTTCAACACAGAGCCTTCAAAGTTGCCCTACTTAAAATCCTTCTTTCTGGTCTCTCTTTTGTTCTCTGCATTTTCTTTTAAAAAGAAAAGACTTAAGGACTCTTTTCTTTCTTTTTTTGGGTACCCAATTTTTATCACTCCTCACTTCTTTCCTTTCCCAATTGGGAAAAATAAAGCAAAACAAATTAAGAACATCAAAAGGAACTTGTGATTTCCACTAACACTTCTACTGCCATGAATGATATGACTGTTGCCTAAGTAAAATCTAAGCCTCAGGTTCTTACATTTTCCAAGTGTAACATTTTTGTTGCTCTTGTTTCTGCTAAAAATGCAAGTGCATAAGCATTTTAGGGACGGCACAGCCCTATGGCCACCTGCTCAGTGCATACAAAACTAATTCTAATTTTCAAAATGAAGGAGCAAAAATAGCAAAATATTTTTTGTAGCTAGTCAAAGGGATCCACAGAAAGAAGAGTCCTGATTTTAAAAGAAAGGCCCCAGAAATTCTCTTTGAAGGGATCTGTGGAGGATAATTCTCTACTCTTTCCATGATGAAGGAATCTGTTTAGCCTATAGAGAGTTTTAATGGAATGAACCTGTATAAACATTTAGGGAAAAGTCTTCTATGGCTTTACAAACAGGAAAAAGGTGATCTGTTGGCATAGAGACAAAGCAACACTTTCCAGTTTCTATTCCAATGGAAGATTTGGTAATTTAGAGGGATTTGATGTCTTGTATGAGAGGCAGCATGCCTTGGCATAGGGGAGAGAGGCCAACTTTGGAACTGTGAAGACTCTGTCCCTGATTGTCTCTGTGACCTTAGGTGAGGCATTTAACCTCTCAGTGGCCCCAGGAACTCCTCTAAGAATATGTTTTGAGCTCAGTAGCAAATCTGTATGGAGGGAGTTTCCTTGCTGAGAATCCCATGTGCTGATGTAATCACAAGTCCAAACAAATCCAAAATGACTTGGGTAATGAATGAGCCACTACTTTCTGTTTCTGAATACTCCCTGGGCCCTGTATTTTGCTGACTGGGTGGCTGAAGGGATTCCAGAAGTAGCATTCAGTTGTTTAGTAGAACAGAATACAGAATTCTTGATAGTCAAAAGCCTCCAGACAGAGAAATCACACAAAAGCAACCAAGCCCATAGGATAGGCTTTCTGAAGATTTGATTTGCCCCCCCCCCCCCAAAGACCATTAACCACAAAGATCCTCCTCTCCTAGCAGGCTGGGAAGCTGCCTGAGATGCCAACTATGGTAGTGTTTGGGATGCTAATACACCTTTTCAGAAGCCATGCTCAACTAGCTTTGGGAGGAGTAACTCATTAACTTAGGTTCAATGTAGGAAGATAGAAAGAGCTGGATCCTGGAGAGGATATTTATGGATTTGGGGCGAGATGCTAAAATTATGTTTTCTGGAATTAAACAAAAAAGACAGAAAACAAACCAAAACAACAACCCCTGTATTTCTGGTGTCTGTGAAACAGTGATTTTGAGCCTTTATTGTAATACACAAGATCGAAGTCAGAGGACCTAGATTCAAACCTGTATTCTCTTGCTTAATTCCTTGTGTGACCTCATTCAAGCAAATTTTAAAAGTTCTCAGAGCTTTGGGTTACTCCTCTCTAAAATGATTAAGCTTTATTAAACGATTTCTAAAGTTCCTACTAGTTTTAACTACAACTCTTTTTTAGATCCACCATATTCATTGCTGTTATTGAGTTATTTCATTCATGTCCAATATGGGGTTTTCTTGGCAAAGATATCAGAATCGTTTGCCATTTCCTTCTCCAGCTCATTTTACGGATGATAAAATGGAGGCAAGCAGGATGAAATGACTTGCCTAGGTTCACACAGCTAGGAAATTTCTGAGGTCAGATTAAAACTAAGATCTTTTTGACTCCAGTACTCTGTATCACCTACTTGCTTGCACTATATAGAATGTACTGCAAAAATAAATAAGTTGCTCTGTGCCATGGCATTTTCTAGGACTAAAAAATGTGAACATTAATAAAAAAGTAGTTTTAGAAAATTTGACTGTAGTTATACTGATAACGCTTCATGATGTAGTCGAGGATCTGTGTTGAATGATTAACAGGACTTAATAGATTTTAAATTCTAACTTATCGACACCATATTGAGTGGCAAGAAAACAAGATATTGGCTTGGTTTGTTTTGTTTTATTTTTTCCTTGATAATCTGCTTTGCTCACTCAAGAAAGGATCATTATCAGAAAGCTGGTCACCATTTAATATATTGTTTTTATTGCAACAGTTCAGGAACTCCATCCACAAAGGTGACCTGGGTTGATAGGGAGGGCATCCACACCAGTAAAGCCACAAATCTTTTAAAGTGGATTTGGATATTGGAAGCATTTTTATTCAGGTATCTCTTAGTGAGTCCTCATATACATTGCACCCTAGGTCATTTGTTATTCTACTTAACTCTATTCCTGATTTCTCTGTCAGGAGATCTGGGTTCTAGTGTTTCTTCTGTCACTAACTCTATGAATTTGGATGCATCACTGAGCCTCTCTCCCTTGTTCCATATTATTGTCTGTTAAACAAGACAGATAGACTCAATGATGTACAAGGTCCCTTGCAGCTCTGAAACGTGCCTTTTAGTTATGAAGCCTGGAGCTATGGAGAAGTTTATTGCATCATTAGCTATGCCCTGAGAAAGCAGAGAATGTTTGCCAGAGGGAGTCTTTTGAGCAGAGCTTGAATAGTAAATCAGAAATCTGAAATCTCTACCTTCCAAACCAGTAGGCAGCAAAAATTTTTCTGTTTACTTCCATCACTCTCATCCAAAAAAAAAAATAATCCCAACCCAACAACAACCCCAAACCCCCAGCACACAGACTAAAATAACCCCCTGAATTGGACCCCTGGCATTCTTCCTTGATTTAAGCTTTCTCTGTAACTTATCAGTCAATATGGTCTCTCCAAAAGCACTTGTAATAGAGAAAAACCTGAACTGCAGAAGTTGTCTTGAATTGCCAAGGGCTTTACATTGTTCATTAAAAGTTCATTTTAATGCCTTTCCCTTTGATAGAAACCGGATCAGGCTGCAGATTGCTACTGAATAAGAAAGCAGAATGTCTTACTAAAAGAAGATATTCTCCCTCTTGCCTGAAGGTGAGAACAAATGATGATTTTTTTAGGATGACTAGTGCCTGTTTGGATAGTACTAATAAAGATAAAGGCCCTAGTTCATTCCCTTCTGGGAGTGTTACTTCTTCTATCCTTTATCTTTAAAAGAAATTCTATTGAAATTATGGCAGAACATCTCTGGAAATTCCTTGAATTCAATTGAACAAATATTTTAGTGTCCATTATGTGTAAGCAACGGTACTACTATAGTTATTGCAGGAAAAACAAAGATGACTAGTTCCTGGGGGAATGGGGTTAACTTAAATACTGGATCAAAAACATTTTTCTCCATCTTCATCCTCCATATACACCAAAGATCTCTGATGAGGAGTAGGCTCAAACTTTTAAAAAATGTATTTAGAATATATTTCCATGGTTACATGATTCATGATCTTTCCTACCCCTCTCCCCCCCCCCCAGCTGACAAGCAATTCCACTGGGTTATAAATATATCATTTTTCATATCCTACATTCATGTTATTACTATTTGCAAAAGAATGTTCTTTTAAAGCCAAAACCCTAATCATATCCCCATCAAACCACATGATCAATTGTATGTTTTTCTTCTGTGTTTCTACTCCCACAGTTCTTTTTCTAAATGTCGATAGTGTTCTTTCTCATAAATTCCTCAGAATTGTCCTGGATCATTGCATTGTTGCTAGTAGAAAAGTCTGTTATATTCAATTGTACCACAATGTGTCAGTCTCTGGGTACAATGTTCTCCTGCTTCTGCTCCTTTCACTCTACATCAATTTCTAGAGGTTGTTCCAGTTTCACATGGAATTCCTTCAATTCATTAATCTTTTCAGCACAATAGTATTCCATCACCAACAGACACCACAGTTTGCTCAGCCATTCCCCAATTGAAGGGCATCCCCCCATTTTCCAATTTTTTGCCACCACAAAGAGCGCAGCTATGAATATTTTTGTACAATTATTTTGCCTTATTATCTCTTTGGAGTACAAACCCAGTTGGATCAAAGGGCAGGCAGTCTTTTAGTGTCCTTTAGGCATAATTCCAAATTGCCCTCCTGAAGAGTTGGATTAATTCACAACCCTGCCAGCAGTGTATTGGTGTCCCAATTTTGTCACTTCCCCTCCAACATTTGTCACTTTCCTTTGCTGGCAAATTGGTCAATCTGCTAGGTGTGAGGTGATACCTCAGTGTTGTTTTGATTTGCATTTCTCTAATCAGGAGGGATTTAGAACACTTTTCATGTGATTATCAATAATTTTTATTTCTTCATCTGAAAACTGTCTATTCATATCCCTTGACCATTTGTTGATTTGGGAAATGGCGTGATTTTTTTGTAAATCTGACTTAGTTCCTTATATATTTGGGAAACTAAAACTTAGTCATAGAGTTCTGTTATAAAATTTCACCCCACCCCAAGTTTGTTGCTTTCCTTCTAATTTTGGTTGCATTGGTTTTGTTTGTACAAAACCTTTTTAATTTGATATAATCAAAGCCATTCATTTTATATTTTGTAATATTCTTTATCTCTTGCTTGGTCTTAAATTCCTTGCTTTACCATAGATCTGACAGGTATACTATTCTATGTTCACCTAATTCATTTATGATTTCACTCTTTATATATAAGTCCTTTACCCATTTTGAATTTATCATGGTATAGGGTATAAGATGTTGATCTAAACTTAATCTCTCTCATACTATTTTCCAATTTCCCAGCAGTTTTTTTGTCAAATAGTGAATTCTTGTCTCAAAAACTAGAATCTTTGGGTTTATTGAACTCTAGCTTGCTGAGGTCATTTACCTGTAGTCTATTCCATTGATCCACCCTTCTGACTCTTAGCCAGTACCATATTATTTTGATGGCCATTGCTTTATAGTACATTTTAAGATCTGGTACTGCTAGGCCTCCATCCTTCACCTCTTTTTCATTATTTCCCTTGATACTCTTGATTTTTTCTTATTCCAGATGAACTTTGCTATAATTTTTTCTAATTCTATAAAACAGTTTTTTGGTAGTTTGATAGTTATGTCACTGAATAAATAGATTAATTTGGGTAGGATTATAATTTTTATTATATTAGCTCATCCTATCCATGAGCAATAAATGTTTTTCCAATTATTTAGATCCAGTTTTAATGGTGTGAAGTGTTTTATAGTTGTGGTGATATAATTCCTGTGTTTGTCTTGGCATGTAGATTCCTAAATATTTTATATTGTCTATAGTGATTTTAAATGGAGTTTCTCTAACTCCTGCTACTGAGTTTTGTTGGAAATATACAGAAATGCTGATGATTTATGTAGATTCATTTTATATCCTGCAACTTTGCTAAAGTTTTTAAATTATTTCTACTAGTCTTTTAGTTGATGTTCTAGAATTCTTTAAGTACACCATCATATCAATCTGACAGCCTAGTTTCCTCATTGCCTACTTTAATCCCTTCAATTTCTTTTTCTTCTCTCATTGCTACAGCTAGTGTTTCTAGTAAAATATTAAATAATAGAGGGGATAATGGGCATCCTTGCTTCCTTCCTTATCTCTTTTAATCAGATCATTTTCTACTTTAGCTTTCTCTGGTATCATGATTGCTACTCCTGCTTTATTTATTTATTTTTTACTTTAAATGATGTGTAATAAATTCTGCTCCATGTTTTTACCTTTAATCTATGTGTGTCACCTTACCTCAAATGCATTTCTTGTAAACAACATATGGTAGGATTCTGGTATTTAATGAACTGTTATCCTCTTCTATTTAATGAGTGAGTTCATCCCATTCATATTCAGTGTAATTATTACTAACTGTGTACTAACCCTCCATCATATTATGCACTTTAGATACTGCTCTCTTCCCTTTCACTCTGTTCTTCCTCACCAGTGTTTTACTTTTTGTCATCCCCCCATTTCCTCCTCCATTTAATTACCTTCCCATCACCACCCTTATCCTCTCCTCTATATAATGATTTTCATGCCTCTCATGTTATATAATTTACCCGATTTGATCTCTCCCTTCCCTTTTTTTCTCAATGCAATTATCTCTTTCACCCCTTGATTTTTATATATCATTCATATGCATACACATCATACATATAATTTTTATCATTTCATATCATCACATTTACATACACATCATATCATCTTGTATTATCATATACATCATATCATCATAATCAGCTTACTTCCCCACCCTCTTTCTGGGTAAATTCCTTCTATCTTCTCTACTACTAAGAGTAATTTTTGAGAATTACAGGTATCCTCTTTCATGTAGACATATAAACATTTTGATCTTAATGTTTTTATTTACTTTCTTATTTACCTTTTTGGGCTTCTCTTATATCTCATGTTTGGACTTCACATTTTTTTAAGGTCTGGCTTATTCTTCAGGAATGCTTGGAATCTTCTAGCTGTGAACTTTAGATTACTCCACCCTGCTTAATCTAACAAAATCAGGAATGTCTACACCCATACTTAAGGATTAAGTATTTTAGAGGATGGCCTATGACAGACATGTGCTAGAAAATGACAAATCAGAAACAACTGACAGACTCTGGGCTATCCCAAGTCAAACCTAAGATATCATTGGTACATGTGAGACACAGGAAAGTGATGTAAAACCATCTATATATTTCGTGTCACTTCCTCTCTCCGGACTCTGGGACTGCAGAAAGGTGGCTGGCAGCATTTGGCTGAGCATGTCAGCATCTTGGCATGGCGGCTGCTATTGTCCAGTTTTTAGCCTAGTAACCTAGTTTGGTGAGGCATCTTCTCTGAGATCTCTTAGAGTTTTAGGCTGATACTTTCTCTTTTACCTTCCAAACACTATCCACTTAGAAGCCTCTAATCTTCTTCAGAAACTTTGTGGCGGAGGATTTTGAATTCTCCCTGGCACAGGCCAGGCGGGAGAAGTCCTATACTTTCTCCCTCTCTCTTCTCCTTGATTTTTTCCCTATATATTGGTTAAACCACCATATATTTCCAAACTGACTTGGGTATTTTTATTTGGGATATCCCCATGTGACCAAAAATTAAATTTAGATAAGGTCACGACCGTAAATTATCCTTACATAGCTTATGGAATATCCATTTTTTCCTCTGAAAGAATATACTCAGTTTTGCTGAATAGGTGAATCTGGGTTGTAAACCCAATTCTTTTGCCTTACTGAATATCATATTCCATGTCTTTTGATCCTTAATGTAGAAGATGCTAGGTCCTGTGTGATCCTGAGTATAGCTCCATGGTATTTGAATGGTTTCTTTCTGGCTGTTTCAAGAATTTTATCCTTAGCTTGTCAGCTCTTGAATTTAGTTATTACATTCCTGGAAGTTGTCATTTGAGGATTTTTTCTGGGGGTGATTTGTAAATTCTTTTAATTTCAATTTTATTTTCCTGTTTGAGGATCTCTGGGCAGTTTTTTCTGATAGTTTCTTGTAGTGTTTTGCCCAAGGTTTTTTCTTGATTGTGGCTTTCAAGTAGTCCAATAATTCTCAAATTGTCTCTCCTAGATCTATTTTCTAAGTCAGTTGTTTTTTTTAAATAAAATATTTCAGGTTTTCCTGTTTTTTCCTTCCTTGATTCTCCTTTATTGTTTCTTTATTCTTCACGAAACATTAGTTTCTAGATGGCCAATCCTGATTTTTAAGGCCTGATTTTGGTCTGTCAGTTTTTGGTTCTCCTTTTTCAATTGGCCCATTTCTTCTTACATCACTTTCATTTCTCTTTTCCACTTTTCCTCTGCCTCTCTTAATTGTTTTTTGAAATCTTTTTTGAGTTTTTCCAGAATCTGTGTACAATCCATATTTTTCTTTTGGACTTTGCATGTGTTTCCTTTGGTTTCACTGTCCCATTATGTGTCTTTACCTTGCTCTTTGTCTCCATAAAAATTCTTTTGACTTAGGCGCTTTTTTGGTTGTTTGCTCATTTTTCCTATCTATTTATAGGTAGTCTTGGGGGGTGGGGTGATGTGATGGTCTGAGGGCTGAGAGCTCTGAGAGTCCCTTCCCATGCTGATTCAATTGACCCTTGAGATGCTGATAGCTTAAAAACTTGCCTCAGGATTAGGTGTAAGTTTTTTATCTCCCTCTGAACTTGATCAGTTCAGATACTGATCAAGTTCTAACCCCAGGCTTAGGCTCAAGTTTTTGGTCTCACTGTGTACTTGATCTAATCAAGCACACCCTTGATTACCCTATCTTGGAACTCCACCTTGATCTTTAGGCAAAAAGATCAATATTTAGTGCTTAGTACTATCAGCTACTCCAAACTGTGTACTATGTTCTTATCCCAAGCTCAGACTGGGATCCCTGGCTTCACTTAGGGCCCTCATAGATCAGCCCACTTCAGCCCAGATTGCCCTGGGATGGGAATCCAGACTTCTCCACAGGTTTGAAATTTCAAGTGACTTTTACTACTATTTTCCCAGGGAGGATCTCAGGCTCTGGATGTTGGCTTAGACTTAAGTTCTGAACCTGGGACAGTAGATGTGGAGTGGGGTGTGTGGCTTGCTCTTTCCTCCTTGCTACAGTCTCTTGCTGTCTCTACTCTTCTCTCAACCCAGTTTCCCTGATTTTCTCTATCTACCCTTTGGGTTTTTCTTTTCTTAAAAGTTGTTTCATTCTGTCTCCTCATTGGTTCTTTCACTCCTGTATTCACTTTGTGGCAATATTTTAATCTTGGTCTGAGAGAATTTTTGTGGTGGCACAGAACTGCTTTGGATTACTCTGCCATCTTGGCTCCACCTTTGGAAGTCCTGAGTGAGCTCAGATTTGAAGTACAAAAGTATTGGAACAAACATATATGAAATTTGTATGACAGGGATGTACCTCCTAGACCTATAAGTTCTTTTCTCCCTTCAAGGAACTCTCATTGAGTTAACTTTTAGTTGTGATATAACCAATGAGCAAATCACTTCCTTCCTTATTAGAAACAGTGTGTCTCAGCTATTGGGTTGATTCATTATTGAGCTAAGGCATGAAGGTTAATCCTCAAGTCTACTTCAAGGTCTCATTCTTAGACTTGGCTTTGACTCCCAGGAATCTGGTTGCTGGTGAGGCTTTGAATGGCTTTGATTGATTTCTCATTCTTACTAATTGCTTTAATGGATCTTGTCTTAAGTAGCTTGGGCACTCCCATCCCAAGATGCTCATTTGCCTAAGATCAGGAAAGAAGAAACCCACCAAAATCAGGGGTGCCATGTTTGTGCTGGCTGGAGAGAGATAAGACAGCCAAAGCTGTTGCCCCTCCCCACTCCAAGTGTTGTAGCTATCCTTCCTCTTCAAAAGCCAGAGAGAAGAAAGTAAGAAATTGTCTTTTTGAGCTTTTTTAAAATGTACTAAATGAGGGCTCAACAGTCAATTAAAAGGCTTTTTCCTACCACTCAGTGAGATGACCAGAAAAAGTCAGGTAGACCTTAGCTTTCTTTGAAGCAGAGACAAGGGTCCTCCATTATTCATGCCCACAAGTAGGTTTACCAAGCAAGCCTTCAGGTGGATTGCAACCAGGCAGGCTACCTTGCCCATACTCTTAATGATTGGGCTCTGAACTTACCCAGTGCAGTGGTAACATACCTCTATCACAGATGAAGAACCTGAGGCCCAAATAGGTTAAGTGATATGTTTATGTTTCTATTAAAACTAAGATCTTCTGAGAGTTATTGAAAAGAAGTACCCTGGAAGGGGCTGAGGTGTAGGAGAAAAAAAATGAGACAGATTTTTGGAAATAATTAATGTGAGATTATAATTTGTTACATATTTATGATAAATGTGTATTATATTATTGTGTTATATATGTTTATATATATATATATATATGAAAATATATGATAACACCCCTAAAAATCAAAGAAAGAAAAAAAGAAAAGTAGCAACCTGTACTGTGGAGTATTACAAGAGGGAAATGTTTGAAGGACCTGGAGATATTTAACCTGGAAGAAAGAAAAAAAAAGACTGGGTTGAACACATCTTCCTACAAATATCTGAAATGTTTTTATGTGGGAGAGGGATCTGATACCTTCACTAATTCATAAAGTGTAACTAAAACTAATGGCCAAAAGGCATAAGATAGAAGATTTTAGTTCAGTGTTAGGGAGAACTTCCTAATAATTAGAACTTTCCAAAAATAGAATGAGCTCCCTTTTGATTTAGTGAGCTCCTCGTGCGGGAACATGTTCAAGTGGAGCTATAAGGAGATTCATACTTTTCATAAGAATGGTATTTGAATAAACTTCATGAGAACAGGGACCAAGTCTCATGTAATCTGTATATTTTCCCTGGCATTCAGTCCTGGGCTTTGCCCTTACTTTATTGCTATTGTTATAGTTATTCCAGTTATGTCTGACTCTTTTTGACTCCATTTGTGGTTTTCTTGGCTAAGATATCAGAGGGATTTGCCATCTCATTTTAAAGATGAAGAAATTGAGGTAAATGGAGTTAAATGACTTGTCCAGAGTCACATCACTAGTAAGTGTGTGAGGTCAGATTTGAAATCAGGGAGATTAGTATCCCTGACTCCCAGGTCATTACTCTGTTCACTGTGCCACCCAGCTGCCCACTGCACTTACTTAGTAGGCATTTAATTCTTATTACATATATATATATATATATATATATATATATATATAACATATAATGGTAATAAATTCTCAGTGAATGTTGAATTAATAAACAATGGTTTATGAACTTCCTTCCCACTCTAGAGTCCTCTCATTCCAAGAGAAATTGACCTAATTGAAATGGTTATTATTATTTTGTTGTTCCACTTCTCACTTAGTTAATATTACACTATTTACAATGCTCTGCTAATTAAATGCTCTTTCAATGACTGTTTGCCAAATAACCAAAGAAAATAGAGAGTTTGGTCATAAGAAAGGAATAAAATATTGGCTGTAGAACCAAAGTGAAATAAAAACGTAATTCACAAATGGATATGGATATCTATCATCTTTATTTCATTGATAACATTTTATTACTGGTTTTTTGTAATCATTGAATTTATCATGGTTCTTACAAGCTTTCAAAATCATTGCTTTTAATTTGCTGTCATTGTATAAATAATTCTTATAATTTTATCTTTCATTATTTTATAAAAGTCCTTAAACTTGTTCATTTTTATAATATTACTGATGCAAATTGCTCACTTGGTTGTATCAGTTCATACCTCTGTCCATGTCTTTTCTGACAACATCCATTTCTTTATTTCTTAATATACAATATTACTTGATCATATTCATATCTATGATTTGTGCAACATTTCCTCAATTGTTGGACACCCCCATATTTTCTAATTTTTGTCACTACAAAAATATTTTTTATACATAAAGAAAAAAACTCTACCAGAAATTGACCTAAGCTAGCTACCCTCCCTTTACTTTTTCCTCCATGAGCAGGCCTGACAACACAATGCTTTAATAGAGATATTCTCAGCTCTAGACCTAGAAAAATATTTATATAACATAGAAAGTTATGTTTATTTAGGACACATGTAATTTCTTTACTCTATGCTGAGCCATTACCTTGGATAGGAAAGCTATTATGGAGCCTCTAAAATTCTCTGGAGCACATCCCTTCCCCAGGTAGTATAAATGATTAATGGTGGTTATCCACCTTAAGCTGGTGCCTAATGTCTCTCCAGATTTTACATGGTTATTACATTTCCACTGAGATCTTCCATGCTCTCCCTGATGCCCTAAAACTCCTTTGTCCCATATCTAACTTCCCTAAACCTTCATGAGAAGGTATTGTCTTCATGCAGAATTCCAGGGAAATAGTCAAAAAGAGAGGTGGGCAAAGACCAGCTCTTCCTTGACCTTTTCTCCCTCACATCACCCAGCAAAATGGCAGATGTGAACCGTTGAGTTAAGATGAATTAATTTCAATCCCTGTCACTGTCTCAAATCTAAGCCACTTCTGATGGCCAGGGTCAAGGGAAAGGTTAAGTGACAACACACTTAACTTTACAGTATTTTATCCTATTCTGAAGGGTTTTGTTCTTAGCCATCATTCTGGTTCAGAGATTCTGAGTAGATGAGCAGAAACACATTCAATGATTGAGTGGGTTCGATTATAGCCTTAATACTGCCATGGATGTGGTTAAGCAATGGGGAATGGAAGTTTATCATCTACTTCTGTTACTGTGTCCCGATGACAAATGACTATTAGATTTAAGAGTTGCCTATTCAGAAGAGAACTGCAACAACATTGTCCTCATTGGATAGACTAACAGTTGTATAAATTGAAATTCATTGAGGATTCTGAACGATCTTACATGGGCCTCACGCCTCATCTTTACTCTCTAAAGGACGTTGTAGTTTGCCCACTGGAATTACTTGAGTTGCATGTGTAGTTTCCATTCCTATCTAAGTACAAATTGGTAGAAGTCCCATATGATCTAGGGAACGAAATATTATATTTTCAAGTCTTCCATTTTCGTGTCTGCCTTTCCCTATTAAACGCCTAGAGGGAAGGAACAATTTCCTTTTAGTCTTGTTATCACCAGTTCTTAGCACAGTGTTTGGCAAATAGTAGGAACTCAATAAATGATTGTTGAAGAAGCTTTACTTAAATTGAACTGTCTCTTCATTTTTCTATGTCACTTAGCCCAGAACACAGTGCTTTACCCATAGAAGATGTACAATAAATGTTTGCTGAAAGGCAACATTAGTAAATGGCAGAACAGGATGGAGCTTTGGAGGACGGCTACCCTAGCTTCATGTTGTAATCCTGGAAATAGAAGTGCAGAGAAGTGATTCACTCAAGGTCACATGGCTTGTAAGTGAATTGAATTAGATTTGAATCATCTTAAAAATTTTAAATAGCTTTTTTGAAACAATGTGAACTGATAGGCAATGATTTCATTCCTGATGTTTCTAGCCAAGAAAAACAGACCTTTCCCCCCATTCTTATGGAATGGTTAAACAATGTGAAAAGGCCCAACTCAATAAAAGAACTACTACTAGGTTCATGGGATTTAGTGCTGGAAGGGATCTTACAGATGGATCACTAAACTCAAATCTCTCACATCATAAATGAAAAAAAAAACTGAGGTCCAGGAAGGTTATTAAGTGACTTGTTTTTAAGCCATTTTTGTAATATTCAACTTTTTGTGACCCCATTTTGGGTTTTCTTGGCAAAGATGCTAGAGTGGTTTGCCATTTCCTTCTCCAGCTCATCTTACAGATGTGGGAACTGAGGCAACAGGGTTATGTTACTTGGCTAGGGTCACACAGCTAGTAAGTGTCTAAGGTTGGATTTGAATTCATGAAGAGAAGTCTTCCTGACTCTAAGCCTAGCATTCTATCCACTGAGTCACCTGAGTCAATGTCTCTAGAGTTTCTAAACCAGTGGTTCTCAACCTTTCTAATGCCGTGACCCTGCAATACAGTTCCTCATGTTGCAGTGACCCCAAACCAAAAAATTATTTTGGTGGCTACTTCAAAACTGTAATTTTGCTACAGTTATGATTCAGAATGTAAATACCTGATATGCATTATGTATTCTCATTGCTACAAATCAAACATAATTTAAACATAGTGATTAATCACATAAACAATATTTAATTATATCTTGAGAAATATTAATCCAACAGGAGGCAGACTGAGCACTGGGGCGGGAGGTAAGTCCTGCCTGGGGAGGGGTCTGCAGACGCTGTCTTCTTCCTGTCGTCTCCCTCCAACTCGAGCTGAGGCTTCACTTTGCTGGGGTTACTCGGCTCCATTATCAACTCCAGGACTCGTTCTTAACCCCTTCGGAGCCAGCGCCCAGGTGCTCTCTCTGGGTCTCTGTTTGAGTCTGCTCTCCAGGCAACAGGGTAAATCAATCCATCACCCCTCATAGGGGGAGGGCTGCTGATAGTTAACTAATATTAGTACAATGTGAGGGCAGCAGGGTCCCCGTTCTTTCCGAGATCTTGCTATAAAGTAGCACAATTTCTCAGCGGCTAAAGCCATCGGAAATATATATTTCCGATGGCTTTAGGCAACCCCTGTTAATTGGTTGTTTGACCCCTGCAGGGGTCATGACCCACAGGTTGAGAACTGCTGTTCTAGACTAATAAATTCCAGAATTTTAGAGTGAGACGAGCACCCATTTACCATCTCATCTATCAAGCCAAAAAAGATTCTCATGATAACATTTTTGACATATCATCACCTAACCTCTACTTGAAGACTACCAAGAAGGGGGAACCCACTTGAACCTTGGCCACCTCCAATTCAAAAGCTCTGAGATTCTGGGATGATCACCAATTCCAACTCTCTGGCTAGAATGGTATCAAAAGCTTCACCTCTGAGTGGAGAGGCATACTGATATAGAGGGCAAAGAAGACCTAGACTTAAACTCTTGTCTCTGCCACTTACTACAGATTTGACATTGGAGTAATCACTTAATCTCTAAGAGTATCATTGTTTTCTGTCCTATGAAAGAGGGTAAATACGTCTACAGCCTGGTGAAGAAAATGCTTTGTAAACTTTGTTTCCCTATCTATGAGAGGTGTCATTTATTCCTTTGAATTGTATGCTACCTGTGTACATCTTGAGTGATTTATCAAAGATTGATTTATACAAAATTGTTATGATTTGTTACATGAAGTGAAACACATTCATATATTTTAAATAATGAAAAACACAGAAATTTATCTTCTAACCTGAAGTTAGCCATCTTGGTCAAGAGTAAGAGACAGTGTTCATAAGACCCTTTCTCCTTTGGGCAAAATTTAAATACTTCATTTATAATACTGGATAGCACTGACAGCTGTTTATATTGAGCATCCATTTATTTATTTGCAAGTAAACTTGTTCCATAGACTCACGCCATGCAGCCATCACAACTTTCCCCCTCTCCCTGTCTTTTCCTTTAAGGACCACACATATTGCTCTTTGGAGAAATAAGGAGGTCCAGAGTTACACACTGATTTCACTTGGTTTCACCTCTCTGCATTCACTTTATCTATCTGTAAAATGGGAATGAAACTACATGATCTCATAATGTTAAGGATATTCCAAATACTTTCTTAAACAAGTTTATACATTTGTATGGCAAATAGATAGTGTTTATATTTATGTAGCTGAACTATTTGCAAACCAAAACAAAGTTTTCCCCCTGGGCTTGGTGTAACTATTTTGTATCAGTTATAGTAATTGCATATTAAAGGTAATTGTCTAAGAGGGTTTCCCAGATATTCCCTTTGTTCTCCTTTTGTCCTACAGGCATATTTGCAAAGAAGGAAGCACATTATGATAAAAAGAATATTGGTTCCAGAGTCAGAAGACTTGGGTTTTAATCCCATCTCCAATGTTTATTACCATTGTGACCTTGGGCAAGGCTCTTAATCCTCAAGGACCTCAGTTTCCTCAAGTGTAAAATGGGGAAGTTGGACTAGTTGACCTGTAAAATTCCTTCTAAGTCTAAAAAGTAGTCACAAAAAATGACAGTCACCAAAGAACACAGGAGGACTTACATGAAGTAGAGCAAATGAAGTGCGCAGAACCAGGAGAATGTTGTACACAGTTAAAAGCAATAATGTACAATGATCAGCTGTGAATGACCTAACCATTAATATCAAAGCAAGGATCCAAGACAACTAACTCTGAGGGACTCATTGCAAAAGAGAATATCCACCACCACAGAATGAACTGATGGAGTCTGAATGAAGATTGAAGCATCCTGTTATTCACTTTATTTCCTCCCGATAGTATAAGCAACATGCATGTCTTTCATAACATTATGAACATGGAAATATGTAGTATGCATGAGAACACATGTACAATCTACAGCATATTGTCAGCCATCTCAGGAAGGAAGGAGGGATGGGGTAGAGGGAGAGAACACAGATTGTATCATATGTAAGTTGACAAAATAAAATGTATTATAACTCCAAATTCAGACCGCTGTTTTGCAACTACACACAAAAGTCCATGCCCTAGAATTTGCATTTTTCCTTTACTTCCACATCAGTGTGAGCCTGGAACCACATAATAAGCAATGGTGGTGTCATGAAAGGAGAACGGTTTCTATATAGTCATGTATTGGGCTAATATCGCACCTTATTCCAGCTTCTGAACTCACTTCCCCATCTCCTCTTCTGCTTGAACTCCTTTTTTGTTGAATTGTTTTGGAGCAGAATTTGAAGTCAACTTAACATAGTAAATTAGCAACAAGATGAAGGAGAAATCAAATGACATCATGCCTCCCCTAGTGAAGGCATTTATGATGACAACTGAATTCTGAAAATGGTTAGGCCCTCCATTAAGGTTAATTTTTATATTCATTATGAGGTAGAAAATTCATTGAATGTCATTAACTCAATTAATTCACACAACTTCAGTACTTGTAATATTTCCTTTGAAGGAAATTACAGGAAGGGGGCACAATATGGAAGAATTCACAAGTGTGTTTTGCAAAGTAGAGAAGTTTTGTCCTATGGAGAAACATCACATTTTTAAAAGATTGCTTGTGATCCCTTAGTTGGATTACTAACTAATAAGTCCCAAGGCATATTTATAATCTAGAAGTGGAGAATTAAATTAAATTCCAGAATTGTAAGGCAAAATTGCATTTTATTATCTACTTAATCTCTTTTTAAAAACTTTATTTCATTCTTTTTCAATATTGTTTCCCACTATTTGCCAACATTTATTTGTTTTCTTCCATCTACCTCCCTTCTTACCTCCCCTATGGGGTGAAACTCTTAGCAAATAATTTTAGAGTCAAATCAAACAAATCCCTATATTTTTTCATGTTCATAAACGTGTATTTCACTCTTCCATGGCTGAGTCCATCATGTCTCTGTCAGGAGGTGAGCAGGGAGCATCATTGGTCCTCTGGAATAGTGGTTGATTACTGGGTTCATAAGTCATTAAGTCTTTCAAAAAGTTCCTTATAGATTTGTATGAACTGATGAAGAGTGAACAGAACCAGAAAAACCATTTAAAATGTTCCCCCCTCTTCTAGAGTACCTTGTAAAAATCCACACTAACACCTTCCTGAAAATGAGCTTCCACGATACACCCTGGAGGGCCTGGAAGCTTCCTTAGCCAATGTATTTCTTTTTTCCAAAGGAGAATTTTTGGTCAAGGACTAGGGTTATGAGATTTTGTCAAACAATGGACACACTGTGAGGCAACTACCAAGAAAGGACCTGATCTCACTGTGGTCTCTAATCTCATGTTGATGTCACTAAGTCAAGAATGGAGAAATGGAAGCAGAGATATGGGTTTCCTTTCAGGTCATTCTTGAAGAGAGCAGATAGTGGACTATAAGGCTTTTGTTTCTTATGTCCCTAGATAGCAAGCACTTGGACTGGCCACATCAAATCTGGAACAATCAACCCAGAGTAGGTCTTTCTTCCACACCAGTTTTATCTTTTTACTTCTCAACTCTTTGCCTCACATCTTGAGTGCATTTGGAAGAAAGATCTAGGATAAGAAGGGAATGACAACTTGGAAAAATGGGACTGACGCTGCTTTTAAACCATGAATTCCACATCTGTTGCACCAACCTATGTTTTAATTATCTCGGAGATATTACTGCCTTGTCTTAAACTGGAAAGAAATGAATGATGATTATTCTCGCTGTATTTATCTCAGTGGTTTAGAAGCAGATGCAGTTTCGCATCTGGTCTTTTATGGCCAACTTGCATGCTGGGATTTCTAAAACTCACTGTGTTCATTGTCATCTTGTTATAGCCTCATTTCTTTTGTGATGCTCAAATCCAAGGGGCAGTGTGGGCCAGCAATGAGAAGAAACATTTACGAGGCACCTACTGCCCATCAGGCACTGGGCTAGATCAGAAATAAAGTTCTTCAGTAGTTTCTCTTACTGATCAAGATTGATTTTTGCCTTATTAAAATGGCAACATTAAAATTAAGAGTGGCACATCCTCATTGACCATAAAAATGACTGTACTAAAGCTACATTTCTAGGATTATCTCTGTTTCTAAAAGGGTCTCCGAGGAACTAGTCCTATGAAAGAGAAATCCATTTTGTATAAGTGATGATAAAAGAATTTTCTTCACAGGGAACCTTTGTGATTTTAGACACTGTTTATGTCCTAGGATAATGAGATTTAGAGAAGCAAGGGACCTTATATAGCATCTTATTTTGCAGATAAGGAAAGTGAAGCCCAGAAAGTTTGGTGACTTTCTCCAGACAATATAACTAGATAAAAGGGATAAAATGATGTTTTAAGGAAATGGCTATTTTAAATTAATAATAATGATCTACATACATATACATGGTACTTTTAATTTGGAAAGTACTTTACCTAGCTTATCTCATTTAAGCCTCACTATATCCTGGTAAGGTTCTTTATTATATGTATTCTATCCTTGTTTTACAGATGAGGAAACTGTCAGGGAAAAAGTCAGAGTGATGACTTGTCCACGGCCATCATTTAATCAAATAATAAGCATTAGTGAGTATTCATTACAGACTGAGCCCTGGGGACACAAAAAGACAAAAACAGAGCTAAGTCTCAGAGCCTACATTCTAGTGGAGAAGATATAGGTGCATATGGGTGCATATAAGATACTTACAGAATAGATCAAAGACAGTATTATAGGGGAAGGCTCTAACAGTTGTTGGGGGAATCCAGAAGGGCTGCCTACAGAATATGGTGTTTGGGTTGGGTCTTGAAAGAAACTGATTATACAACCCATAAGTCATAGACAGCATTAAAACCCAAATCATCCCTACTCCAAGACCAGTGCTCCATCCAGACATTCAGCATTACTTCTGTGAGGCAATGATAGCTTTTTCTCTTTGAGCAGCTTATCTTTTACGATTCAGTCTCTCTTAATCACCATGTTGTTGACAACTTAGGTTGCCTGTTCTATGTCTTCTATACCTAGGGCTCATGTGTCTCAGGTTTTCTAAGATAGTCTCGATTTCAAGTGTGTCCCTACAACGAAAATGTCCTGGAAGTTGTAATAATTTGGAGATAGGCAACAATCATTTTAGTTAATAACCATTACAGTAAGAGTGTGTGTAATTTATTAAATAATTACAGCATTTATATGACACCTTAAGATTTGCAAAATGCTTTAAAAATTATCTCATTTCATGGAGATTGTTAGGTTGAAGGAGCATCTCATTGAAATGTGCACAATTACTGTATTGTGCATTCTCTAGTCTCATATTCCATGGTAGTGGTACCAGTTACATTGAGGGAGAGTACTTAGGGTCAGGGTAATAATGTTGATGATCAGTAATTGAATATGAGCTGTCTAGTCAAGGTCCTCAAACACCATTTTCTATCTTCTAAAAGAAGGTGAACAATATAATTCATAACATAGAAAAAATATTAAGAGCTCCCAAAGACCAGAGGGATCCGTTCCATCCTGTCATTTTATAGATGAGGTTCCATGACTTGCCCAAGGTCACACAGGAAGAAATCAGGATTCCACTTCAGATCTGACTCCATCTCCAGGCTCTTTCCTCTTCCCAAGTTGTGATTCAGGTATCTTTTGTTTCAGAATTCATGGTCTTTTCTATTTTCTTTATCAAAATCATAAAGGCATTAGAGAGTAGCAACATGGATAGAGAACTGGTCTCAGATTTTGAAAACCTAGGTTTGAATGCTACTGCTCCTGAAACCTATGTGGCTCTGTGCGTCTGGCCAAATCACTTCACTTCTGTGCCCTCAGGAAGGTTGCTAAGGTAAAGAGTGGGGCCATTTTGCACTGGTAAAGGAAATTTATCATCAGGAGCTATCTAAATTAATAAAATTACAAATCTGATTTTTTAAAAATGTACCCCAATAGGTTGGAGGGAAATTAGGTGGTACAATGTATAGAACACCAGACTTGGAGTCAGAAGATGTGACTGGCCTTAAATCTGGCCTCAGAAACTTACTAACTGGGTGATTCTGGGCAAGTCATTTAATATTGTTTATCTCAGTTTCCTCATCTGCAAAAATAAACTGGTGAAGAAAATGGCAAATCAGTCCAATAATTTCCAAATGGAGTTATGAAGAGTTGGATGAGACTGAAATGCCCCAATAATGACATCATATTAAGTTAATTATTATTTAATAGTAATAACAGCCCACATGTATACAATATAAGTACGTATTAAAGATTACATTGCATCCCCAACAATAGTTATCTGAAAGAAGTAGTTATTAAGACATTGGAAATTCATATTCTTGTTGTTTTACAATCACAAGCTTGCTCATTGTATAAGCTTAGGAATGCAACTTAGTACTGTTGTAAAAAGTGATAAAGAAGACAATTTTTTAATAACACTGAGAAGACTTGTATGAACTGATGCAGAGTGAAGTTACCAAAGTCAGGAGAACATTTTATATGATGATAACCCCATGATAAAGACAAACAACTTTGTAAGACTTGGGAATTCTGATCTAGTTAATGACCCACCAGACTTCCAGAAGGCTAATAATGAAATATGTTACTTACCTCCTGATAGAGGGGAAAAATTCAGAGTATAGAATGAGACATATACTTAAACATCTACATATATATTACATTTGTTTATATTGAACATGGCTAATGTAGACTTTTTTGCTTGACTATTCAAATTTTAACAGGGATTTTATTTCCCTTTCTCAGTGGAGGAGGAGATAGGAAGGAGAGAAGGCAGATTTGTGTTGATTAAAAAAAAATTAAAGATAAATTCCTATGAACTGATAAAACCATTCTGGAGAGTAATCTGGAATCATGCCTAAAGGACCTTAAAAGGATGCATACCCTTTGACCCAGCATAGGATCTACTTGTACAAAAGTATTTATAGCAGTTTTTTTTTCTGGTAGCAAAGAACTGGAAAGGGATATCCATCCATTGGGAAATGGCTGAACAAGTTGTGTGGTATATGATCGTGACAGAATATTATTGTATCATAAGACAAACAAGACAATTAAAAAAAAACCCTGGATAGACTTATATGAATCAATTCAAAGTGAAGTGAGCAAGAGAATGTTATATACAGAAACAGCAATAAAGTATGATGATCAACTGCAAATGACTTTACTATGATCAACAATACAAGAATCCTGGACAAGTCCAAGGGACTCATGACAAAAAAGGCTACTGCTATAGAAGGAACTGATGGAGTCTGATTGCAGATTGAAGCATGTCATTCTTTATTCCATTAATTTTTGTCTAGTGTAAATAATGTGTGGCTTTTTTCACAACATAATGGACATGAAATTATATATTGTAATAATAACATCTACAACCTGTATCATTTTACCTGTAGTCTTGGGGAAAGGGAAGGAGGTTGGATGGAGGGAGAGAACATGGATAGCAAAATGTTAGAAAACAATTATTGGAAATTGTACTGACATGTAATCTGGAAGAAAAAAATAAAGAAACTTAAAAATCCACTCCAAATTAAACCAACCAACCAAACAACAACATGTACTCTAAAGATTATTATTTTTTTAAAAGCAAACTAGAAAATGCAGGGCATGCTGTTGAGTTTGGTTTAGACTGAGAGGTTTACTGTGGAATCTGAGTCATAAGAGACCTCAAAGGTCATCTAAGTCAACCCAGGTAGACTTAAATACTTGATAATTCTTCATCTGTCCTCTACTTGAGGTCCTTTCAAGGCATTCCATTCCATTTTTTGGATAGCTTTTGAAGGAGAGTTTTTCCTACATCTAGCTTAATGACAATCACCTAATTTTGCAGGTCAGAGAATGCTTGAGTAAATCCCATTAGAATAACTTTGTCATAGTTTACTGAAAGAAAAGAGTCAATCTGAAGGTGCTCCCAAAGTTACTAGTTAATATGGGATAGTAGTAGGTGGCAAGCAGCATGACACAACAGAAAATATACCGAACTTGAAATCAAGAACCTGACTTCAAATCCCAGCTCTCTCACTTATTATGTGTGACCATGGGAATTTCTCAGGACCTCAATTTTCTAATCTGAAAAATAAGGGATGTTATACTGGAGGAATTCTAAAGTTTCTAAAGATTCTAGATCTATGATCTTATGATTCTAGTCAGGGTGATATCTGGTACCATTCATTTAAGGCTCTCAGTGTTTGCAAAAGCCAAGTAGATATTTGAGGCAAGGATAAAGATAATGAGGTTAAAAGATGTTTTCTCTAAGACATTTAATTAAGTGCATTTAATTAATGCATTTTTCTGAACCTATTTGAATATTTGCCTTGTTGCTCTAATTCACTTATTGCATGTAGATAAAGAACCATACATGATGCTTGACCCTGTGACATTTTTCAACCCTAAAAAATGGCATCTGAAAGTGGAAAGACAGACAAAGAGGAACCTAATTGGCAAACCTACCTATTAAATAAATGTGCTTCTTTTATCTTGCTTTCCTTTGGAAATAGTAAGGTGTGTAAAATCACTCTCAATATGCATCTTTTCATGTGTCCTACCTCCATTTTATTTGCTCATGATTTCAAAAACAGCTGGTATTGCTTGGCAGTATCACAGGACAAACTTGCTACTTTCATGACATCTGTATCCAATATAGGCTATCTCTGGTATGTCTATGTCCCTTCCTTGGGTGCAATATGATGGAAACCAGGCTGAAAATTTTGGGTGCTTGCCTCATGTAATGTAGCTCTTTGTATCCTGAAGCTAACGTCCATTTCCTCTCCAAGTCCAATGCTACAGTTGAGATTTCGCCCCCCCCCTCCATTTACAATATAAATGTTTTCTTCCTTCCTTACTGTGTTAACTCAAGCTTTTGCAGCTGGCACAGAGCAGAAAGTTAAATAAAGAAGCAATTAGGATCATGATCATATCACCTGTACCACAGCGTCTTCTTTCCAAAAGCATCTAGACACTGCTTTCTTTTAATGGGGTGTAAGGGTGTGGGGAGGGAGTTGTCATTAGTAGTTAATATAATACACACACACACACTCACACACACTCAGTCACATACGACAGGCTGTAGTTACTTAGCAAAGAGTGATAACCCAAGGCTAGACATGAATGGAACACTATCATCTGCCAAGTTGAGCTCACATTGAATGCTACTAGCCCCAGGTTTCAAATGAAACCTTTTGAAGATTCAGTCTCTTGTTTTCTCTTTGGCACAGTGTTCCTACTTTCTCAAAGGCTATGCCAGCCAAATGCCTGTTCTTCCAGGTTCTACCAATCTAAAGAGTCTTTGAATATAAGTCTAGCGAGAGTCTGGGAATTTATTGTCTGAGGAAGGAATAGCCTTACTCCATGAAGGTAGGCTCATTGACAGCATTGGCAACAGGAAATGATTGTTTTTGGCCAGAGTGTCCCATGACATGAACAAAATTGCAAAATAGTCATCAGATCTCAGTGATCCTTGTCCATTTTCAAGGTAATGATGAAGGAAAAGAAGGCAAAGAGTGATAAAATTTAAGATAAAATGTAGACCTTTTGCCCACGTTATTAAAACCTTGGTACTCTCCAAAAGCAATCTTTGCACAACTAGTAATTTGATACGGTACTACAAGAGCTCATAATTTGCCTCTTAATATTATTACTATGAATGAAGCCAGGAGACATAAAGAAATTAGATGCAAATTGAAGGCCAGCTCAAAAATTCTCTTTGGAGGGAAGAATAAAGGAGTTCATGAAGTTGGTTTCACTATATACCCCAAGGGGAATATATATGTATCGCCTTTATATGTGTGTGTTTCAAAACAGCAAAAAGGATGGTGGAAGATTAAGAAGCAAGTCACTTTATAGAACAATGCTTTAACATACATTAAAGGCAGGCATTCAGTTAGACTTGAAGAATAAAATTGCCTTGTCTTTTCATTTTGTTCAGGGGCTTTTTCCTGTCTTCCTATTAATTTGCATGAGAGGCTGAATAGTTTTGGGATTGAGAAAACCGAAGAACTAGAAACAAGAGAGCCATTTTGGCTTGTTGAAAAGATGGCCTCTAAACAGATGCTGCTGAGGGGGTTCAGTTTAATAACTGGATGCTATTCGTTGAGTCATGAAGATTTCCTAAACCTGTCAGAGCAATGCTTTTGACAGAGATCTAGCCTTCAATGAACAGGAAGATAGGGCTAAACAAACAGATCTAAATCCACAGAATAAGCAAATAGAAAGAAACCTATGGGCAACAGTTAGCTGGTCCTTTTCTGTTTTCTTAAAGAGCTTGGCTTCTGGGATGAGAATTCCCCATTTTTGTAGAAGAATCACCTGATAAACCCAAGGCTTTGATGACAGGTCCCCCTTCTACAAAGACAAACAATTAATGTTTTTTTCTCCTATTCAGTTAAATTCAGCAAATATTTGAGTATGTGCCATATGCTAGGTACTGGGATACAGGAAATAGGAGTTCCTGTCCTCAAGGAGCTTACATTCCATTGGGGGAAACACCACCTCTACTTGCAAATTGCAAAATACATAAAGAGCAAATACAAAGTTGTTTCAGAGATTTCAGGGCAGAAAAACACTAGGAATGGTGAGAAGTAGGAAAATGCTCCCTCCTAGAAGAGGTAGCACCTGAACTGTGTTTGACAGAAACTAAAGTTTCTAGGAGATTGGGGAGAGAAAGATTTCTGGTGTGGAGGACAACCTGGGCAAAGGCAGAAAAAAGGGAAGGAGAGAATGTGTGATCAATTTGCCAATTATGTGTTTAATATATTCAGGGAGCTTTTATTAAAGAGTATTTTGGCTCTCCAGAGGACTTAATTATTGATTGACCAGGTGGGAGATTAGATGGAAGTTTAAGAATTTCTTTTTATTTATTACATTTCAATAGAAATGTATTGAGCATTATTATGTACCTAGCACTGTCCTACATGCTAGGGATACAAAGACAAAATAAAGCAATCGGTCTTCAAGGGCACAAATTTTAATGGGAGAATGAAATAAAGATTTATTAAGCAGCTACTTTATGCCAAGCGCTGTGCTAAGTTCTTTACAAATATGATCTCATTCAATCTTCCAAATAGTCCTGAGATGTAAGTTGCTATAATTATCATCCTCATTTTGTAGTTGAGGAAACTGAGGCAAACAGAGCTTACGTGACTTGCCCAGGATATCTATTAAGTATTTAAGACTGTATTTCAACTCAGATTTTCCTGATTTCAGACCTGGCACTCTATCTAGTGTACCACTTAGCTGCCTCTAATCAAAACCCGAAAACAAAACAAAACAAAACAATCCTCCAACATTTATACAGACAAGTAATATAGAGCACATACAAATTAAATACATTAATATGGAGTGGAAGGAAGTGCTATTCTGATTCTGGTATGCTTTAGATGGACAATTTACAGAGTTCACTCATCAGAACATATTATCTTAGATTGTGGTATATGGATGTCAAGGGAAGACTAGCAGCTATGGTGTGAGGGCTTCTCAAGCACATTTTAGGGCTTGCTCATTGCTCATTCACCTTTGGGGTCCATTTTTTTACCCAATTCTCACCAAGAAGCTCCAAGAAACAGTAACATATGCAGCAACCATATCTCAGTAGACTGTCTCAGTGGGCTAAACCAGATTGACGGTAATCTATAGATCTCAAATCTGTTAGTGAGTTGGGTGGAGGAAGATTTCCCTTGAGAGCATGGGCAGATAAGCAGATTTGTTCCAACAGCTATGAAGGCAGCAGAAGCAGGTGCTATGGAGTGCCTAGAGCTTGTTTAGACATCAGATAAACCAAAATAATCTCCTTGAGTTTGGACTCTGCCATTGGACTCTGGAAGAGAGAGTGAGGTGGACTTTTATACAATCCTGCCTCACTTAAATCCAATTTATTTGTGAGTCAAAAGAAAACATCAGGGGGCAGCAAGATAGATCACTGCATAGAGAGCCAGGCTTAGAGATAGGAGGTCCTGAGTTCAAATTTGACTTCAGATACTTCCTTGATGTGTGACCTTGGCAAATCACTTAATCCCCATTACTTAACCTGTACCACTCTTCTGCCTTGGAACCAATATACAGTATTGATTCAAAGATGGAAGGTAAGGGTTAAAAAAAAAAAAGATCACACCAGTGTTGGCATTTTGGTCCTCCTCCGGTATGATGGATAACAGTCATTTATTTAGATTTACCCTGAAAATGGACAATAAAAGGAGTAGAGGAAGTTGGCTTGTCTTTGGTAAATTGTAAAGGCATCTTTTAATGCCCCTAAATTTTTCTCTGAGATAAATGGCCCATTTAAATACCATTTTTTTGGGAGAATAGTATATTATTGCAAGCCATGGAAAAATACAGTCTCTGAAGAGCTATATCTAAGGGTCACCCAAAAGGCAATCGAGAGGTGCATGGTGGATATGAGCTGGACAACCTCCTTTTCCCCAGCATCCATGGTATTTCCTTATGCTCTGATTAGAAGATCACATGTGCTTTGGAAACTAGAAGTCTAACTCCTAAAATATTTAGTGATGAGGACACAGGAATTTTAGAATTCATTCACATGCTTTCAAAAATTGTTTTATCCTTCTCCCTCTGAGAAATTCTGAATCTGTCCCCATTGCAGACCATTCTCCACTCAGCTATCCAAATGATCTTTCTAAAATACAGATCTGATCACATCACTCTTCTTCAATCTTCAAAACTTCCTTATCTTTAGGAGCAAAAATATAAACTCTTCTGTTTTTATTTTTAATGCCTGTTAGAATCTGGCCCCTTCTTATGTTTCCAGTCTTTTTAGAACTTGCTGTTTCTACCTACTCTATGATCCAGTGACATTGGATTTTTTGCTCTTAAAAACACAAAACATTCTGATTATACATTTTCATTGGCTCTTCCTCATGTCCGGAACTGTTGCACTCTTCGCTACCTCTTGTCTTCCTTGTTATCCTTTAAACTTCAGCTAAAACTCTCTTTTTTTGTTTTTTAAACCCTTACCTTCCATCTTAGAATCAATACCATGTATTAGGTCTAAGGCAGAAGAGCAGTAAGAGTTGGGCAATGGGGGTTAAGTGACTTGTCCAGGGTCACACAGCTTGGAAGTGTTTGAGGTCACATTTGAATCCAGGACCTCCCCATTTCCAGGCCTGAGTCTATCCACTGAGCCACTTAGTTGACTCCAACCTTTCCTTTTTGAGAAGCTTTTAAAATTAGTATTTTCCCTCTGAGATCATTTCTGAATTTTTTGTTTGTTTGTATATTGTCCTTTTCCCTCACCTCCATTAGATTGTGAGGTCCTTTAAAGAAGAGACTATTTTTGTTTTTCTTCATATCTCCAGAGCATAGCATAGTACTTGACTAGAGAGGAAGAACTGAAATGCTTTTTGATTAATTGATTAAATAGCAAAGGGAAGTTATTATTCTAATTTATCTTAAAATATCTGTCCAGTTGAGATGGGAACATTATCTCTTAATCTCTTCTTTTTCTACCCCTGCAAATTAGTCTGTTGTTTCCTTCAAAAGAACAAAACTGTCCTGGAGATTTAATTGGTTTAGAGGTCAAAGTCTTGTGCTATTGTGGCAGTTTATTGCTTACCTGAATACCTACGAAACAGCTAGGACAGTAGAGCCTGGACCTCCTCTCTCAAATCTCCGAGCCCAGAGAGGTAATGTGACTAACACCAGAATGTTAGATGGACAAGTATTTAATTTCATTCCAGTTTTGGACCCAAACTATCATAGACCCAAGCCTTGAAATCAGAAAACAATATTCATGAATCATTAAACATTTACTAAGTACCTACTTTGGGGCATTAAATTCATTTTTAAGATTTGAGCATTCGACTCTCATCAACGTCTAAGCTATCATCACGCTATATGGATATTAAAGTCCACTTTTTAGAAGGGCTTTTCATTTATAATCTGAAGTACTTTTTGCTGTTGTTCAGTGGTTTTGGTCATGTCTGACTTCTTGGGGTTTTCTTGGCAAAAAGACAGGAGTGGTTTTCCTTTTCCAGCTCAGTTTTACAGATGAAGAAACTGAGGCAAATTGTATTAAGTGACTTGCTCTGGGCAACATAGCTAGTGAGTGTCTGAGGTCACATCTGAAGTCAGATTTTCCTGACACCAGGCCCTGTGGTCTATTCTCTGTGCCACCAAACTACCTGAAATCTGAAGCACATACAAAGGGAAATGGCCAGGAAAGAGACAGCAATGGAGTCCATAGGATGCTGGAAGAAGTGCAAGTGATAAAGCTAAAGTCTAAACTAGTCTGAAGAAGAGAAGAATTTGGGAGTGGAAGAATTGTCCCTTTCTTTAAAAGGCTTTCATGGGGGCAGCTAGGTGGCTCAATAGATAGAGAGCCAAACATGGAGATGGGAGGACTTGGGCTCAAATTTGGTGTCAGATACTTCCTAGCTGTGTGACCCTGGGGAAGTCACTTAATCCCAATTGCCTACCTCTTACCACTCTTCTGTCTTGGAATCGATACTTATAAGGGATTAAAAAAAAAAAAGACTTTCATGTAGGAGAGAGATTGAACATATCATATGGTCCCAGAGCATGGAGTTCTATGGACATAGTGGGCAAAAGTTATAGGAATGTTGATTTTCACCTTGTATATAAATGAGAACTTCTTCATAGACAGCTTTGCACACTCGGAAAAAGAATAGTTTTCCGTGGTGTCAGTTTCACATCAACAGAGGCAGATGGCCACTTGTGGAGGTGATATTAGAGGAATTTATGTTTTAAGAATAGTCATTCTCGATCACTGAGAGACTACCACTACTATGTTTTAAGGAGGATTTGGATTTAATGACTATTGAGGCTTCTGTTGACTTTGAGTAACAATCAATCCCTTTTTTTTATTGCCTAAAGATAAAATACAGCACAAGACATCGCCTCAGTGCAGACTGACCTTACTTTTGAATTGTCTTTGACTTAATAAAGCTCTCTGAACAAATAGAGCTGCCCTCTAGTGGGATCCAGTTTCCTTAGGGAGTGAGCTCTCTTTCTGGAGGCTTATAAACGAAGTCCAGAACAACACTTTTTGGGTGTCATAGGATCACAGACTTAAAACTGAAAAGCCTTGAATATTATCTAATCCAGTCTCATGGGGAAACTGAGACTCAGAGTGGTAAAATGACTTGCCCAAAGTCACACAGGTAGCAGAGGTAGGATTTGAAAACCTGATACTTTATAAAACAAGAGTCATTTCTACTATGCTAGGTTTGCCCCTTGCTGCTTCTCCAGCATTACAGAATGGATTCCTATTTATTTATTGGTTGGGCTGTATGGCCTCTGAGGTTTCTTCCAACTCTGATTTTCCTTGATGACAAAGTATACTTATTTTAATTACTTATAAATGGAATATTGAAAAGTGGTACAATTAAACTTGTACGGTAACCATATTTAAGTAAGTTAATTTTAATGTAGAAGTATCATAACTTTTAAATTATTCTTTTTATGGATATACTTTTATTTTCATATTGATTCTGTTCCTGAAACATTATATGTAAATATCGTCATTTGAAATGCTCACTAGGGAAGTTTCCTATTTGAGAGTGAAACTTTTTTTGTATAGAGAATATTCATGTCTAATATAATTTCCTAGTAAATCTGGCTTTTCATACTGGAGGTATAAAACAGAGATGTCATGGGAAAGTTTATAAGATGCGTTAAAGATAGCTAACAGGGTGACCCTGTCTTTGATTTTCCGAGGAAAGTTCAACAGAGATAAGACTAAAGGGACATGATTTCATTAAGAGATCAATTTAATATATGAGTGGGATTTGCACGTTCTAGCTATGATTAAAGCTTCTACTGTCTCCACTATAAGGATAGGGTGCATGCATGGTAAATTTCTGCCTTGGGGGAAACTTTACCAAATGCATGACAGTGTAATTCAACCCAACTATCTGTTTCTACTTAGCAGTGAATTAGAACAGAATGAATCCAGACACTGTATTATCTATTATTCCTGGAGAATGCTGGTCATTGGCAGAACACTATGGAAATATTTGGATTGAGGCTGTCTGCACCATATTCTGAGCCTGATAATAGAGGCTGAGTGTTACCAGCAACATCATCTTTGGATGCATAAATATTTATGTCCCCTTTATGATATGGAAACACTACTGTACTAAAAATAAGAAAAGTTTTTTTTTTTCCCATAGACAGCTGGGTGGTATGGTGTATAGAGACCTGAATTCAAGTGCTGCTTCAGAAATTTATTCACTATGTGTCCCTGGGAAATATTCTTTACCTCTTCCTGCCTCAGTTTATAAAATTGGGACAATATCACTTCACAAGATTGTTGTGAATATCAAGTGAGTTAATATTTACAAAGCACAATGCAAACTTTCAAGGGTTTTAGAAATCTATCTATTGAAAACAATACTAATAACAATAACAAAATATATGAATGCTTATGAGTTTGTCTTGGGGGGAGGGGATCAAACCATTTCCAGGTTCTAAAGACTCAAATTTCCTCCGGCGTCTGAAGTGAGACCAAAGAAATTTGCAGGAGAAAGTATTCTGCTGCGCTATAAGCTGGTAGATACTTGTGTTGTCCCAGTCATCTTTGCCCTTAAGCACTCATCTGTTTCTCCTCGAGACCTATTTCCAGAGGATGAAGTGATGGTGCAGTTTTCAGGCCTCCAGAGATGTCTGTAATTCACAAATCCCTCACTGAAAGGCCAGATACCACCCAGCCAGGCTACCATCTTAGCAGAGCAATTCAGCACCTGCATCAATTTCCTTCTACAGCAAATCCAAAACCAAACTCGCGCTGCCTGTCGGCTGGCTGGCTGGCTGGCTGGCAGATAAAAGATGTAAAGGACATTACTGGCAGGAGCTGTTCAGAATCCAAGAGCATCGAAGGAAGAGGGGCCCACCGACCGACCATCTGAACAGGAAAGCATCTGTTGTTTCAATCCCAGGTTCTCTAAATTGACTTTACCGCAGCAGAGCCTCCACGCTAAGCTATGGATGAGCCTGACTGTGGCTTCAGGAATATGAGAAGTGAACTTTTTCTTTGTGATGTTCGCTTGTCCCGGGGGCAGTATCCCTGTGAAGGGCGTGGCCATATCTAGTTCCTCAATGTCTTCAGATCAAATCACAACCACAGCTGCCCTGATGAGCCTTGTACGCTTTAGGAGCTCAAGTCTCAGCGTCTGCTTCTCTCTCTATTTTCCTTCTGCTTATCGCTATTGTGGATACTTTCCTCTAGCTGACTCTAGAAAACTGGAGGGGAAAATCTGAGTCATCTAGCCCTGGCTCAACTTATTTGCAAGAAAAAATGCAGATAAAAATGAGTTTTTCTGAAGATACTGAGCCAACTAGGGATACTTCATTTTTAGCTATGGAGGTAGGGGAAGCAAGGCTTACAAGACTGATTTGAACTGCAGTCTCTCTCCTAGGATATAAGAGTACAGATATATAAAGACCCTTGGAGCAAGGAACAAAGGCTGTTTAATTTTTTTTTTAAACCCTTACCTTCCATCTAAGAATCAATACTGTGTATCGATTCCAAGGCAGAAGAGTAGTAAGGGCTAGGCTAGGCAGTGGGGTTAAGTGACTTACTTAGAGTCACAGAGCCAAGAAATGTCTGAGGTCACATTTGAACCCAGGACCTCCCATTTTTGGACCTGGCTCTCTATCCACTGAACTACCTAGCTGCCTCTAAAGCTAGTTAATCTTGAAAGAATTTGTTATAACTTAGAATCATAGAATTTGCTTCTATCTGTGGACTTCCAGAAAGATTTGAGACATCTCACAAAATTAACTTTTCTTTTACACACACACACACACACACACACACACACACACACACACACATAATGATATATGACCAGAAAAATGAGGTAGACTAGTTCATGATTTTCCCAGCTGTGTAATTTTGTTCATGTTGTCTCTTTCTATAGATTTATCTTCAATAAACGAGAGGCTTTTCTATCATTCTTTTAGTATCTTAGTGGTATCATTTGATTTGTACAATAATTGTCTTTCATTTTTGCTACTTGGCCAGTCTGCCTTCTTTTCTGGGTACATATATCTCAGTAATATCTATTTTGTAAATATAAGACAATTTTGCTTATATGCTATAGCCCATTCTACCTCCCACACATATTTCCAGAATTCTTCAGATTATCTATATTTAGAATCTTTAGAAGATTGCAATATGCCATGTTTCACAGTCATATACTATCACTTACAAAGTCCTATTCTTAAAGAAACGAACCTCTGCTATAGTGAACATTTTGTGAGTCAATGAAAATAATACTCAATTTTCTAAATATAAACATAGTAAAATAGAGAAATTAAAGATGTCCCCAGAAAAGAGATCATTCAAAAGAATTAGTATATGTTATCAAGCAATTGAAATGATCTCATTATTATACTTCTCCATTCATTTTGATTTTGAATTTCCTGCCATACATGGCTAAAATTTTGAGTTAGACATTCTACATATAGATTGGATTTAATTTATTTGTTCTTAAGTTATGCTGTTATTCATTCTGTTAATCACTATCAAAGAGCAATTGCTAAGTTCCTATTTTTAGCCAGGCACCACACTCAATACTGAGGATACAAAGACAAGATTAAAATCGTCACTGTCCTTAAGGGTTTATATTCCGCTGAGGGAAGTATATATAGGTATAGATCTATGGCTATGTATGTATAGGTATATATAAGCATAGTTACATGCATACACATATATGTATATACAAGACAGACACAAAAGATATGCAAGGTAATTAGGTGAGAATGGTACCAGGTACTGGGGAGAAGAAATGGGGAATTGTCTCTTAAAGAAAATAAATGAAGATAACAAAAGCTCCTTATAAAACTGTTGTGAGGATCAGATGAAATAATATTTATAATGCACAATTCAATCTTTAAAAGATTTTTATGCCATTAACATTATATGACAATAAAACATTAATGATAATAATAATAATAATATCTGTGATATTATTATACCCATATAATAATACCCATGAACTTATCTGTAGGGGAAAGCCCAAGGGAATTCTAAGAAGTGGAGATGATGGGAGATTGTGCACCAGTCATAAGAACCAGCAAGTATAAAGGCATGGAGATTTCCCAACTGGAATATTGTGTGTGAGGAACAGTAAGAAGGAAAGATCCACTTCTCCATACAGTGGTGAAGCAATGTGTGATAAGGGTAGAATGGTAAACTGGGTAAAAGCCATTAAATAGCAGACTGATGATTTTTCTACCCTTTATGTAATATTCCAAACTATGTCTCTCTATATAACAGATGGCCTGACTATCTCTTATGACATCTCTTAGTCAGAGATATTAAAAGTATGTCATCAGTGTAGAGCACAATAATCTTCCCCTATAGTCTAAAGAATTACATCCAATTTACCTAAGAGATATATATGAAGGGAATCTATGATGCATAAGATAAATAAGAAGGAAGTGTTGAAACAACCCATGTAGAATTGGGATTACATTTGATATCCCTCATTCTGGTTTTATGAATAATATTAAGATATGTTGTCTTCCCTCTTTGGACCTAAACTTTCATCTGTAAAAAGAAGGATTTGGAATAATTGACTTCTGATGCCCTTTCTAATTTTAAATCTGTGTTCTAATAATTTTGGCCTTTTTAGTAGCTTTCATTGACAGCTCTTGCTTAAATAATTTGGTCTGTCCTGGATTTTTCCTGAGGAGCTTGGAATAAGATTTTAGTCACCTGTAACTCTGATTCTATACTGCCTATGAGTTTCAAACTTGGCTTTGAGATAAGAATAATTTTCATTCATGGAAAGATGCAAAAATCTACTTAACCTCCATGTATATTGGTGGTATAGAAAATAGAACATATTTGTTAAATATATTTCAGATTAACAAGCTATAAATTAAAACCTAACAAAATCAATATTTTCAGGTTTATATTTCCATTTGTTGATAGTCCCTGTCTAAAGAAGCAAAAGTTGAAGAAAGATCAATAATTATGATAAATATCCTTAAATTATTAAAAATGTCTCTTGGTGAGTTAAGATCCCAAAGTCCATATTTTAAAATGAATTGTCATATAACAGTGATCAGTCATCTAAACAGCTTTCAGAAAATTGCTTATTCTCATGTTAGATATCAATTAGAAAACCTGGCCCTGAAATTTGGTTAGAAGAAATCTAGAATTGAGCACACAAGCCATTTTTCTCAGCAGACATCATAAAGGATTCCCTCCTTGGCATGAGAAGGAAGACATCTGCATAGGGGTGAGGGGAGTGATAGATGACTTAGGACACCAGTGTGAAGTCACTGCTGGGACATGGGCAAGTTAAAAGGGACGTGAGAAAGGAGATCTGTACATTCTTGGGACCCAGTTGGTGAAAATCATGAATCCCATGAAGTGGTTGCTTCTATTACAATTTATAATATTCAAAGTTATAATTATGTAAAATATGACAATTGGTTTCAACCCATTGGAAATATGCACTAGGAATTCTAATAATGTAACAGCTTCATTGAATTCATTATTGGCACTAATTGGGACCTAGCTATAGTCCCCATTGAATCCCAAGTTAACCGCCTCTAGTGTTGCCAGCAGCTGATGAGATTGTGTTTACAGAGATGTCAATGATGTAGTAGGTCCCCTCACTCTCCCTCTCTTATGCTGGATTGTTGCATAGACTAAAATTGCCTGGTGGATGTGATAGTCTGTTTACAACCTTCAGAGTACTTTATTCTGGATCCCCAAAACATTTTTCTGGTGTCAGAAGGTAAGGGTTAAAAAAAAAGAAATTGGTCCAAATAGCTCAAAGATTTCTGTATAAATTAGTAGATGTCAGAAGTTGAGGTTGTTCAGTTGTTTCTGACTTTTCAAGACTTCATTAGGAGTTTTCTTGGCAAGGACAGTGGAGTGGTTTGCTATTTCCTTCTTTAGCTCATTTTACAGATGAGGAAACTGAGGCAAATGGAGTTGAGTGTCTTGTCTAAATCATGCAACTAGTGAGTGTCAGAGGCCAGATTTCAACTGTAGAAGTTGAACCTTCCTGACCTGGCATTCTATCTACTACATCACCTAGCTATTGTGATGGAGTTATACTCAAGTATAGGAGAATGATTATCAGAAAGCTGATTCTTAATGAAGGTAAATTTTGCTTACCCTCTGACACTGAAATCAGGATTGTTAGCTTAGCCTTGCCTCTATTTTTTTGGTTGGCTGAGCAAAAAAAAAAAAGGTCTTGAAATCTTAGACATGAATAAAATCATTTGCAAAACAAAACAGTTTTTGTGGATGTTTGTATTTAAAATTGACAAGAAAGCCAGAGCTTCAGGCTCTTTATATTTTTTCCCAATTCTGTGACATTCAGGATATGGATATTTCACTCCAACTAAGAATCTCAGACTCAGAGAAAATGCACCTATTTGCCTTTGGGGATCCAGTATGACTTTATTTGACTATTATAATGTCACTAACACAGTAGGATTGATAGAGCTTAATCCAACTGGGATATGATTAAGGATAAAAGTCTAATTCTTTGTTGTGAGAGACTTTATGGATTTCCTAATCTCCTCCATCTGAGGAGGAGTGCTAAGAAAGGAATTAATAATAATCCTTGGTTAGAGAGAAGGAGTTTAAGTAAGGGACAAACTAAGGAGGGGCACCATTGTTTGGGAAGAAATAAAGAGGGAAATTATACTTGGGATGAAGAGTGTTACTGGATTACAGAATTATCACTGGGAAAGATTCCCCGAATAGAGTAAGACTCCCAGTGGGGCATAAAGGTCTAATTAGGAAAAAAGCATCAATAAAATGAAGCAAGGGCATGTGCAGGAATCTTGTACTAATGAGGATACACAGATATAGAAACATCTCCTTTATGGGAAACAGAATATTCCATATTTTTAGTGCCTAGCACAATGCTTTTCAAATAGGGAGTACCTAATAAATGTTTGCTGAATTAAATTGAATTTCCATCCATACTATATTAGTTAGCTGAGTTGTTAATCAGCCTTGGCTCAGTCAATAATGTTTTTAATTGGTTGCTATACCAGTGCTGGTTGGCCTTCTGCCTGCCCATCCTGGGTAATACTTGTTCATGATTTCTTATAAGTTATTAGAGGAGTTTACTGAATGAACTGGGGGCATCTCTTGATCTCTCCTGGCATTCCCAGCAATGCTACTCAGACACACAAGAAATCCATTAATTTGTATTTACTCAATGTACAACCAGGCATCTTGTTTCTTGATTGTATGATTTTTTAATGACATACTTTGCATCATTTCTCTTTGATAATTCTATGTTTGTAAAACGTCGAAGCCTACTTGTATCCACCAAAAGACCCTTTGTGGATCCTCTTTAACACTCAGTTTGTTTTCAAGTATCTCAAGTCTCTCTTTAATAACCTTTTGATTATTTTTAGCAATCGAAACAATGAAGTTAACCTACTGGCTGACTCTTGGGATTTGAGAAAGTTCTTTATAGGTACTTGAAAATTAGCTTGGCCAAGGTGGAATAGAGAATTCTGATCCCTCTAGGGATCAAAAAGCGGTTTTGGAATTCTAATTGAGCTTTAGTCTCCACAGTAGATTTTTGGTCCTGTCAATGAGATAATGGGATAAGTTGATAAGTTATTAAAATCTGTGTTTCAAAGCTCTTGTTGGTAATAGTCCTTATTTTAGCCTATTTTACCTTTGTTTTCATGGTAAGAGAAGTCATAAGGAGTAATAAACAGAATAAGAAAATCCAGCCTTGAAAGAAGATGGATTAGTTTGTTCAGAGCAAGGACACACAAATAATATTCTAGTAACTTAAATAAAGATCATCTGTTAATTGCCTCACTACAAGGAATTTTATAGAGATTCAGAACTGCCAATTATTATTGTTATACTTTTTTTTCAACCTAAAATAAGACCTATAGAAAAGGACTGATTTTATTTTGGGGTTGATCTGTTTTCTTTTCAGACCTTTGATTGGCTTGGGATTTCCTGAATAGGCCATATCTGAAATATGATGCTTAGTTTTGAGCATCACATTTACAAAGGCCATGGACAGACTGGAGGGTGTCTAGAGGATATTGATGAAGATAATAAGGGGCCTTTAAGCCATGTCATACAAAGAATAGCTTAAGGAACTGAGAACCTAGAAAAGAGAAGACATAGTTACCAAGGACTGGCATATCCAAATTTATTAAATATCCTAGGTATTTCGATATAGTCCTTTCCTTCCCCTCTTGACTTCCTGCAGGGGTCAAAAAAGAGTTCTGGAATTCTAATTCTAATTGGGCCTTAGTTGCCACAGTAGATTTTTGGTTCTGTCAGTAAGATGATAGGGATATTGCAGTCTTGTCCCAAAGATTCTGTTGGCAATAGGCTTATTTCAGCCCATTTTGCCTTTCTTTTCATGATAAGAGAAGCCACGAGGAAGTAGTCAACAGAATATGAAAACCCAGCTTTAGTAGAAGATAGATTTATTTGTTTAGAGCAAGGACCCATAAAATGAATTCTAGTAACTTAAATAAAGCAAAATGAGAAAGGCAAATGAATAACAAGCTTGTACCTCATCCTCCTTGAGAATAAGAGATAAGAATCAAGAAGGTTCGTCTCCTCTATCTACTAGGAAAGAGACTGAGAAAGACCAGACAGCTTTTAAAATTATCCTAAAATTCTACCCACTATTTTTGTTTCATTTGTATGACATACTAGCTCCTGATTATTTCCTTTCCCCAAGGGTTGCTGGTGATGCCACATCTGCATTCTAAGCCTCAATCTCTATCTGGACACCAATAGTTATGTCCTCTGCCAGGCTCCAGTGGAATCAGCTTTTTAAAAATGAAGTACTTTCCTGTTAACAACAAAAAGCCATCTTTTAAATCCAGGTAGATGACTAACTGGGGTCTGTCTGCCCTGACAAGAGTGATCAATGAAGGTGATATTATCATTTTCTGAGAGACAGATCAGTTTTGAATCAAAAAGTTCCAACTGTTAGTAACAGAAAACTATCCTTTCAATCTAGTCACATGAATGTCAAATGTATTTTTCTAGATCTCTTATTCTGACCATAAGTGAGGGAAGGGTTATTATAGAGTCATTATTAGTTATTTCACTTTCATAAAGGTAACATGGTGCCAATGATACCATCTTGCCAAGTACGGTCAAGTAGGTATATTTCTAAAATTTGAGAACTGTGATTCCTGCCTTTAAATGTTTTAAGGGTTGTCTTGGAAGAATAAATGAATTAAAAGGCATTTATTAAGTACTCATTGTGTACCAACTACTGCTCTAAGCACTGGGGAAAAATAGAAAAAGTGAGAAAAGTGAGAAAAAGTCCTGTTTTCAAGGAGCTTAATCCTCTAATTAGGGGAGACAACACATTAAAGTTCCACTTCAAGAGCCAGAAGTCCTAGAGACATAGCAAAAGAACAGATAGCAAGATCCTTAGTTGAGCCAGTAGGTATTGGATCCAGGATGCTTACCTAGAAGCAACTAGAGAAAACCGATTTTGAGTTAGTATTTAAAAAGAATTTCCTAAAATTAGAATTGGTCAGAAGTGTTATACTTGGGGAAGTATTGAATTACCCACAAGAGGAGGTGTTTGCTGGAAGATATTTGGCCTCTTATTTGGAATATTATAGAGGATATTTTGATATTTGTGCTTTAGCTTGGTATTAAATTAAACTTCCAATTATATGATTGGGTGGACATTCATGGTTTCAAATTTTTACCACTCTCCCTTCAGTCCACTGCAATCTGGTTTCCCTTTCTTACTTCTGGAAAAAAACCCCAACAACTTCCATCTTCATTATTGAATTCAATATCTAATTGAAATCAATATCTTACTACTCAGTCTCAACCTAATTGACCTCTTGATGACACTGTGGAATATCTTTTACTTCATACTATCTTCTTCCATAGCTTAAATTCCATTGTATTTTTACTGTTTCCCCTTTACTTCTTTGACAGATTCTTTTTTTTTTTGCCTTTTAATATTGCCTTTTCATCCTCCTCCTGCTTCTTAAACATATAATGACCTTGGTCAGATTTTTTTTCAGTAGTAGAAATCTTGATTATTTTGTTTCTAGAGTATGAGTACAGTTTGAGCTACATAAATATACACAAAGTAAAGTCACAAAAATATACTCAAGGCCTTTTAGCCCCAGAATAGACGTTCTCAAATGTATATTCTATTCCTTGAAAGATTAGTTGGAGACTAGAGTAGCTGAGAAGTATCAGGTAAGAGAAGAGAAGGAAGAGCAATAAAAGATGAAACAAAGAACTGAGCTAGATGAGAACCTAAATGTACAGAGAATGTAGTGATTGAGAAAATATCCTAAATGAGGGATGGACTAAAAATCAAGTGTGTCATTAAAAAAAAAAATCCTTACCTTCTGACTTAGATCCAATCCTGTGTATTGGTTCTAAGTCAGAAGAGTGGCAAGGCCTAAGCAATGGGGGTTAAGTGTTATCCAGGGTCACACAGGTAGGAAGTTGTCCGAATCCAGATTTGAACCCAGGACCTCCCCTCTCTGGGCCTGGCTCTTAATCCACTGAGCTACCCAGCTGCTCCATAAGTATGTCATTAAAAATATTTATTTATTTAGAAGATTTTTCCATGGTTACATAATTCATTATTTTTCCCACCCTCTTCCTCCCCCTGCCCACCCCTTGAACTGAAAACAATTGTTCAAAACCTATTTCCATATTATTCATATTTGCAATAGAGTGATCTTTTAGATACAAAACTTAAATCATATACCCATAAAACAACATGATCAATCATATGTGTTTTTCTTCTGCATTTCTACTCCCACAGTTCTTTCTCTAGCTGTGAATAACATTCTTTCTCATAAGTCCCTCAGAATTGTCCTGGATCACTGCATTGCTGCTAGTAGAGAAGTCTATTACATTCTATTGTGCCACAGTGTATCAGCCTCTGTGTACAATGTTCTCCTGATTCTACTCCTTTCGCTCTGCATCAATTCCTGGAGGTCTTTCTAGTTCACCTAGAAAGCTTCCAGTTCATCATTCCTTTCAGCATAATATTATTCCATCACCAACATATACCACAATTTGTTCAGCCATTCCCCAATTGAAGGGCATCCTCTCATTTTCCAATTTTTTGCCACCACAAAGAGCGCAGCTATGAATATTTTTGTACAATTATTTTTCCTTATTATCTCTTTGGAGTACAAACCCAGCAGTGCTATGGCTGGACCAAACGGCAAGAAATCTTTTAAAGCCCTTTGTGTATAATTCCAAATTGCCCTCCTGAATAGTTGGATTAATTCACAACTTCATTAGTGTATTAGTATCCCAATTTTACCACACCCCCTCCAACATTTATTACTTTCCTTTGCTGCCATATTAACCAACCTGCTAGATATGAGGTGGTATCTGAGAGTTGTTTTGATTTGCATTTCTCTAATCAGGAGAGATTTGAATACTCTTTCATGTGCTTATTGATACTTTTGATTTCTTAATCTGAAAACTGCCTATTCATGTCCCCTTTCCATTTGTCAACTAGGGAATGGCTTGATCTTTTGTAAATTTGAGTTAATTCCTTATATATTTGGGAAATTAAACCATTGTCAGAGTTTTGTTATAAAAATTTTCCCCCAGTTTGGTGCTTTCCTTCTAATTTTGGTTGCATTGGTTTTGTTTGTACAAAACATTTTTAATTTGATATGATCAAAATCATTCATTTTGTATTTTGTAATGTTCTCTTTTTCTTGCTTGGTCTTAAGTTCTTTCCTTTCCTACAGATCTGACAGTTATACTATTCTATGTTCACCTACTTTATTTGTGATTTCACTCTTTTTATCTAAGTCATTTACCTATGTTGAATTTATCTTGGTATAGGGTATAAGATGTTGACCTAAATCTGATTTTTCCCCATACTGTTTTTCTATTTTCCCAGCAGTTTTTTTTTCTTCAAACAGTGGGTTCTTGTCCCCAAGGCTGGGATTTTTGGGTTTATCATATGCTGTCTTGCTGAGGTAATTTACCCCACGTCTATTCCATTGATTCACCCTTCTGTCTCTTAGCCAGTACCATATTGTTTTGATGACCACTGCTTTATAGTACAGTTTAAGATCTGGTACTACTAAGCCCATATCATTCAGATTTCTTTTATTATTTCCCTTGATATCCTTGATCTTTTGTTCTTCCAGATGAACTTTGTTATAAATTTTTCAAATTCTATTAAAAAAGGTTTTTTTTTTTTTGGTATTTTGATAGGTATGGCACTGAATAAGTAAATTAATTTGGATAGGATTGTCATTTTTTTATTATATTAGCATGTCCTGCCCATGAGCAATTAATGCTTTTCTAATTATTTATATCCAGTTTTAATGGTGTGAATTGTTTTATAGTTGTGATCATATAATTCCTGTGTTTGTCTTGGCACATAAATGCCTAAATATTGTATATAAAATCATCTAGGGTGATTTTAAATAGAATTTCTCTTTCTAAGACCTGCTGCTGAATTTTGTTGGAAATACATAGAAATGCGGATGATTTATGTAGGTTTATTTTATACCCTTCGACTTTGCTAAAGTCATTATTTCCACTAGTCTTTTAGTTGATTTTCTAGGATTCTTTAAATATACCATCATATCATCTACAAAGAGTGATAGTTCAGTCTCTTCACTGGCTACTTTTAGTACCTTCAATTTCTTTTTCTTGTCTAATTGCTACTACTAGTGTTTCTAGTACAATATTAAATAATGAGGCAACAATGGTCATCCTTGCTTCACTCCCGATCTTATTGAGAAGACTTCTAACTTGTCCCCATTGCAGATAATAATTGCTGATGGTTTAAAATATATGAATGTTGTATTTTGTCAAAGGATTTTTCTGCATCTATTGAGATAATCATGTGGTTTCTGTTGGCTTGAATATTGATATGATCAATTATGTGGGTGGTTTTCCTAATATTAAATCATCCTTTCATTCCTGGTATAAATCCCACCTGATCATAGTGAAAAATCCTCATGATCACTTGCTAGAGTCTTTTGCCAGTATTTTATTTATGATTTTTGCATCTATGTTCATTAAGGAGATTGGTCTGTAGTTTTCTCTCTGTTTTTGGTAATCAGTACCATAGTGGTGTCATAAAAAGAATTTGGTAAGACTCCTTCTTTGCCTATTTTGTCAAATAATTTATATAGTATTGGGATTAGTTGTTCTTTAAATGTTTGATAGAATTTACTTGTGAATCCATCTGACCCTGGGGATTTTTTTTTTTAGGAAGTTCCTTGATGACTTGTTCAATTGTTCAATTTTCTGAGAGAGGATTATTTAAGTATTCTATTTTCTCTTTTGTTAATCTAGGAAATTGATATTTTGTAAGCAATTTCACCTAGATTGTCATATTGCTTGCCATATAATTGAGTAAAATAGTTCTTAATTATTACCTTAATTTATTTTCTCAATTACATAGAATAATACTTTTCAACATCATTTCTCAAAGTTATGAGATCAAACTGTCTTCCTATCCTTCTCCCCTGCCCCCCACTCAGAGATGGCAAGTAATTTATCTGGGCCATTATAACAGTTAAATTTGTAAAAATAGACTCGAATTCAGGACTCCAATCCCCAGAATCCTTTGCTCCAATTCCCCGGAGTGCTTTGTAATCACACTGAATTCTCGCCTGGGCGAGAACACAAATGATTATTTAAAGGAGTTCTCCGCTTACTGAGGCTTTTTTTAGACTTCTGTTTTGGAGCAGAGGTGGCTCTATTCATAATGTAGTTGAGGTTGTGTCTAGGCCTCTCTGTGGCCTAGACACGTGTTTTCTTATCCTGTATTTTCTTTAATCCTTAATCTTTAATAAACCTCATAAAAATATAATACTCCTTGCAGAGAAAAACTAATTTCTACCTGCCTCAGTCTCCCTAAATTTTAACTTTTACAGTTGGCGACCTAATAGGAGAAAACGACTCTCAATCTTCTGATTCTTTTCTGATCTTTAGTTCAGCTTTAATAGCTAGTGCCTAGAAATTTTTTTGATCCACTTTTCTCTGGCCGAGGTGTTTTTACCCCTGCAAAGCTGCTGTTCGTTCCAGCCATTAGCTCCCGGCACTCCCTCCCTCCCTGCCTGCCTGCCTGCCTGCCTGCCTGCCGCCGCCGCCATCTGCTTTGGACAGCCGCTTCTCTCTGCCTGCAAATCTGTTTGCAGATTGCAGCTCACCTGCCCACCCCAGCTGCTCACTCTGGCTCCCGGCCCTGCCCACCCCGGCAGTCTTTCTCTCACTCACCTGGCCTACCTGATTCAACCAAGATTGCAATCACCTGGTGACCTGCCTGCCCAACAAACCCAGATCCTCGGAGCAGATCGCCCAGCTGGTAACAAACAAACTGGGGGTAGTTTCTCTACTAAAAGTATTATATTTTTAGAGGTTTATTAAAGATTATTAGAAATCAAGGACAAAGAAAATACAAAATAAGAAAGCACGTGCCTAGGGCACATAGCCCATTCATAGCCACTTACATCTTGCCTGAATGTGCTTAGAAGTGGAAGAAGAGAGACCAAGTAGACAGTACAGTCAGTTTAAATACAAATTTTGTTCTCAGCCCAAGTGGGGATCTCATGTGAGATTATAGAGCATTCTGGGAAGTACCAAGGTCTTCTGGGGATTGAAGTCTGGGGTTCAAATCTCCATTTCTACACCATATGTGTATTATCATGCAAGCCACACTTCCATATTGGTTGTTGTAAAAGCACACTCCTACAAGACCAAACCCCTCAGTGTTGTCATTCTAATACATTCCAAGGAGACCAAAAGGCCAGGCTAGTTTTTCAGGTAGAATAGGATGATCTGGGCTCCATTTGCTACTTTATACTTTGTCCTTGATTATTTCCTCCAGTCCTACAACTTCAATTATGATCTCTTTGTAGAAGACTCCCAAATGCAGTTCTCTATCTCCAACTTCTCACAGAACTCCAAGTCCATTTTTCCAACTGCTTGATGGGCTTCTCCACTTGGATCAATCCACAAGGACTTACTGAGTTCCTGCTATATTCAGGCATTGTGTTAGTCACTGAAGAATGAAATGTGATGAATAAAACAATCCCTACTCATAAGCACCTTAGATTCTAACCTAAATAGGAGACAAGAAGAACATATAGAAGGATATTGAATAAATATAAATAAATGTAAATAAATACAAAGTAGTTTGACAGAGAGTTCTATGTCTTAAAGGTAGAAAGAGATAGTATGAGGGAGAGGTAAAGAGAGAGTCTTTTTCAGGCATGGAATGGTTGGGAATAGGAATTGAGTGTCATGTGTGAAGAACAGAGAGAGAAGGCCAGTTGAGTTGGATTATAAAGCCTGGGAAGATTATAATGTACAATGAAGATAGGTTGGGTCAAGGTAGTAAAGAGATTAAAATGCTAAATAGGAGTGTTTATATTTTTTTCTAGAGGCAAAAAGAAATTCCTGAAATTTGTTGGGTAGGACAATGACATGGTTCTCTCTGTGCTGAAGGGAATTTATTTTGGCTGCTATGTAGATGATAGACCAGAGAGAAGACAGACCATTTAGGAAGCTTTTATAGCCTAGACAAAAAGGTCTAGGAACTGAATTAAAGTAGTAACTGTGTGATTAGAAAGAAAGGATCAGAGTTAGAAAAGACCATAGCTACTATCCTCTATTCAGTTACTAAAGTGATTTTCCTAAAAGTCAGGTCTGATCATGACAGCTTCAATAAACTCAGGTGACTTCCTTGTTTCCTCTAGGAGCAAATATAAAATGCAGTCTTTGTGATTCAAAGTCCTTTATAACCTAGCCATCTTCTACCTTTCCAATTTCCTTGAACCTTGTTCCCTGACACATACTCAGATCCAGGAGGCCCTGGGTGCTCTCTGGATAAGATGCTCTATCACTTTTATCTATTACTACTTTTAAGTTTGATTTTTCTGCTTTCTTTTCAATCAAATTGAATAAAAGTCTAACAATTTTATTAGTCCTTTAAAAGAGAAAAAGCTTTTTGAGATGTCATTACTCTCATTTTTTACTCAGTTTATTTCTCTGCTAGTCTTTTCCATTTGACTTAATTTATTTAGTCAATTTAGAACATTATTCCCTGGTTACAATAATCACATTATTTCCATCCTTCCCCTCCACCCACCCTTCCAATAGCCAAGGTACAATTTCATTGGGTATTACTTGTGTCCTTGATCAGAACCTATTTCCATGTTGTTGGTGTTTGCATTAGGATGTTCATTTAGAGTCTAGATCCCCAGCCATATCCCCTCAATCCATGTATTTAAGCAATTGTTTTTCTTCTGTGTTTCTATTCCCACAGTGTTTCCTCTGAATGTGGATAGTGTTCCTTCTCATATATTCCTCCAAGTTGTTCAGGATCACTGCATTGCCACCAATGGAGAAGACCATTACATTAAATTGTGCCACAGTGTATCAGTCTCTGTGTATAATGTTCTCCTAGTTCTACTCCTCTCACTCTCTCTTCTATTTTTAATTTTTTTTATGTTTTTAATATTTATTAGTTTTCTCATTGAAAAATATATACTCAATTTATTAATTCTCTTTTTTCCATTTTGTTAATGTATATTTATAGGGGTATGATTTTTCCCTGTTTTCTTTATGAATTTAGATTCTAAGGCATTTGGAGCATGTAAATTTAATATTGATATTGGTTTGTAGTTTATATTTCCTTTCAGTATCATTTGGTTTTTGTGTTTATGTTTTTTCATGTTTGATTGTTTGCTTTGTTGGAGGGCATGGTCTCAACTTTTTATTGTATTCACTTGATGAATGGTGAATTATTTTTAGCTCTCTTGTTTTTCTTTCTGTGTATATTTGGTTTTTAAGTGTATTCTTTGTAAGCAACAGATTATGGAATATAATTTTCTTATCAAACCTATAACATTTTTGTTTCATTGGACTATTTAATACATTCAAATTTAAGGTTATGAGAATTAGGTTAATTTTTTTCCCATTTGACTTTAATGCTTTCCCCCCCTAAATTAGGATTTTCATTCCTTTTACTTATAAACAGTCTTCTCTTTATATCTCTTCATACGGCCTTAGCTTAGTCTATTTTAAAGTGGTTTTATTCTCATCTCTTCTCTTCCCTTACTCTTGAATCTATTCTAACCCCATTCCTGTTTGCTACTCTTTTTTTCTTTGTTATATAGTATAGATAATTTTTCTTACTTGCTTATATCTAGTAATTTAATCATTCTCCTGTTATCTTCTCATTTAAGATATTAAGTAGAGTCTCCTTTTCTCTCTTCCTTTTCAACTTGTTCTGTTCATTATTCTTTAAAATGTAACTTTCTGTACTTTTGCTTTAAAAAAAAAGATTTATTACTCCTTTTATCAATGCAGTTTACTTCCCCTTTTTGTTTATTCTAGGCTTTTATAGACTTTTTAATAGCCCTTCTATGCATTTAGTCCTATTTTATTATTTGTACTCATTATGAAATTTAAACTTTTGAGGTAACTTATTTTAAATTCCAACTTCTAAGTATTTTCTTTTATTGTCTTGTTGATCTTATTCCCTGGTCCCCTTTCTTTTCTCATGTCTTTCATTCTTAGAAATACCAATTTTAACAGGTGATAGACGGCATGTTGCCTCATTTTAGGAGGCTTCCTGTGTCCTCTACTGTGAAAATTATTATTGACATTATTACTTTTGCTCTTCACTTGACTATCTTTTCCCCATTTGCCTCAAAAATCTTGCCTGAGCCCATATCCTATCCCCCTTCTGGGTTTCAAGTACATCCAGGAGCTCTGATTCCCCAGTGTGAGTGGTCTCTTTAAGAACCAAATTCCATTTTATTGATTATGTGATCCCAAAGAGGTATTTGCTGCTCAGTGGTTAAGAGCACTAGGTCTGGAATCAGGAAGACCAGAGATGAAATCTAGTCTCAGAGACATCCTAGCTGTGTGACCCTGGGCAAGTCACTTAACTCCTGATTGCCCGACAAAAGAAGCTGCTTCATCCTCTGGAGAAAGAAATGGTAAGTCACTTTTGTAGCCTTGGCAAGAAAATTCCATGGGGGTCATTAAGAGTCAGAAACCTATGAATGATTGAACAACAATGACCCCCAAATCACTTTTGAGTTCAATTAAATAAGTATTTATTAGATGCCTGTTATGTGGCAGATACTCGGTTTAGCACAGGGCACTTAAAGGGAAAAAAAAGAAACAGCCCCTGACTCAGGGAGCGTATATTCTATATTAATAAGTTTTTTTTTTTAAACCCTTACCTTCCGTCTTGGAGTCAATACTGTGTATTGATTGGCTCCAAGGCAGAAGAGTGGTAAGGGCTAGGCAATGGGGGTCAAGTGACTTGCCCAGGGTCACACAGCTAGGAAGTGACTGAGGCCGGATTTGAACCTAGGACCTCCCGTCTCTAGGCCTGGTTCTCAATCCACTGAGCTACCCAGCTGCCCCCAATAAGTTTTAAAATACAGTATTTAGCATAGACTTTTTCTAAGCTTTTTCTTCCCTAGCTCTTAAATTCCTCATTGAAGTCAGTTGGAATACAATGTTTGGATTTGGGTCTTGTATTATTAGGGAGCATTTAAGGGCCCCTGGCATGAATCTACCTGTCACCTTATTAATGCTTTTCATAATCCCCACAAACATGTATTAAGTTTAAATGAAACATTTAGGTATTTAATTTAAAAACTAAAATTTAAAATAAAATTAAAAAGTAATGGAACCATAGGCCATAGGATCTAGAGCCTGCAGAGATCAGAGGCCATCTAGTCCAACCTCTCATTTTATATGTGGCAGAACCGAGAGTCAGAGAGGTTAAATGGCTTTACCATAAGAGAATTCCAGTAGGAGAAAAGGCTAAACAAGGTCTAATGTCTACAATAGAAGGTTAAAAACTACAAGAGTTGATACAGGTGACTAATACCAAAATAACTTGAGAAATGACATTGGATTGCTTAGAAGATACAGAAAATTTTTCATGAAATGGAACTACACAAAGGACTACATCACAGATTAAGGAAAAAAGTCCATAGATGGAAAGTTGGGCACTTATCCTTCTGATAGAGATTCCACTTAAAAAAAATCTGAACAAAGTAGCTTCAAACTTTAGATTCCTAGAGAAAATAAATCCAAGGGTTACATAGAGTGAAAGTGGATTAAAAATTATAGCTCTCCTAATTAGTACCTGTGTGAACTTAAGCAAATCACTAACTTAATGGATCCTAAGCTTTTCCTGTCTACAATATTCGACAGTTGAACTAGATCATGTGTTCTTAATATGTTTTTGTGTCTTGGACTTCAACAATCTAGTGTAACCATAAAACCCCTTCTCAGAAGAATATATTGGAAAATGCATGAAATAAAATGTTTGGTTTATGAAGGAAACCAAGTATATTGAAACATAGTTTCTCTATCTATCCATCTCCATCTATCTATCTATCTATCTATCTATCTATCTATCTATCTATCTATCTATCTATCTAATCTGTCTATCAATCAACCAATTTCACCAGATCTGAAACACAAGACAAAGAAATCTTTGACTAGATGAATGTTGATATTCCGTCCACTTCTAAACCCTATACTCCTTTGATGTAACCTTGACTTTAGTTTCAATAGCTTTGTCATCTCACTTTTTTTGGGATGAACCTGTTCCATTCTGTATACATTTTGTCCAATTCTTCTGCAAATCTTCCACAGTTGGGTCATTCACTCTTCTGTGAGCCCTTCTCTAGCTCTCCTGACATTACCAAAGCATCATCTATCTGCTGTCCCTCACTCTCTACAAGAGTGACTACCTGCATTACTGGTTGTGCACTTTGTTGATGGTATCTTGCACACATACAACTCATCATTAACATTATGCTGTAGGCTAGTGTTGATGAAGCTTTTGGAGATTCTGTGCCTGAAGTGCGCCTTTGAGCTGACTGTGAGCTCCCCAAATGACCCCAGACAGTGGATGGAGGAAGTGCTGGCTTTGGGTTGCTAGACAGAGGGGTGTGGTGTGCAAAATTGTTTTCAGGCACTGGGAAGAGGGGGAATTGTAATAAGGGATTTTAGCAGAAAGCTGACAGCAAGAGATCCTGCAAACCAACATTATACACAGAACTCTGAGGAGCTGGGGAACTGAACACAGAGGCAGATTCTGGGAGCAGTTGGTGGACTCCTCTGCAAGAGAGAGAGGCTGCTGCTTTTCTCTAGCAGTCAGGAGAGCCAAAAGGGTTTCTGTCTGGAGTGGACCCAGAGAGTCAGTGATTCCCTCTTCTTTGGCTTTCTTGATATTCTGCTTGTCCTTGCTGCTGTTGGTGTTGCTGTTGCTGTTGCTGCTGTCAAGTGGATTTCAACAGAGCTGTTACTGGGACTACTGCTTGACTCAAAGAGGACTCCTGGCTGTGAGATTCTTTGGCCCTTGTCCTTGTTCCTACCAACTCCCCACCCCCAACCATAAGTACTACTTTAAGAATTTAGTTTAGAATAATTATAGAAGGCATGAGGGTTTTAATCTCTGTTTGGGGTTAGAAGTTAGGTAATCCCTAATTCCCTTTTCCCCTCCTCCCTTTAGCTAAATAAACCTGTTATTTTATATACAGTTAGTTTTCAACCCTTCTTTTAACCCACCTATTACAGAATGGAGCAACCCCCTCCAGTACACTGGGGCACTTGTACCACATCTTTGCCAACACAGCTGTAGGCTATTCATTCCCTCTAAATTTATGCAATTTGACAACCCTGGCAAAATAAAGTAAAATTTTTAAAAATCAAATGGCCTTTATCCTTTTGAACTTGTTGAGTTTGTCATCATTGTTTTATTGACTACACTATAGGGAAAAGGAAACCGAATCTGAAGTCCAAGGACTTCTGTTTGATTCCTGGCTCTGAACCTAACTGTGTGACAATGGAAAATTAGAACCTCTCCTGCCAATTTCAAATCTATAAAATAAGGATTGGTAGAATACAGAAAAACAAAATTAGCAAGAAAACAAAACAAAAAAATGAACTGTGAATTTTTAGGTCTAATGCTTCTGTATTCCACAAGTTATCTGTGACCTAGCTATGGCTTCTCCTTCTGGCTACAACTCCTTCCCTCTTGTTCAATTCATTTTCTGTAGTTTCCCATATCTCACATTTTCCATGCTGGAAACCACTGGAATGACAAGCCAACCAGACTTGCCTGAGCAGGAGTCTTTTCTTCCCTGTAAAATGCTTGAGGACTTTTGACCCTGAAACTGCTCTGATGACTCCAGGAGGCCCAATGAGAGCTCTGTGTAATGATGCATCAAGGAGAAACATACCACCACAAGGTCACCATGCCTGAGGCTCCCTGGTGACATCCCTGTTTGTACTGACTCTTTACCCTTTCTTAGACACACTAGATGCATCAGTCCTAGCCTCAGTGTGTGGAGCCAAATGCTAATAGAGATAGCAGGGACATTGGGTGCTGTTTTAGTATCCTTTCCTTGTTGACCCTGGCTCTTCTTCTTTGGTTCATTGATTGTTTCCAGTTAAGCCACAGAGCCTTCCTTTAGATATACCAAGCAAAAGAGCTTCTTGCTTTCAGCCTTAACTGTTACCTCAATTCTTCTATGAAAACTTCTCAGTCCCAGATGGGATAAAAATACTTTATTGTCTATCTCAAAGTTTCATGAGGAAATGTACTTAGTAAACGTGGAAGTGCTATGTAAATGTAAATTATTCCTATTGACACCTTTGATATTGACAAGAATTTGCTATTAATCTCCCCCTTGGCCCCAAATTAGAGAGCACATAAAATGCACTGCCTCAAGAGTAACTTGTAGAGGAATGGGGGGCTTCCATCTGGGCCTAGATGTCCCCAAATGCACACACCAGTGGGACTGCAGCCTTTTATCTCATGCCCTGCTGCTCAGCTAGAAAGGAATCATTGAAGGGCAACGGGTATTTTCCTTCTATTCTCTCAGGTGTCGCTTTCCTAGAATACTGGCTGATCCTGGTTATCTGGGACTCAGGATTTATGGTGTTCTGTTTTCCAGAACAAAGCTGCCTTGGGATTTTTTAAACTGGTACAAAACACAGATTTCACTGTGACTGCAATAGAAACAATATTTTGTTTGGCACGTGGATGGCTTTTTGGATGTCATCAATAAATGCCTTCATCTTCGGTCATAACAATTAGAGATGGAATGAAGCCCTATCCTCTTTTGAATAGTTTATTTATCCCCTTTGGCATGATCTTAAGGCATCTCCATCATATTGGTCCAGTCAAATGGATTTTTCTTTCTTATCTCTATTCCAATATCACTAAAATATTTCTATTCTTTTGCTTTCTTTAGTTGGACAGGCAGGCATGGAGGATTTAGGGAGGATTTCAACAAGAGCAGAAACATATTTGATATTTTCTTCAGCAGTATGGCAATATGCTTTTCTTTTCACATTTTGGCCTGTGTATGAAGGCAGTACTGAAATGGTGTAGGAGATTCAGAAGATCTGATATTTCCTTTCAATGAGTTACTGCTCTTTGCTTTGCAAAAGCCTCAGTTTCTTTCTCTATAAATGGGTACAAGAATATTTTCATTACTTACACCACAGGGTTGTGAGGAGAAAAAAGTGATCTATAAATAATAAGGTTTCTGGGGGCAGCCAGGGGACTTAATGGATTGAGGGCCAGACCTAGAGGCAGAAGATCTCAGGTTCAAATCTTCCAGATACTTCCCAGCTCTGTGACCTTAGGCAAGTCACTTAACCCCCATTTCCTAGCCCTTATTTCTCTTTTGCTTGGAGCCAATTATTCTAAGACAGAAAGTAAAAGTTTTTAAAAAAAAAAATAAGGCTTCCATACAAAGACATTTGTAAGTTGCCATTGTCTTCTGGAGACAAATAAAATATCAAATTGAGTCATTTCATCCATGCCTCTAGAAGGTCTGGTAGAATGGTGTTAATGACTTAATAAATAATCATATATAATCTATATACACAAAGTCAGCAATGTCAGCTATGATGCCAGGATCGGCCACCTCACCTTGCTCTTCTTCCTCCCAGTAAATCACAGAGCTTGGTTTACTGTTTTTATTTTCTGGGTTTGCAGGAGGTGGGGACAGGCAGGAGATATGGGGAAGCAGATAAGAGAGAGCTAGAATGACTGGGGGATTAGCAAGTGCAGCCCTTGGCACGAAAGGCATGATCAGTCCTAGTGGTTATCCTTATCTGATTTGCTCAAGGTTGGTTATTCAAAATGGCCCATTTGTAAAAGGCTTCATCTTCCCTTTGTCTTCCTCAGTGTAAACCTAGAGTGGCCATGCTTGAATAGTGCCAATAGTCTGGGTCTCAGGTACTTGCATAATTTCATTTGTTTTATGTTCATGTGGAGAAGACCAAGAGAGAGACCAACTCTGAGACCGGCTAGCACATCTCTCTTTGCATTCTTGGGGGGAGACTCTGGGAAACCTACCACTAGTGATTTACACTCTGGCAATGGAACATCCTCTGCAGTTAGCTTAGACCTGCCCTGGGTCCCTTGCTGTCCAGCTTTCAGTTGAAGAAGACTTGGATTTCAGCCTACCTTGCTCTCTGAAATCAAATCATATTCTTTGGCAAAAAATAAATAAATAAATAAAAATTCAAATTCTTACCTTCTGTCTTAGGAGAATTCTTGGAGTGATTCCAGCTTTTGCTGCTACTAAACTGCCATCTTCTTGCCTTGTGTCTTAGAATCGATATTAAATATTGATTAAGATGAGAGGTAAGGGCCAGGCAACTGCTTGTCCAGGCTTGGCCCTATCCACTGGACTATCTAGCTGCCTCTCTGAGTATTTTTAAAGAGCTGTACTATTAACTCATACTGAAGTGTAAATGCATAACCGAGGAAATTATAATGTCATAGAGTTACTAAAGTTTTAATTCTTGACTCTTGCCTTCTCTGTTATACTAGGAAGAATTTGAGCTATGATTTTCTTAGCTTTCCTCCATTCTTCTCATCCCCATTCCTAAAGTGAACTCCTTCCAGATCTTGTCTCTCCAAGTGGGAAGCTCCAACCTGATTTGACTGCATATCTAAATTCCTAAGTAGACTAATATTCAGTTTGGCATTTCTTGCAGGTTTCTTAGTCCTTCTAGAATTCTCAACCTGAGGTCCTGGTATGAGTGCCTGAATGCAGAGGTTGATCCTCATGCTTTCACCAAAGATTATTCCTCAGGGTTTCAGGTCATCTTTCAATGATCCTGTTTACCTCTTCTGAAGTTCTTGATGTCTCTGAGCCTTCCTGAAACCCAACCATTGTCTCTAGTTCCCGAGCAAAAATCATCCCTATGTGGTCTCCATCTCCCAGACTTCAGGCCAATCTCTATTAACCTTTCAGAAGCCACTAGAGTTCTTTGGAAGGTTTTGATGCTCTACCCCAGGAACTCCTCCTCACTTTCCCTTAGACTAGTTCCTCTCTATCCTTATTGACTTTCTTTCCTAAAGCAAATTCACCGGCTGGTTCTCATTTGGTTAAATCTAGATTCTTCCCCTCTTCTGTTCTAGGCAAATTTTATTAAATATTTAAAAATTAAATAATAAAATATTTATTTAAAAATTAAAAATTAAATATTTAGGTCTAGAGCCCAGAGAGGGAGGGCTGTGGGTGGCCCTATTAGCTTTTCAAACAGCTGTTCCCTATCACTGATTACCCGTTGGGCTACCAAGGAAGTGGGCTGTGGTGAGTTATAGAGCGTGAGGGAAGGAAGTAGTGAGTACTGTTGCCTGAGAATGGAGAGTGTGAATGACTGACGTCTGAGTGAGAAGGACTTCAGGATATGTCTCTAAGCTTCTTTAAGGGTGGGGGTTTGAAGAGAGATTTGGAAAATGGGGAGTGTAGATTCTAGGGCTGGTTGAGTTCAAGAAATTCCACTGAGACCTGAAGGCCGAGGAGTGTTTGGCTGTTGGGTCCCACTGCTGAAGGATCTCAGCTGTGATGATAAGCCCAGATTGGATAAATGAGATAGCTCCGAGTCCAGAAGGAAATGAGAACACTTAGAAGGAAACAGGATTGAAATCTGCTTAAGATTCGAGTGTGATGGATCACGGTTAATACCTTGTTTCTCCCAGAGGCTGTTTGTTCATCTTGGCATATGCCTCTCTGGAAATCACTACTAGGCAGTTCTTCTAAGCAATAAGACCTGGTTTGCTTTCTATGGAGCTTCCCTTGGGTAGAATTTCCCTTCCTCTTCCAAAGGTCACGTTCCCATGTTAGGTTTTCTCCCAAGTTTCTATTTCTAGGATTCCTCTAGTTTCCAGCTCATTGGTAGACCTGATTTGGTAGATAGGTCTGTGACTAATGAATGATCACTGTACATTATTTAGCAGCCTCCAATTCCTTTTCTCTATTTCTACCAAACTCCATTGAGCAACTTCTCATTTGCTCATCTGACAATTGGGAAAGAGTTTTCTAGAACTTTGTTCACTAGAAATATGTTTAGAAAAATCCTTTATATGTAAAGCAATAATTAAGAAAAGTGAGAAGACGGTCATTTCCTCATACTGCCAAACCTCTTTCCCCTTAAAGAATATTGACAACATCCTTTAATTCCTGAAAGCCCATAATGAGCTCACTTTTCTGTGGCATTCTAAGATTCACAAAGCACTTTTCTTACAGCAACACAATTTCCTTCCAACTAAAAGAGATGTACAGACCTATGCACAATAGTTGCACAGGGTTATTGTAGGAAGGTCTTTAAGTAAAATTATTTTAGTGACAAGCTGAAGAATCGCTGTTAAAAAAAAAAGCATTAATGCCCCTATATTCTGTCAGAAGCAAAAATCCAACCCCTAAAAATCAAAACCCTAAAAGATAAATTAAGTGATCTTTAAATGATTGGAAGGGACAGAAAATTGGGGTGAAAAAAACCTGTTTGATGATGAAATATTCACAACTCAAGACTGAGAATAGAGCCACAGGGGTGTTTCAAGTTGAAGTGTATTTGTGGTTCATGAGAAATCTAAGATGAGAGACAATACTTGGGATCTCACCTGTCAAGAAAGGAGGGCAGCATTAAAACAGAGAGTGTCACAAAGTAGTTTCAGTCATTTTACCACCATCATCTCAGAAGATAGTCTTGAAGACTATACAAATTAACTGTCATTTTGAAGCCTGAGTCTATTTTCTGAGATCTTTGACAAACGGGACTTTGCTCAACCCAGATAAGAAGTTTATGCAATGGCTCAGTGTCCAGATAGATCTCAGTAAACAAATTCTGCACCTATAGGATTATGCTCATTTTCCCAAATTCTCAAGGTCTAAGTGGGAATAAAAACAGAGACACCAATATATACATTTTTCTAACCCTAACCCTAACCCTAACCCTAGTCAAGTGTTCCTGGTTAGTTAATTCCTAATAATTAACCTCCCACCCCAACAATTTAAATGAGAATTTTACCAGTCTTGGTGGAAAAGTAATTAAGAAAGGGGACTTATTTTGACTCTTTAAACTTGGTTCCATCTCCCATCTCTGTGTCTTTGTACCAGCTGTCTGTCACCCATTCTTGGAATAAACTTCTTTTTCATCTTTGCCTCTTAAAATCCTTAGCTCCCTTGAGAGCTCAGCTTAAGCACTGTCTCCTTCATGAGGCCTTTCCTCATCTTTCTACTTACTAGGGATGCCCACTCCTTTCAATTTTCTTATATTTGCTTTTTATTCAGATATGCATAGACTGCTTGTTTATCCTTTGTTTTCAAAGAAGACACATGATATCTTGCTTTGTGTGTGAATTGGATTTAAATGAGGCAGAGTTACCCGAAGTTGTCAGCCTCTCTTTTTCTACCACAGTCATTGAAGTTGAGTAGCAAGACAAGAGTGAAGGGTCAAGGCTGGGGCCCAGATGCAGTAGATGACCTTGGACTTTTTGATATTTGACTAAACTCTAAGCACTCTTCAGTGCCTGCTTCAACCACCTTCATGCCTGTAGGAATAAATTGTTCTCACTAGCTCAGCTCATTGTGCAGGGGTGGGGGGAGTAAGTATCACATGCCTGGGTTTGACATCCCTGTGTTGGTTCTCCTCAACCTGGTTTAGCAGCTCTGTAGAGACAGTTTTACTGGAGTGTGGCCGAGTTGGTTAAGAGGTGGACCAGCAGCCTTGACAGGAGCTCACACCAGAGGAGCTCATCTTCCCTGAACATCTCATCCACTTCCTATCGATTTCAATATGGGTAAAAATCATTTCTCCCAATAGAATGTATGCTTCTTGAGAGCAGATACTTTTATTTTTGATTTTGTATCTACAATGTCCGGGCAAGTCACCATTTACAAATGTTTACTAATTGGTTCATTTTAAAAATAGTCATGAACATATGAAGATTACTTTTGTTTTGACAATATCTAAGTTGTTTGTACATTCTATCAATACACTTTCTTTTCTTTTTTAAAACTCTTCTGTCTTAGAATGGATAGTAAGTGCACGTCCCAAGGCAGAAGAGCAGTAGGGCTAGGCAATTGGTGTTACGTGACTTGCCCAGGGTCACATAGCTAAGATGTGTCTGAAGATAGAGTTGAACCTATTTCTGAGTCTAGTTCTTTAGTCAATGAATCACCCAGCTGCCTCCTCTAATACATTTTTACTCCATGTCTCTGAATGCCCCTTCTCTGATTCTAGCTGCCCCAAAGCTTAAGCATTTAGTAGTAAAGTCCTGGAGAGGAATGCTAATATTGAGCTGCTACTGCTCAGATGAGATGTCCATTTTAGAAAATCAGATGAGAAAGGTTGCTTTACAATTTGGCCAGGATAAGCTATTGGCTGTGAAGCGAGAGGTCTCCAACCCCGGGACATCTGTGCCAATGAAAAGCAGGGCTGGAGCACTGTTGGAGGACAAGGAATATGAGAGAACACAGAGAAACAGACCAGCTCAGTGGTCAAGAATGCAGGGCTTGTCTCAGGATAGCTGAAAGTTGAAAGGAAAAAAAAAGAGAGCAAGAGAGCACCGGCTTTCCCAGAGCACCTTTCAGATTCTTTGGCTACTGCCCATGTTTGGTCACGTGGCCTTGAAATTCAGCATAAATTTAAAAAAAGGAAGCCTATGCCCCCCTTCTGTGCCAGTGTTTACTTTGCCCATCCCCTGCAAGTGGGTGCTGTTTTTAAAAGAAATACACAGTGAGCCCTGAAGCAACTGTGTCAAGGAAGGAACAATGCCAGCTTGGAAATCCTCGACCTGAATTTCTGTTTTCCATTAGGAGAGTGAGAGGACATTATTGAAGAGGGATTTTTTTTTTTTAAACAGGACCCCTCTAGGTCAGCAACCCTCAGCTGCTTTGGTGTTTGAGATGGCTGAATTTGGAGAAAATGGAGCCAACTGGAACTTTACCCACAGACTAGCTAATGGAAAATCTTTATTGAATGAGCTCCACTAATAGAGATAAAATAGATTATAAATCAAAGATATGGCTGTTTGATTATGTGGAGAACAGGAGAAACAGCCTGAAATGTCTTGAGCTGCATAAGGAAGACAGGGGGCCTGTTTAGCTTAAACAGCTCTCTGGAGACTGCATAGTAGGGTGGCCGGGGAGCCAAAAAGCCAGCAGTTCTTGGGCTTGGGGGTGGGGGTGGTGTGGGCAAAAAGTCAAAATGAGGCTTGCTCCAATTGAAGAGCCAATGCCTTTTTTGAGTCCTTCTGAAACTATGAAAAATGCAAAATTGTATAAAGGTAATTATTTCTACTGTGGTTCCCATCTCCAAAGGAAAAGCCTTTGTGATAAAGTTGGGAGGGCCATTTATCAGCTTTGGCAACTTTGTCCCTTTATCTGCTTCCTCCAAAACTAAAAAGGCCATGATGTTTGTTTAAAATTGAAAATTAATACCCTCAAAGGAGAACTTAGAATTTAAAACTTAGAATTTGCTTAAATTGTTTAGTAGATAACAACATTTGGAAGGAAGGCGGAGTGGGGGTAGAGTAAGGTAGTGGAAGGCACTATACCAATTTAGAACTAATCTAAGCTATTAGAAATTGTTTGGGTTTTAAGTGGGATTAATATTAGTGGCCTAACTTGAGAAATTTAGCCAAGTGGGAATTAGCCTTGTAGACTTTCTTAGCCAGGTTATCAAATACCACTAATGGGTTTTCTCGTTTGTTTCCAAAATTTATCAGGAATGCCAAATAATTTCATATTTGTATATCTAATAGGCTTCCCACTGAATCTACTTTCTCTTCCTCCCTCCCTCCTTTCCTTCCTTCCTTCCTTCCTTCCTTCCTTCCTTCCTTCCTTCCTTCCTTCCTTCCTTCCTTCCTTCCTTCCTTCCTTCCTTCCTTCCTTCCTTCCTTCCTTCTCTCTCTCTCTCTCTCTTTTTCTTTCTTTCTTTTTTTCTCTCTTTTCTCTCTTTCTTCATTCCTTCCTTTCCTTTTTTTTTCCCTTCCTCAAGGAGTATGACATAAATCAATTTATGTAGGACTTTAGAGTTCATCCATTCTAACCCTGTCATTTTAGCAACAAAGACACTGGGGAAGTAAAATAACTTACACCAGGGTTACACAGGCTAAACATAGATTCACACCCAGGTCACTGATTTCAAGCCTGGCAGTCTTCATTGTTTTATCACGATATTTCAAAACAAATTCTTCACATCCATCAGCCCTTTCAGTCCATCCTATTCAGCAATTCAGTCAGTGTCTTTCATTAAAAATGTATATAAGCTGGTGAAATTAATGTTAAGAGTCTATATATTCAAAACCCATAATTCCATGTAACACAAACAGTCAGCTCTTACTAGGTCCATGGATAACTTATTCTAGAAATCAACTAAGGTGTGTTTATTAAGCATCAAAATACTGAGCTTCAGTCTTAATTTATGATTTTGATTTTGCTTGTTATGGGCTTAGCACACCAAGCCCGAAGTAAGCAGTCACTTTGACTTAGTGTTGTAGTCCACCTTGGGAATTTGTTTAAGGTCATTATTTTATTTTAATTTTTTTCAAATTTTCAATGTTCTAATCCTTCCCTTCAGTTTTAATATCAGTTCTAGGACAGAAGAGCAAAAGGGCTGGGCAATTGGGGTTAAGTGACTTGTTTAGGATAACACAGCTAGAAAGTATGAGGCCAAATTTGAACCCAGGTCCTTCAAACTCTTGCCTGGCACTCTTTCCACTGGGTTATATAGCTGGCTTGTTGAGGGTCATTATTACAAACACCGTGTGGAAATAAATTGCTGCTTAGAGGTCATTTGGCTGGGGGAGGATTTGGGGTGCACTTCTGTAATCACAGCTAATGGAGGCTAAGGCAGGGGATCTCTTGAGCTCCTCCAGAGTTCTGAATTGTAATAGGCTATGTTGACAGCATTCAGCATTAATGGGAGGGAGCCCCTAGGCCCCTAGGAGTGAGTAGCCACTAGGTTGTTTTAGACTCAAGCCAATTGTGCTGGTGAATTGCCAGTGCATTCCCTTTATTCATTTTTTAATGAGTAATTTAGAAAGTTTTAGGGTAGCTAAAGTGGGATCTGGAGTCAGGAAGCCTGATCTTTATGAGATAAAACCTGGCTTTGGGCATTTACTAATTGTATAACCTTGGGCCAATCTCTTAACTGTTTGCCTCAGTTTCCTCATCTGTAAAATTAGCCAGAGAAGGAAACGACAAACTACTGCAGTGTCTGCCAAAAAAAAAAAAATAGTCATGAAGAGTGGATACAATGAAAGGAATGAATAACAACAGTTTGGAAAGTTTTCCAAAGAAACCCTGTTTTTCAGAATTCCAATGTCTTTATCATCTGAGAATATTTCCTTGTTCTGGATATTCAATCCCATTTGAAGGAAAAACTATTTTAAAACACATGGAGTGTTAGAATTAAATGGAATCAAAGGAGTGGAGGTTCTAGATTTCTGCTCTATTATGTTTCTATGGAAAAAAAAAAGAAGGATAACTTTTCTGAACAAGTTCACAAGATATCCGGTGTAGTTCTACCACATTTATTTAATTTGTTGCCCATTTGACCAGTTTTATTTAATATTGAGCTAGTTGAATAAGTGCAGGCTGATCTGGTATATTGGTAAGGAATTTATCTAGTCCAGGGATATTTACATTTTCCCCCCAGAGCCAATCAAATGATCAGAAAACCAAATGAATGAGGTCACTATGCAATTTGTGCAATTACTGACTGTGAACACAACATAGTAGGTCCAAGTGGCCTACTAATTAGTTAGCCCTTGTGTGCTAGCTAAATCGGGAGAAGAAGTCTTTATTAAAACAAAACAAACAAAACCAAACCCCAAAACTCTTACTTGGGCCAAAGGTTGGATATTGAGATCTCCCAGATATTTATCTCGCTAGCACTTGGAGAAATGTAGATGGGGAAGGAGTGATGGTCAAGATGACAACCAACATTAGGCTGCTAGGACTTTTTAGCCTCATTTATTTTCTGTATGACCATTTTAACTGCAATTTTCTCCTGATACTAGAAACTCTTCTTTTAGTCTCCTTTCTTCCCATTTTGTCTGTTCAGCATTTTTCCAAATCAGTAGTTTCATTTTTTCCCCCTTGCTAATCATGATTGCCAGTTATTGAGTGAATGCCTCAGTATGGCTTTAACATGGGGATTTGGATGCTAATCAAAGGAAGGTGAGTGGTTTTGCTCTACTGCTTTTTTTCCCCTGTCAAAATGTACAATCGTTTCAAGTAATACACAAGAAAGGAAGGCTGTAGCTTTGTACTTCATACCATGCAGGGTGCTTTTGGGATAAAAAACTCTTTGAAGGTTCCTTTAAAGTTTTGAACATAGGTCTGAGTATGAATGTGTGGACCTTTGATATGATCATCTTCCCATTTACCTCTTTATATTTCTCTGGAACCCAGGCAGAAACAGAGGGAAATAAGTGTTGCATTGAATTAACAATCTGAGACGAGTAATATTTCTGGTCTTTCTGAGATTTTTCAGAATAGTTTATTGACTGGAAAGGAGGCAAGGGACATCTAAAATATCTAAAAACAATCACTCTTGTATCCTTTGTGCATGTTTCGGATCAAGTTTGCTACTCCTATAGCACTTCTTCCTCCTCCATAATGGATTTCTTGGGTCTCATGGAGCTTTAGGACTTAAAAAATTGCCACCTTAGGTTTTTCCCATCTTCTCCTAACTCTTAGTAACTGTTCTATTTGATTGTGTGTCTGTAGTCTCGTACAGGTCCTCATGGGCGGACGCCTTCTGTCTTTATTTATAGCAACAGACATTAAGCAAAACAATTTTGAAGTTCCTTTCAAAGGTTGGAACAAATATGAAGGCATGAATTCACTACCTGCGAAGCGAATGCTTTTCCATTGACCTGCTAATGTGAAGCCAATATCACTGAGCCAAGGGAAATGACAAAACCGTACACTGCAGGCATCAGAGGGAGCATCCGTGTTCCTGCCTCCAGTCATGGCACCTTTGATGGATTACATTTTCCCTCTTCCCACTGCAGTACCCTTCTATAGTTAGGATGGCAAAAAGTGAGGCCGAGATAATTACTGACATATTGCTTTATTTCTTGATGGTAGTAAATTAATGGCTTTCTAGAGAATCATACAGCATGTAATGATTTCAACATTAGACTTTTTTTTTTAAAAGAAGAGCATTCAATTTAGCATAGCCAGGAAGGAAGCAACATTTTATAACAGTCAAATTTGCTAATGAGGCCTTTGGTTTGGTCTCTTAAAAACTTGCTGAACCCAATTTCCAGTTACCTCCTCCAAACATTCAAACTCCTTGAATTCCCTCTGGAATATCATGAAGAGAAGTCTGGGGGGGGGGGGGAATTAGAAGCGAGATGAAGCAGAGATATGCTGTACACTCATTGTGAAGAGTTGGCTTTGTCAGATAGGCAGAAAGCAGTAAATTTGACACTATTACATGGCAAGAATATAGGTTTTTTTTTTTTTAATAATTTGAGCCACAGAGTAGCCAATGGTCTCTGGCACATGAGGGTCTGCTCTCTTCATTCATTCTTTCACTCATTCAAGTAAGGGATCTTAACAAGCTCACCTGGGAGACCATATTGCCTAGGATGAGGGAACATTCTCCATGACTCACAAATAAACCTTAGTCAAGGGGCGCAAATTGCACGTGGAATGTTGCCTCAGGTCTTGCACGCATTTAAAAACTGTGTGAGAATTTCTAAGTGGTATTTCCAATAGGATCATACATTTTTTCCCCTCTTACTACATGGCTTTGAATGCTTCATCAGTGATGCTAATGATGTTGTCTGGAAAGCAAGCTACTGTTTCGTTATGAGAACCAGACTGGGCAGATGATTCCCTATTTCAGCTCCTTCTTCCCAACACATGAATATGAGTGGAGCCTCTGCCTCGAAGCAGTTGTCAATCATTGTGTAGGCCTGCTCTGAAAACAGCTTCAACATGCTTGGCTTGGAGGTCTAGGGGCCCCTGGTTTGGATGCCAAACCTTTTGGGTGGAAGGAGAAGAACAGTTTTTCAGAAGTGAATGATTAAGGGTGGGGAGCTACGAGGGAGCATTTGGAAGCTCATATGCTAGCTGGAGTCAGGGAATGGACTTCAAATGGAAAGCAATGGAAACTTTCCCCCCCCTTGGCTTATTGATTTTATGCAAATTGAATTGGCAAACACCCACTCCACTCCAAAGTTGTAACTTCCCATTCAGCAATCCTGTGTGCATAGCAGAGGTATGAATTTACTTCCCCAGAATGGTCGACATGGTTGGTGGCCAGAGTCTAAATCTTATTGATGTGTTGTTCCCTTATTTATTTGCACGCCACCGTCACCGAGCGCACAAACCGGGAAGTCAGTGACCCATCCTTTGAAGTGGAACAGGCACAGAGTGATGGAAACATGCACACAAGGTGACATTGTGCACAGTTAAACTCTTAGGAGCCCAACGCCAAAAGACTTCATACAGGCAATGAAGTCTGGGTGCATAAAGGAACGCAGAAATGAAGAAAGAAAACAGAAGTCTGAATGACAAAAGGGTAGTCTGGTTAGTCTTCTCCCAGCTGGAGTACAGATGTGCCTGCCACATGTGGACTGAGGAAAGGGGGAAAATACTTTGTAGAGGGAAAGGGTGTGCCCATGTGGGCATCACTTCTACATTTAAAATCGCAGGATTATTCCCCTCTCCCCTCCAGCTAGTAAAAGTTTAGGAAGGATGACATTCTTTTATACCAAGGGGAGACCAGAGGATCTCAGCTGAGCGTCTCTCCACAACAATTTCTCTAATCTCATCTTCAGATAGATGGACCCTCTCTGTTGGTGCTGCCTGTAATCCCACTTACGGAGCATGGAATGGATTCCAGCAGCATATGCTGGGATCACTCAGATGAGGGAAAGAGACAGTTAGGAAACTTTGACACTGAATGATATCCTTCCTGGGACAGCCTGGCAGTATGGCTCAGGGCATAAGAAGGAACTGAGATGCTCAGAGGAGGGAGATTTCCTGGGCGACTGGGGAAAAATCGCTTTAGTTTAAAAAATCAAATCCAAACCCAAAACAACAGCATACTTTTCTTGTTTCCATTATTCCAAAATGGGCATGAGCACAGAGACCCGGAATCCTAGGGTGTTTGTGAGGAGTAACTAATCTGCAAAGACAAGTTTGGGAAGTGCTTTGTAAAGTGCTACTGATCCATTTCCCAAGGTTTTTTGGTGTTCGCATTTCCTTCAATGAGTGTGGCGCTTGGGTCTTTGGGCCAAATGAGGCACTCTTGGGAACCTTAGGTCAGTGCTTTCTTGGGGATGCCCCGTGGCATTCTGATTGGCCTGCTGAGGCCCTCTGAGGGAAGCTACCTACAACGACCCAACCAGAAACAAGAAGGAAACAACTGCACTAGAAACGGGCTTATTTTTGTTTTCTTTGACCCCATGTAGATCATGACAAATAATCAAAAGCTGATTCCCAAGAGCTTCAAAGCATACCCCCCCCCAAAGAACAAACAGCCGTTGCAAATGAGAATGACATGTGCTTACATATACTGTCTTTACCATTTTTTTTTGTTAAAAAAACAGAGTTTTTTGTCGTTTTGTTTTTTGATTTTTAGAAAAAGAGCTCCTAGGTAGAGGGCGTCCCTTCAAAAGAAGGCGGGGTTGGTGTGCTCTATGATACAGCGCTTGCAATGGCGTTTCACAAACCGTAGAGCCTCCACAGACACCTCGCAGTCCTGCACGTTGAGCATCTGCAGGTCGAAGCAGTTGGCGGCTACGATCTGGAGGCCCTGCCCCGTGATGCTCTCGCAGGACTTGAGGCTCAGGCGCTTCAGATTGAAGCAGTTAAGGGCCAGGCATTCCAGGCCCGTGTCCGACACCAAAGGGCACTTCCCAATGTCCAGAGACTTGAGTTTTGTGCAGTTTTTGGCTAGGTATTCCACCCCGTGGTCCGTGATGCCCTCGCAGCCCCGCGCGTTCAGGTAGCGCAGTTTGCTGCAGTACTTGGCCACATAACGGATGCCCACGTCCGTGACCCGGCCACAGTGGGCGATGCTGAGATAGCGCAGACGGGATTCCAGCTTGGCGATCTCCCGCAGGCCAAAGTCACTGACAAAACGGCAGTCACTCACACTCAGCTCCTTGATGGAACTGCAGTAGATCATGAGGAAGCGGAGGCCCTCGTCGGTGATGCGAACGCAGCGGCGCAGGTACAGGTGAGTCAGCTGGGTGCAGTGGGCGGCGATTGTGTGCAGACCCTCATCCTCCAGGACAAAGCAGTCTGTCATATCCAAGTAGCGGATGGAAATCTGTTTGCCGTGGAGAGGGGACAGCTTGATGGAGGCTTCTCGGGTCAGACTGATGCAGGTGACTTTAGAGCATCCTATGTAGAGAGAAAAAAGATTCTGTGACATCAAACTGACAGGATACTTCTCCCCATGGCACCAGCTCTGTTATTTCTAGTCTGGTGGCGGCAGTGGGAGGGATACATCCCCCTCTTCCCTTCAGCCACCAATGACAACTAATTTTTCTTTAGGGTCCCAATTTTTAATTCAGGAGATGGAGGCAGAAGCATTTACTCTACCCATAGTAAGCCCATTTTTGTTATTTTAAGAACCCTTACTCTCTGTCTTAGAAGGGATGATAGTTACCCATTCCAAAGCAGAACACAGTAAGAGCTAGGGTTGGGCAATGGGGGTTAAGTGTCACACAGGGTCACACAGCTAGGAAGTGTCTGAGGCTATATTTGAACCAGGATGGAGACCTTTCATCCCTATGCCTGGTTCTCTATCCCGAAGCCACATAGCTATCCAAACAGGATGCTTCAATCACTGCATCAGTTCTTTCTCTGGAAGTCAAAGATATTTTTCAAAGAAATAAATGTCCTTCCTCCCTCCCTGCCTCTCTCCATTTCCCTTCTCTTCCGTTCCCTTCTCTCCTTCCCTTCCTTTCTCTTTCCCCCTTTCTTCCCTTTTGACTAAGTATCAGTTCTAAGACAAAAGAGAAGAGAGCTAGATAGTCAGGGGTTAAGTGTCTTGTCCAGAGTCACCCTGCTAGAAAGTGTCTGAGATCAGATTTGAACCCAGATTCTCCTGACTCCAGACCTCTATTTACTGTGCAAGCTTATTTAATAAACAGTAATCTTGACTCACCTAGGTTTAAGGGCTCCATGTCCTATGTAGCTATGGTTAGTGCATTTCATATACCAATCAGTGCCCTAGAGCTGACCTCTCTCTGTGTCTCTGTCTCTGTCTCCCTGCAGATTCATGGGTTTAAAACAAGAATGGATTTAAAAGGGCATCAAGTCCAAAATCTTTCTTTAATAGATGAGGGAACTGAGTCACAGAGAGATTAGGTGATATACTCAGGGTTATACTTAGACATCTAGTACATGTCTGAGGCAGGATTTGAACCCAGGTTTTTGAACCCCAAATCCAATTTCCTTCAAAGAATGAAATCAATATACTAATCTAGTGCCTAGATTATGAGAACTAGATTAGTTCTCAACCCAATTCCCTCTGTTCAAAGGAAAACCAGAGGTCTGAGCAGTGCAGGGGGAGTGTGATATTGTATCAAACAATCAGATCCTGGGGTAAAGGGTGCCAGGCTAGACTCTGAGTGAAGAAGACCTGGGCTCAAATAAGGCTTCCAGCACTGAAGTATTTTGTGTGACCTTGGACAAGTCCCTTAGCATTTCTGAACTTCAGCTCCTTCATATGAAAACAATGGAGCTAATAGCCCTTCCTTACAGTGTAGTTGTGAGAATTAAATGAGAGAATCCATATTAGGAGTTTTGTAAACATCAAGGCACTATAAATGGAAAGTGTTGTCACTGGAAGTGGTTGGGGTCTGCACTGATGGGGAGAATTCCCATCATAGGAGTTTTCCATGCTGATGAAATCACAGTTCCTTCCCATTAGTATGGCAGAGGGGATAAAGAAAGATAGGATCTTGTTTACAGCAAGGAAAAAGAAATCTTGCTTTTATCTTCATCTCTACTTTCTGCCGTCATATTTTGAGTACTTAAAGGGTGAACAGCTTGTAATTGAAATGTATGCACAACATGAATCATAATTTCTTAGCAACCAGTGTATTTCCTGTTCAGCTTTTTTCTCCTCCCCATAAAAATCTCAGAATTGTTCATTTCCGTCCCACCTCTTCAGTTTAAATTCTTTCTAGTTACAACCCTTTATTGTTACGGTTACTCCTCTCTGTTGCCATGTAGTTCTCTGGGATGCACTTATCTTTTCTGTCTGTGCAGATGCCCAAGGTCAGGGCAGCACAATACAGATAGCTCCCAGAGTTTCTGAGTGCTGGGAACAGTCGGAATAGCTTTGCTCCTGCCTTCTGGGGGACTGACTACTCAGAAAGTTATGACAGGACTCTCCCATCTAGGATTAAAAAGAAGTCACCCAAGTCAGGTGGTGGCAGGGAAGGAATAACTGCGCCCCCCTCCCCCCAGTCACCCAGACTGGGAGAATAGAGATATTTCACACACTAAAGACTCTCAGCTCTGCTCTATTGATCCAATATCATTTCTATATTTAGAATGGGAGGAGCACACACAAAACCTCATGTTTCTTTTCCTCTTTAGGTTTTGTATACTTTGTATACAGGCACCAGAATTCTGAGGATGGGGTTGGTGGGGCACCGAAAGGTAGGAATGGGGATGGAGACCACACAGTGCCTCCAGTCTGGGTTAGAAATAAGGCAGGGACAGCCAGTCTCTCTCTATTCCCCAAAGGCTTTGGCCCTTCAGCTCTCAATATGAGCTTTGATTTTCTTTCTTTGGAATTCTACTAGCCCTATCTGCAGCAAAACATCAATCTCTTACATTTCAGGAAGGCCACAGTGTTTGGTGGGGAGAAATGTATGCCTTCATCCTAAAAAGAGGTGCTCAAAATGAATGAGCTGTTATTCATTGAGAGTCGTGAATGCAATGATATTCTGGATTTATTCCTGTTTAATAGTTTGAGAAAAAAAGATAGGCTCAGTTCTGAGGCAAACTGACTCACTAGATATCTGTTTAGAAAGAAAACAAAAAAATAGCTTTGCTTAGATTCATGGCTTGGAGGGGAAAAGCAATATTTATATTTAGGTTGAACAAATTAGTGAGGTTTGTGCCCATTATTGATTTATGGTTTATTTCTGTTAAAGTTACTGCTAAAATACTATTAAATTCAGCTTCCTCTCATTAGTGGGAACCCATTTCCTCCTTCTTGCAAATGCAAAAAGGATCTCTCTACAAAGCCTGACTAATGGCTTTAAGGGCATAATAATAATAACATTTATATGGTACTTACCATACGCCAGGCACTGTGCTAAGTGCTTTACAATTATTATTTCATTTGATCCTCACAACAACCTTTCAAGGTTGGTACTATTATTTATTCCTATTTTACAGATGAAGAAATGGAGGCAAACAGGCTTAAGTGACTTGGGTCACACAGCCTGTAAGTGTCAAAATTGGATTTGAATTTGTTATCATCTGTATTTCTAGGTCTGGCACACTATCCACTCACTGTACCATTCTACCACAAAAGCTGTTTGTTATAAGCAATGTCAACTTGAATCTTTCACTACTGGGGCTGTACTCTAGCTTCTGTTTTAGAAATTCAGTTTCCTGAATAGGATTATAATATGTGAATATCAAGTCTAAGTAAAATGACTGCTTATTTTCAATTTGCTTGTATCAACAAAAAAAAAAACCCTAATAATAAGAAATCATGATCTCAGACAAAGCTAGTACAAAAATAGACTTAATTAAAAGAGAGAAGGTGGGAAATTACATCTTGATAAAAAGTAGCATAGACAATGAAGTAATAGTAATACTAAACATATATGAACCAAATTGTATAGCCTCCAGATTTTTAAAGGAGAAAATAAGTAAGTTTCAAGAGGAAATTGTAAAATTATACTAGTGGGGGCCTCAACTTTATTTTCTCAGAACTAGACAAATCTAACAAAAAATAAACTGGAAAAAAGTGAAGGAAGTGAATAGAATTTTAGAAAACATAGATTTGAAAATTTTCTCTGGAGAAAATTAAACGGGAATAGCAAGTAATAGATCTTTTTTTTAGCAGTACATGGCACCTACATAAAAAAATGACCATGTGCCAGGGCATAAAAACTTCACAACCAAATACAAAAAAATAAAATAAATGCATCATTTTCAGGTCAAAATGCAATAAAAATTATACTCAAGGGTTTATGGAAAGAAAGAAAATTAATTAGAAACTAAGTCATCTAATTCTAAAAAACCCTACAATTTCATTAAAGAGAATAGCATGACAACAAAATAATAATAATAGAAGAGACAGCTCCTGAAATAGAGGGAAGTTTATATAATATCAGCAGCTAGGTGGTAGAGTCAATTTAAGAGTTCTGGACCTGAAGGTAGGAAACTTAGCTCAAATTCAGCCTCAGGTACATACTAGCTATAGATTCTGGGAAAAGTAACTAAATCTTGGTTGCCCTCAATTTCTTCATCTATAAAATAACCAGAACTCAACCTTAAAGTGTTATATAAACGTGAGATTATTACTAGAGTAAGGATGTTCATTTCTAGAGTCAGAGTTCAAGTCCTGCCTGCCTGACAAGTTTTAACTTCTCAGTATCCAAAGATACTCTTTCTGAGTCACAGATAGTTTCCCATTTAGATCAGTGCAGAGTTTTTCCAAACTAGAGAGTTCCCCACTCAGATCACAGGTCAAGACAAAGTAATAACATTAGCTATAATTTTTATATGGCCTTAAGATTTACAAAGCATTTTGCATACATTATTTCACTTAATTGTTACAACAATCAAGTGGGGTTAGTTAGTGCCACCATCATTTTACCGAGATGGAAGTTGAAGCTTGGAGGAATTGAGTGATTTACCCATCATTTTCCCAGACACTATAGGAGGCAGGATTCAAACCTGATCCTATACTGATTCTAAGATAGCACTTGACATTTTTTTTTTGCATACAGAGATCATCTTATTGGAGGAATTACTTATTTCATGAACATTGAATAATAATTATTACTAAATTACTAAAACTATTTTTTAACCACACATGATTTCATTGGAATAGGCAACTCCCAGTTAAGGAATTCCTTTTACCAATGCATGGTAGTTATATTAGGATCCAAGAGCCCCTATGTATCAGATGTGGGTCTTGAATGCAGGTCCTCCTGATTTTGAGACGAGACAGCCTCTCAGAACTATGATATGTATATTAAACAGTAAAATCCTCCATTAATATTCTTCTTTGGGGTTGTTATCTCATTTAGATATGTCTAGTGGTGCAGTAGATAGTAGAGCACTATGCCTGGATTAATAATAGCATTTATTTAGCAGTTACTATGTGCTAGGACTATGTTTCCAGCTGTACAAGTATTCTCTCATTTGATCCCTACCAATCAATAACCTGGCAGGTAGGCACTATGCCCTTTTATAATTTAGGAAACTGAGCCAAACAGAAGTTAAATGACTTGCCCAGGGTTATAAAGCTAAGAAGTAGCAGAGGCCAGATTTAAATTCAGGTATTCTCAAATCCCCTCCCCTCCTTCCCTGCCAGTATTCTTTCCACCATGACACCTGGATGCCCCAATCTTTAGCTAAAGCAGTTTTACCTGGTATTTCCATGACTTATCTTTAAAATAGGTCAAAGTATAATCTAGCCAGTATCTAGTGACTTTTTTCCTGTTAAATATTTCCCTTGAATTTTTATATAGCTTGCATTGTATTTTTTGGTTTGTTCATTGACTGTAAGATCCATGAGGGCAGAGATGATATTTTTGTATATACAGCACTTGGCATAGTGCCTGCCATGTAATATGTGTTTATTGATCAATCAATTGATCTTATTAATAAATATTTTTGCACCTCAATAAGAATGATGCTTATGATGGGGAGAAAGTTTGAGTGATCCCAAAACAGATGACCCATGAGCTGAGTTTGGAAGGGCCACCTCTGCAGAGCACTAGTTCCAAACCCCAAGGGTACTGGAAGGCTAGAGAAGCCTCTCTGATATTTCTCTTTCTCTCTGTTATACTTTTAGGGAATTTTCAGATTCCTCTATAACTGACAATATATGAGGTAGAGCCACCAGCAGCATCCTTTGGAGGCCTTGAAGATGTTTCCAGGTAATGGCTTAAGTGTCTGGTGGCAGAGTTGCCAAGAAATACTCAGCCAGCCAACCAAGAAGGGCCAGGAATGTGCTTTTCTCAACACAACCAGAGTTGCTACTCCAAGCCAGAATTTTAAAGTCGCCTCCTCCTGCATGTACCTAGTTTGCTGCATTTATGAAGGCCAGATGAAGAGCATCTCTAAGCAGAACTAGGACTTCCAGGATGAATTATCTATTATGCAAAATAAACAAAACAGAACAAAACTTTAGAGAGCACAGCTTGGAGAACTGGGGAATTATCCAACTGAAAAAGATAAAGAGGCTGTCAGTTTGGCCCTCCAACAAATGAAGAAAAAGGCCTAGAGAAGCTAACTGATTTGTCCAGGATTAGTTTGTAGCAGTAGAAATTGGACTTCAGCCCAGGTCCTCTGTAGTATAATCATCTCACTGTATCATCGTGCCTCAATTTCCAGAGCATTTCTTTTTCCAGAGCTTCTTAGAGAAACCTTCACAGGCATTTATTTTGCTACTCTGTCAATGCCAATGGCTTCTCCCCAATCAGGACTAACTGAACATTCAAAAACTCAGACAAAAATGCAGTTGCTGTTGCCCTGCTGTGAAGTCCGATGATCCAGGAGAGTGACTAGATGCTCTGTAGCCAGGAAAAGAATCTGAGTAAAGGAATGGTCTGTCATTATTCTAGGTAAATATAAAAAAATGTAGATGCATTACCTCTAAGGAAAGAGCAAACTGAGGAAGTTAGATATTGTCTTAGATAGGGTATTAGTAATGGAAGACACTAGCCAACTCCAAGCTATTTTTATTTCTCTCTCAAAATGGTTTTTGTCTTTTCTCTCTCTCTCTCTCTCTCTCTCTCTCTCTCTCTCTCTCTCTCTCTCTCTCTCTCTCTGTCTGTCTGTCTCTCTCTCTCTCTCTGTCTCTGTCTCTCTCTCTGTCTCTGTCTCTGTCTCTCTCTCTCTGTCTCTCTCTCTCTCTCTCTCTCTCTCTCTCTCTCTCTCTCTCTCTCTCTCTCTCTCTCTCTCGGCCATACTTTTCAATTACAGAAAATCCTTAACACATTTTACTGATATCAGCCTCTCAACCATTCATCCTATGATTAGGTTGTGAATGAGATGAAAAAAAGGCTGAGTTAGTCCCTGAGAGATAAGTCTCTGGTGCCCAAGCAGGTAGTCTGGGCTTTAATCTTCATCTCTAGAGAGATTTTGAAATGAATCAGTAGTGATGAGCTTTCCTCTCTGTAATAAACTCTTCTGATTCAATAGATATGTCCTTCATGCCATGATTGAAGACCTTAATTATCAAAAAGATGTAAAATTAACATGGCTGGTGATGTTTAAAGAAATAGTTCTTCCTCATGGATTTGTTAGTATTTCCAAGATGAGTAAACTGTAGTTGAACTTTTAGATGTATCCATTCATAATCCCATTAGATGGGAAGGAATCTTAGAGAAAGGGTTAGGATTAACCACTAATAGTGGAACAAGGATGAAGTGGAGTGGAGAAGTAAATATATAAGAATGCAAAGAATATGGGTGACATCCTATGGCTCAGATTATCATTGACCCTTCCCCTTTCCCTCACTTGGAAAGTTTATCACCTCTTTTCTCTCCAAGGAAGAGCCAAGGGCAAAGGAGGCTCAGGCTTGTCAGTACCCTCAGCACATGCCCTGTGCAAGTCTATGTGTGCATGTGAGCAGTGTGGAATTGTATAGTAGTAGCAGCAGCAACAGGTGTAATTTTGTAGTGGTAGTAGTATAGTAATAACTAACATTTAGAGTACTCATTATATGGTAGCACTGTGCTAAAAGCTTTATAATGATTTTCTCACTGGATCCTCACAGCAATCTCGAGACTATTGCTACTGCTACCCCCAGGACCATCACTACCACTACCACTACTACTTTTTCTTTTTACTAAATTACTATTTATAATAACATTACCTACCTTCTTCTTCTTCCTCCTCCTCCTCCCACCTACTAATATTTATAACAACATTATTGCCTACCTTTACTTACTGTTATAACGACTAGCAACACTGCTACTACAGATACTAAATTAGAATTTATAATACCATTACCTACCTTACCACCACCACCACCACCACCACCACTACTACTAGATTACTATTTATAATACCATTACCTACTTTATTCCTCCTCCTCCCACCTACTACTATTTATAACAATATTATTACCATCACCACTATTACTACCACTACCACTGATACTAAATTAGTATTTCCTATTAATAATATTATCATACCTACCATACTACTACTATGACTATGATTACTACTACTACTACTTGCAGCAGCATAGTAATAGTAGTACTAATAATAACAGTAATAACAGCTAGTATTCATATAGCACTTTAAGGTTTGCCCAGATCTTTTAAAATGTTATGTTATTTGATCCTCACAGCAAACCTGGGAGGTAAGCGCAATTATTAACCCCATTTTACAGATGAGGAAAGGTGAAGAGAGAACAAGGAACTTATTTGCCCAGAACTGCACAGCTAGTGAGAATCTAAGGTTGAATCTGAACTCAGAGCAGATATTAAAATTTAAGGGGTCTTAGTCTATCCTGTGAGTTTCAAAATGTTGTGGCCCAGGAGAACTGCATCCCCTAGTGGGTCTCTTCTACTTCATTGGGTAGGATTGATCTTGAATGGACCAATCCCATGCTGGGTAAGGGACCATGTAGGATTGGTTTGGTCTTGAACTGGACCAATCCCATGCTAGGGGAGGGGCCACACCATTTCCAGGGCCAATCCCATGCCTAGGGGAGGGTTCTCACTCTTTTATGAATGAGGGTGGTGAATGGGATTAGTGGAAGTGAAAGTAGTGAGTTATTTTCAGCCAGGGAAACTTCCCTTGCTTTTGTTTCAATAAAGCTTTAGAAAGATCAGAGTGAGAGAGGAGTTTTCTTTTTAGCTTTTCCTTAATCCCTACTCTAATAAATATGGCATACTGGATAGAGTGGGCCTTGTTGGTATAAAGACCTGGGTTCTTGTCCTGCCTCTGATATATACTGTCTGTATGACGGGTGGAAAGTCATCTGACTCCTCCACACAATTCCTCATTTTCAAATTGGTGGCTTTTGACTATAGTCCTTTCTAACTCCCAATCTATGATCCTGTGATCTCTAAACTACATCCCTAAGAAATGATCTTCTAGTTTGTACTTCAAAATCTCTGTGAGGGAGCTCCCTATCTCCTTTTCAGAAGGCAGCCCATTTTAGGGGAGCTCTAATTGTTGGACACAAAGGGATTCTCCCTTCCATAACTTACACCTGTTTCATGCTCTGCCCCTACTATTAGCAACAACAAGGTTGTTCTCAGGGACACATTCTTCATGATTTAACTAAATGTTCATCTCGTGCTGGATGTCTCTGTTAAAAGCCATGTCCATTTGATCTGTCTTTCGTCTGAGTGTTCATCTCCTTCTTGCCAAACCTACTTCCTTCCAATTCTCCCACATATCTTAATACACAGCATCTGCACAGTCTGGCAAGCCCTATTAGAGCTCCAAAGACTTATAGAAATTGTTGTCTGTTTGATAGTGTCTTTGATTTTAATATAATTTAATTCTCTAGAATCTAGCCATGGGTTCACTGATTTAAAAATGCCCCTTTGAATATATTTGACTTAAATAAAGAAATATTCAGACCTGTTTTTAAATCATCCAAATTTTCAATCATCCTTAATGCTCTTCTCTCAAAGAGGTTGAAAATGAACATTTTAACCACATTGCTTTTCACACTTTAGAGGAAAATAATGTATTATAGGAAACATGTCCTCTGAGGATCTGTGGTCAGGCAGTATGATTTAGTAATCAAGGAATAGAAGGTATAGTTTTCATATTGAAAATAATGGTTAAAGAAAACAACAACAAATGATGGTCCTTGGTAGTTATCAGTAGTTTTTTGTCTGCCCTACCTAGTAACTATTTTGCAAGAATTAGGGAAGAGAGAATCTATTGAGGGGAGGTATGTAATAAAAGTGAATTATAATTCTTCCTTAAGAAATTGACAGCTGATTGGTGAAGGGGGGAGTGCTTGTGTAGATGGCATTATCAATCAACAAAAGGCATTTTTAAAGTACCTACTATAGTGCCAGGTAGGTACTGGAAGGGGTGAGAAGTTGGGATACAAAGACCAAAAAGAGTAAGACTGTCCTCAGAATTGTTCCATTTTATATTGCATTGCTGTCTCCCAGAAAACTGGCTCCTTTCTCCATCTACCTTTCCCTTCTCAGTAGCCCTAAATTCCCTAGAGGATTGTTAAGCCAGGGAGTTTGTGGGGCCTAGAGTATATACTTACCCAAAAAACTCCTTACCTTCTGTCTTAGAATCAATATTGTGTGTTAGTTCCAAGACAGAAGAGTGGAATGGGCTAGGCACTGGGAGTTAAGTGACTTGCCCAGGGTCACATAGCTGGGAAGTGTCTGAGGTCAAATTTGAACCCAGGACTGGCTCTCCATTCACTGAGCCCACCTGGAGTATGTACTTTTTAGGGTATATTTAGGAAGGTCTTTCTGAGAACCTCTCACAGCCTCAATGAAGTGTTAGTGTTGGTTTCAGTTACCTGACACATCCAGGTGCTCCAGGTTGGGACAGAGGGACACCACGTCGAAAACAGCTTCATTGGAGATGTTGTAACAGCCTGAAACCTCTAGTCGCCTCAGCTCTGGGCAGCACTGGGCAATGGTATAAAGTCCTCTGTCTGTTAGCCGCCTGCAGCCACTGACAGTCACCGTCTCCAACATGAGACATACATTGGGGGTGTCCTGACAAAGCCTGCGGGTTAGTACTTTGAGGGCCCGGTCCACATTGATGGTCTCTCCCGTCAATCGAATAGTCCTCCAGAGGCGGGGGTCCCACGCCAGGTTGTACCAGCGACGGCACACGCGAGCGCAGCGGCACAGCTGGTTGGTGGGTAGGAAGGAAAATATCTGCACCATGGAGTGGTCTGGGAGGCGGTCGATGTGCGCCTGTTCTTTTTGCTGTTTCGAGGCGAGCCGGATGAGAGGATGCGTGAGGCGGGTTGGAGGGGGAGAGTGGACCATGGCCACAGTCTCCCCTGTGATGGAGGAAGACGAGGTGGAAGACCCTCTTCCATTCTGAAAGCCTTGCAAGTTCTGCGGGCAGATCAGGGCTGGGCTAGGGGTGCTGAGTGTGCGCATACTCAGGTCGGAATCTGAAAAAGAAGGGGGAACAGCCATCAGAGGGGAGGGAGAGCTAGGAGCTGGGAAGCAGGGACACGGGCCACCAAGTATTCACCCATAGGCCATTCATTAACCCATTAATCCTCTAGTCCAGCTAAAGAGTAAATATGGGGAGACAAACAATGAATCAGCATGTCCATTTTTCAAACAAAGTATAAGGTTGATGCATGCTTAGTGTATCATGAAGAGAACAAAAATATAAACACATTCATTTCTGCCTTTCTTTGTACCACCTCCTGCTTATCATGGTACCCAGCCTGTGTTTAATGTATGGTCCTTGACTCATCATTTCACAAAAAAACTATATATTTTTTAATGATAGCAATGGATAATGGAGGGAGGGCTATAGATGAATGAATGTTTTGTTGATTTTTGGAAGAGAAAGTAAGGCCAACAATTTTGTGCAAATCTGCCTTCCTTAAATCCAATTTAGGCACAAGTCAAGACATCACCCCCTGATGCCACCGGTCCTCTTTGAAACGAAGAACCAACAACAATTGCAATGGACTTAAAAATACAGTTGTGATGTAGGAGACAGATTTGAAGTCAGAATCTCTGGATCTGAAAATCTGCTCTTTCACCTAAGGCTGCTGGGTAAGATGCTGGCCTTCTCTGAGCTTGACTATGAAATAGAAATTAAAGCATCTGCCTTGCTTCTCTCCCAGATTCTTGTGAAGATTACATGTACTAATTTACCAAAACAGTTTGTAGTGTACAAAGTGCCATGTAAGGATCAGTTATTCTTACTGTTTTTGTAAAAACATCATGCTTTTATTCCCACAGTAGGTTTATTTATATTTTAGGTAGACTGATATTAAAATTTCATGTACAATGGAACAAGCACACAGATCAAAAGTTACCTGCAACAAGGTGGAGTTGGGCTAAAATTTCACCTTTGCCATAACTTATATACAGATTAGGTAGCTTTCATGTTGAAAGAAAGGAATTCGCTGTGTTGAAGACAGATGTATTCCTAGTAGAATGAGTATGTGTAAAACAGGAAAATTATTTGATATTTGCTATAAAGTCAAGGTCTTGAGGGTAGCAGAGGATAAAACTTTAATCTAAAATGAATCATTTCTAATAAGGGAACTGGTGTGCAGGGAAGGTTTTTGTGACCTCATACAAATTTAATCTTCCATGGAGTTAGAAGGGAAGGACATGACTGAGACACCGCCATAAGGTGAAATTTGCCTTTTTTCAGTATGCATTCAGATTGGCTGAGGACTACACAGTTGCTATGAAGTATGGCTATTCCTAAAAAAGTTAATATAATTAGGGAAAAGTGCTAGTGGGTAATGGAGAGTGATAATAGATAAGGCTTTCATTTATTTGTCTGTAAAACAATCTACTATTTGATCTTTAGGACTCCATCTCCAACTTGAATTTGTTAACTTTAAGGATTACCATCTAATCAAAACAAATAGACTTTGTTTTTATAGCTAGAAAGGAATGTATTGATAGTAGTCTACTCCAGTGATATCAAACTCAAATAAAAACAGATCCCTACAGTCTCATATTGACTTAGAAAACCACAGATTAACATTATCTATGTTGCATTGTATTTTTATTTATTTTGTTAAACATTTCTCAATTACATTTTAATCTGGTTTAGGTCTTACTTGCTCTTGTGGCCTGCTAGAGTTTGACATCTGCATCTTGTCCAACCTTCTCATTTCATAGACAAAGAAACTGAAACCCCAAAAGTTTAAGCAACTTAGTAAACACATCACTAAGCATTGTGCTTGGAACATGGGTGCTTAATACATGTTGATTGTTTGCTTGCCCAGGATCACACAGGTAGTAAGAAATAGAGCTGGTATACAAACTCAAGGTGTGACTCCAGATTCAGTACTTGGCATGCTTTGAAGTGGCAAAGAGGCTAAATACAGGGGGAAAAAAAATCAATGTTGAAAGCATTGTTGGGGAAACTGGCACATTATTAACCTGTTGAGATAGTTGTGAATGGATTCAATAATATGGGAAGACAATTTGGAATTATGTGAGAAAAAACACTAAACTGTTCATTCCTTTTGACTTAACTACTTGACATCTACTCAGAGGAAGGTAAAGACATGGGGGGGGGGAGCCCCATGTATTCATAAGTATGCATAATTGCAGAAACTAGGGTATCACCAAAAATGGAAAGAGTGACTACAAATGCACTGAGTAGTACATTGGAAGTGTACAGGTTCACAGATTCAGATGACCTGTGTTCAAGTCCTGCCCTTTGCCACTTGCTATCTGTGTAAACTTGAGCAAATACTTCAACCCTATGAACTTCAGATTCTCATTTGGGAAGAGAAATGGTCAGACTAAACAGCCATTTAGACCCCTTTCAGTTTGGAATCTATGATGTTATGATTTTCAAACTGCAGAATAACTGAACTAACTTTGACATAAGCATAGAATAAAACAATGCTTTAAGGAATGATGAACAAAGAAGAATTCAGAGAAATACTAGAAAGGTAAAACAAACTGATGTATTCCCTCAATGATTCATTTATTGAATGAATACTTAATTAGCACTAGTATATGTCAGGCTCTTTGTTAGACAATAGGAGAAAGGAAGGGGTGGGAATACACATTCATATCACACCTACTGTGTGCCAGCTACTGCTTTTACAACAATCCTATGAGGTGGGTGCTGTTATGATCTCCCTTTTTTCAGTTGAGGAAACTGCAACAAACAGAGATTTGAGCCCCCCAGGGTTTGAGCTGAGGTCTTTCTAACTATAGCCACAGAGGTGCCACCAGTCGCCTTAGTAAGAGTACAAATCCAAAGGCCAAATGGTTCCTCCTGCCCATGAGGGGATTATATTCTATTGGGGAGAAAAATAAAAATACAATATATGCAGAGTAACTATAAAGTCATTTCTGGGGGGAGGCCACTAGCAAATGGGAAGATCTGGGTGGACATTTTTCACGCAGGAGGTGAAGATAGCCCCAAAGAAGGACAAAGATTCCAGAGGCTGTAGATGATGAACAGGCACATTCCAGGGATGGGGTCCAGCTTGTTTAAAGTCAGAGAGGAGATGGAACATTGCACAGGGGGAATAACAATAAGAGCAGCTGGAATGGAACACAGAATGCACAATAGAGAATAATGTACATTAGGCCAGGAAATACAGACTAGAGTCATATCTTGAAAGGCTTGAACATATACAACAGAGGAATTTATATTGATTCCAATAAAAGAAAGTCTTACTGTAGCTTTCTGATCAGGGAAGTGACAGAGTCAGACCTATGTTTTTGGAATATCAATTTGAAAGTATATGGATTGGAGAGGGACCAGAGCCTGGAGGTAGGCAAAGAAATTAGTGGTCTATTGCAATAATCCGGATGAAAAGTGACAGGGACTGGAATGAGGATGGTGGCTGTGCAAGTGGAGAAGGGATGTTTTGGTGCTAGAACTGATAAAACTTTAGAAATAAGGGTTGGGACAAAGGGAAGCATCAAGAATGACATCAACAGAATCATCAACAGAATAGTCAATAGTTTATAGACAAGCAGCATTTATTAAGTGCCTACTACGTACCAGGATCTGTCCTGTGCATTGGGACACAAAGAAAGGTGCAAAGAAACCCAGGGCTCTCAAGTTCCCAGTCTAATGGGGAAGATGGCATTCAAAGTTATAAACAGATAAGATACCTATAGACACATAGACATGTATGTGCTATATGTATGACTATATATAGTTATTGAAATAAAATGTTGGTCTATTGAGGTTTATTTGAACCCTCAGTACCCCTCAGTGAAGTAAGGCTTGATGCCCTCACTCACTGGGACTCGTGCCCCTCAAGGCCTCCAAGACGGTGTTGATGAACAGGAAGCAGGGATTTATTTTATAATAAACAGAGGAGTAGGAAGGGAGGATTAAGGAACAGGACTTCCCTAGCTCTAAGAAAATCTCACTAGCCTCTGTGGTAGAGACATGAAGAGACAGAGGTTTTGCAGGACAATCCAAGATGCAAGAACCAAGGTTGGGGACCTGTCTGTCAATCAAGAAGAAGGTTCCAAATGGAATGTTCCCAGGAGTTGGCAGTTGAGGATGGCTGAAGGACCCTTGGGGGGGCTGGCTTGGCTTTGGACTATCTGACCAAAGGAGGATCTGTTTTCTGTCTCTCTCTGGGGGTTAAGCCAGGCTTGCCTCCTTTCTTAGGAGTCAGTCAAATCCCCAGAGAGAGCAGAGGTCTCTCCCTTGGTCAGAGAGCCCAAAGCCAAGCCAGCCCCCCAAGGGTCCTTCAGCCAGCCTCAACTGCCAACTCCTGGGAACACTCCATTTGGAACCTTCTTCTTGACTGACAGGCAGGTCAGGTCCCCAGCCTTGGTTCTTGCATCTTGGCTTGTCCTCTAAAACCTCTCTCTCTTCATGTCTCTACCACACCTCACCCTTCTAAATTTCCCTCACGGGAAATGCTTCCTATTCTTGATGCTCCCTAAGCCCTGGCCTGTCTCTGGCTAAGATTCCCCAAACCTCACTATCTACACCTGAATCTAATTAATCTCCCCAGGTTGGTTTATAAGATGAAACAATCTGTAAATGGCCAAAGATGGAACTCCTGATAACTGAATCCAACCCAGCTGGACCAGGCACTGAGATTTGCCTCAGGCCTTCAGGCCAACACTGTCTCTTGCTCAGGCTAGTTGTTACATGAATTTTCTTCCATTTAATCTTCTCCGTCAGGAAGGTACTTCTCAGCAGGTAGGAACACCTCATTTCCACTTCACTGTAGCTTTTATCCAGGCAGGAATGCCAGAGGTCAGATATCTTTTTCTCCACTCCGCTCCAGGACCAGGAAGCCAAGAGCCTTCTTGGTTGCAGTTGGTTTCCTCTCAAATCCTCCCTCTGAGTTCCAGAATCCATTGTCATTTGGTTCCTGGCATGTGACAAGCTCTTCTGCAAAACCCTTTCCTTACTTATATTTCAACTCATTTCTCTCTCCTCCTATATTATACAGGATAAATGGGGGGGGGTAGTGCCAATGGGGAGTCACTAAGATTAAAGACTTCTTGCAAAAGATAAGACATAGGTAAGACCTGAAGGGAGCTTGGGAAGCCAGGAGGTAGATATGAGTAGGGGGAATCACCCCAAACCTGGGGAATAATTAGTGAAAATGCACATACTAAGGAAATGGAATATCATGTTTGAAGAATAGCAAAGTCAGAGCTGCTGAGCCACAGAGTACATGGAAGGCAATAAGATTTTAAGATTAGAAAGGGAGGAAGAAACCAGGTTTTAAACAGCAATAAGATTTTCTATTTGATTCTATAGGTAATAGGGAGTCACTGGAGTTTATTAATACAGAATGATGTGCTCATATCTTTGGTTTAGAAGATCAATTTGACAACCAGAATGCAGGCAGTCTTGAGCCAAGGACATCAATCAGCAAAATGTGAGGTGGTGAGGGCTTGCACTATGGTAGTGTCAGTCAGGGGAGAGAAGAAGGTATATGTAAGAAAATATTACCAATATTGACAGGGCAGGACTTGAAAATGACTGGATGTTGGGTTTGAGAGAGTCAGTGAGGAGTCAAGAATGACACCTATCTAGGTTGCAAACCTGGATGACTGGAAAGATGGTGGTGTCCATGACATTAAAGGAAAAGATAAGAAAAGAGCAAAGTTTTGGTGGCTGGGAAATATGAAGTTTGGTTTTGGCCATGTTGAATTTACATTGATGTTTATGAAACATCCAGTTCAAGATGTCCAATAGGCATTTGCAGATGGAAAACTGGAGATCAGGAGAGAAATTAGGGATGAATAAGTAGATCTGAGTTTTTGGTTTGTTTGTTTTTGCATAGAGCTTATATTTTAAACTATGTGAGCTAATAAGATCACCAAGTGAAACAGAGAACATAAGAGAGCTAAAGTTCAGAACAGTGGGAAATCTCCACTATTAACAGGAATCACATAGATCAGTGATGGCAAACCTTTAAGAAACCAAGTTCTATACCCTACTGAGTGCTGGGCAAGACCTGCTGCACACTTAACCCCACACAAGGTAGGAAGCACTGCCATTGGGCTGCTGGGCAGAAGGGTGGGTGATATGAAAAAATGTTGTCAGGCATGGTAGAGAGGAGGAAGGGAGCAGCTCTGCCTGAGTCCTTCTGCCTTTCAGAGAATACTCTATGTGGCATCTTCAGTACCTATACCATCGGTTGCCTATCACTGATGTAGATGAAGATCCAGCAAGGGACACAAAGTGTAGTTAGACAAGTAGGAGGAGATCAAGGAGAGAGCAAACATGAAAAACCAGAGAAAAGATTGTTAAGAAAGTAATGATTGAGAGTGTCAAAGGCTATAGAGAAGTCAAGAAGGATGAAAAATGATAAGTAATCATTTTATTTAGCAATTAAGAGACTATTAGTAACTTTGGAGAGAGCACTTTCAGTTGAATAATGAAATTGGATCACAGATTGCAAAATGTTAAGAAAGAAAATGAGAAGAAAGGAAATGAAGGTACTAATTGGAGATGACCTTCTGAAAGGGATTTAGGTACAAAATGGAGGAGAGGATCTTGGACAGGAGACATGGCCATAATTATAGGTAGTAGGAAAATAGTCAAAAGACAGGGATGATGATCTGGCAAAGGACTAAGCAAAAGTGGCCAAACAGTTGGGGGGAGAATCAGAAGGGATCAATGTCAAGAAAGCTCAGGGAGGAGAGAGGACCCAAAAGTGATAGTAGTCAGGAGTATCAAATGCTACGGGGAAGTTAACAAGGATGAAAATCAAGAAAAAGGAGAAGTAGGACGATAATGTGTGAAATTAATGTAATGCTAAAAATTAGTTGAATTCTAATCATTGTAATGATCAATCTTGGTCAAAGAAAACTGCTCATAGAACACCTCTCTTTCCTCTATAAAGAAGTGAAGTATTGTGGATATGGAATATAGTACATCCTTTCAGATGTTATTAACTATTTTGCTTAAATGTTTTTTCTTTGTTATAAGGGGTGAAGAGTAAATGCTTCTGGAAGAAAAAAAGGCAGCAAAAAAACTTAAAAGGAAACAAAAAAAGACAGCCAATGATGGCGAATCATGTGTCCATTCCTTCCCCCAGTATATTAACCATGTAGTAAGCAAAGGAAGACTTCAAAATGATTCTGCAAAGTGAATTGCATTTGATCGACAGGGACATGTGACAGAGACTCACATGGGAGCCTGGGTCAAGATTCTAAGGTCCCAACTGAAAAAAACAGACTTCTGGGAGAAATTTTGGAGAGTTAGCTGAGATTTCCATCTTTATACAAGATTTCTGGCCCTTTGTGAGATACCAGCTTGAGAGGAGAAAACCTGTTTGAACTGGCTGCTGACAGCTAGAAGGAAGACCAAAGAAGAACTTCCCTGCTGAACCAACTTTGGACATTACCTCTGGGATCTTGGCTCATTTACTGGACTCTGTTTTGTGAGGTTCTGTTTGGGGGAACGTAACTTATTTAGCCTAGATAAGTTAGCCATTGGAATTTTATTAAGGGAATTTAGGTTTGGGGATAAGATTAAGAACTTTTCCTTCTCCCTTGTTACCCTCCTTCCTCCCCCATTCCCATCAATAAACTTAAAATATTTCAATGTTTCCCTCTTGTCTCTTTCCCTTAAACAGTCCCATAATAACAACCTTTACCACTGAGTTCACCTTTAAAAGAAGGAGGTAGCTGAGATAACATGGTGAACTAAGCCATTCTCTCCCCACCACCATGCCAGCATCTCAGGTGAATATTTGCTTGTTATTTTATGACAGATGTACGTTTTCAGTTGTAATTTTTCTTTCTAGTCAATGCATTTTGCACTTAAAGTACTGCTCTCTCATCCTGAGGCTGAAGTAGAGAAAGATAACTCAACAATTTCAGTCATCTAAAGAACCAGCAGCCTGCCAGCCAAGGCATGATATTTCAGGACCTCTGAAAAAAGCCCAACATTAATGCCTCATTGTATTGTGGAAGAGAGGAGGGTTTCTCAAAAGCTAGGCTATAGCTAGTGCTACTAAATTGGAAAGACTTTGAGCATGGGCTGCGTTGAATTGTGACTCCTAAATTTAGAGCTGGAATAAACCTCAGAGGACACCCAATCCCACTCCCTCATTTTACAGATGACGAATCTGAGGCTGGGAGAGGTTCAGTGACTTGTTCAAAGTGACAGAAGCAAAAACTGAACCCAGGATATCTGACTCTTTCAAATAGCCAGAGCTCTTTTCATTGTGCCAAGCTCTAGCCTTGTAATGGACTATGGCGTCATCCAAGTCAGAAAGGTCCATCACTAGAAGGATGGCTAGTAGGTCATTTTTTAAAATGACATGAACACATAACTAATATCAGTAATGCAAGGGTCCAAGACAACTCCAAAGGATTCATGATGAAAAAAGCTATCAACTGCCAAAGGGAGAACTGATGGAGCCTGAATGCCCACTGAAGCACCCCATTCTTCACTTTATTTTCATATGAATTTTTTTCTACTATAAGCAATGTGTGTCTTCTTTCACAACATGATGAACATTGAAATATGTATTTCATGATACCCCACGTATGACCTATATCATATTACCTGCTGCCTCGGGGAGGAGGGAGAGAATATGGATCATAACATTTCAGCATAAAAATTTTAAAAGTATATCTACATGTGATCTCGAAAAATATTTTAAAAAAGACACTGACATTTATGAAGATAGTTACTAAGTCAGGAAGGGACTGAAATATGCATTAGTGAAGAGATAACTCAAAATAATGAAATTCTATATTCAAAACTATTGAATTAATTGTATTTTGAAAGCATATATTCATTTCCAAGTACATTCCACCTAATATTATCATTAAAGGATAGGGATTTAACCTGTGATTTCATTGATGTAGGGAATTTCTGGATAAGGAAACTTAGTTCTTTAAAAACATAATGTGAGGTAAAACAATGTTATGAAGGGGGCATTAGTCACAGAATATTATGATGGTAAATTGGCTGAATGACATAGAGCAGGATTTTGTGATATTATAATGGGTTTAGCTATAAGGTACTAATGACAATATTGTGAAATGATATTAGTCAGGATAATGTCAGAGAGTATTTTCATATATACACATATATTTTTTACAGTTATGAATTAGCAGGAACCGAATGTGAGCAATGTGCCGTAATAGAGGGATACATATAATAGGATTGTAGTTTAAATAATAGGCAATGGGAGATAAGGATTAGAGAAGAAGAAATTTCTTATCCACTTCTTACCTCAGTCCTTTCAAGAAAATGGGAAAAATAACTCAGAGGGAAATTTATCCAGGGATTGTTTGCTAGACAAATGAATTCTGTGAGGCATATGAAGGAAGGTAAACGAGGATATTGTTAACAGATTTACTAAAGTATTTCTTACTTTAAAAAATATAAAGATCCAGACAGTGAATGTATGAATTGAGTGCTTTACATTTTTATTAACAACCAAATAGCCCTGGGTTCTTTTAAATAGGAATCTTCCCTAGTTTCATTAAAATAAAATCTCATGCATCATTTGAGAATATTTCTATCAAATTAAGATATTGTTTCAAATTACAAGATAGATGGAGAGGTAATTATTGAGCATTATTACAATCTGCTTTTCTAAATACCCGAAGAAAGAAAAAATATATTTTTGATTCTGTCAAGAAGGTCAACCTGAGTTTTAAAAAAATAATACATTTGAGGAAATACTAAGAATGCAGAAATGATGGATTTTCATAAGGTTGATTAGACTTCTGGGCAGGAATATGGATTGTCTGAAATCTTGGAAGTGTGCTCTGTAATTATTAATTCTCCTGTTTCTAAAAGAGGATCTTAGGAAGCCAACAACTGTGTCAACAAAGCCAGCCTGTAGCTTTGCAATTTCCTCATGAGTGAAGGCAAATAACAGGACTGTTACCTTAAAGAAAATAAAAATCCTAAGAAGCCTCTTCAAAGTTGAAATTGTATTAAACTCCACTGTGATTTTGTTCCACCTAATCTTTGGTTTAAAAATAAACAAACACTTCAGTTATGAAGATACAAATGCAGCTACAAAACCAGTGTCAGATCAGGCATTTATATCTTTCTTTATTTCATTCATTAATATCTGAACCCAGATTCAAGCATATTACAGCCAAATTTTTGGTAGATTGGTCAATGATTTCTATACTGGTAGGGTAAGGAGAACTTAGAACTCTCTTCACTTTAAATCCCTACCAAGGATTCACGGTAGCTATTCAGTAATAGTTAACATTTTTCATAGAATCATGTAGTTTTCAAGGAACTTTCACATGCATACCTATTTGAGATATGTAAAAGAATAATCTTAAAATGATTTTTTAAAAACGACATCTCTGATTCATATAATACTGGTTAATTAGGTGACTGCGTGTTCTTCATTTTAAGCCAGTATAATAAGAGTAGGTGTGGATCCAGAGCTACTCTATTTTGAGAATCACTTCATTTTGTTCACACATATATGTCTATGCTCTCCCATTAGTGCTTGCAATGCAAGTAATCCAAATGAGGACACGCCATGGTATTCTGGTATTCTGTTGTGCAGCCTGTTCTAACAGTCTAGTCCCAGCATACTATTATGAAGAAAATTTTAACCCTTTGACTGGGTAAAAGAGATTGTACTAGATCAGGGTCAAGTCCCAGGAACAGGAACCTTGACCAATCAGCTTTTGTTCTATTCTCTACCCTGTTCCTCCTTCCCTAAAACTTGTATACTGTTCTTTCAAGAAGTCTTTGCCTCTTCTAAAGAGACTGTGCTGCTGGCCAACTCAATAAACCCTAGTTGGTCCAAGTTATGTTGTCTGGACAATCTGTTCTTGTTCTTGTTCTTAGCATTGACATAGGCTGGGACCCAAAGCTTGATATCTCAGCATATATGGCTAATTTCCCAAAAGAAAAAGGAACACTGTAGTTTCTCCAACCAATTAGGAAAAAATCAGTAAGTTTTAGAATAGTTATTTCCTATTTGGCCTGTCAATCTAATAATCTCAAAAGAAGGAAATATTCCCCAAATCTAAAGTGATTAAAACTGGATCTATAATGTTAGAAGATAAAAGTACTGCATCAATTCTAAGATGAAAGGTAAAGGCTTCATTAAATTAATTAATGAAGTTAATAACTCTTACTTCCATTTTAGAATCAATACTGTGGATTAGTTCCAAGGCAGAAGAGCTATAAGGGGTAGGCAATGGGGATTAAGTGACTTTCCTAGAGTTACATAGGTAGAAAGTATCTGAAGCCAGATTTGAACCAAGGACCTCCTGTTTCTAGTCTTGACTCTAAATCCACTGAACCTCCTAGCTGCCTCCAAGGTAATAAAAATCCCATTGTAAAAGGTAAAATCATCATGAAATAACATATAATTTGCTACTTGTTCTGGTGATGAATTTTTGAACTTAATCTATAGTTTTGGACTCCAGATACTCAGTTCACAGCCAAATAGCATTAATATTGCCATCCCTATTTCTGAAACCTTTCTGGCTTGATAAGACTTGCTAAAAAGCAAACTCTTTTGGGAAGGGTTGCCTTCACTTCATGATGAAGCATTCAAGCAGAAATTTAATGGATATAGGGGAAATGAATAGTGGAAAGAGCATTGGGTTTGTATCAGGTTCAAATCTTATTTGTTCTACCTCTTGTTTAGTCATTTTTGGGCCTGTCCAGCTTTTCGTGATTCCAATTGGGGTTTTTCTTCGAAGAGCTACTGGAATGGTTTATTATTTTCTTTTCCTGTTTTTGGATCTTAACTTCCTCATCAAATGTGGAGAATGGACTAAAGTAACCACTGAGTCTTCTTGTTTTTGGTCTTCTTCCCCTATCTCCCAGCTTAGAATAAATACTATGTATTGGTTCTAAGGCAGAAGAGCATAAGGGCTAGGCAACTGGGATTTAGTGATATGACCAGAGTCACCGAATTAGGTGAACCCAGGATCTCCCATTTCCAGGCCTTATTCTCAATTCCTTTCTTCTTAACATTGATATGGCTATGATAGGAAAAATGTTTTTTTCCCAATTCTGATCTTGCAAAAATGCCTAACATTTCTCTAGTCATGCAGACAATATAAATCTTTTAAAAACATCCTTCCAGAATAATCATGAATTGGTATTTATTGGGGCTTAGCCATTAACTCAATCTAAATCACCAGTATGAGTGGACAGACCACAAATCTACCCTTTACCCTGACCTTCTTGAGCTTCAATTTCATCATCAACAAAATGAGATCTCAGAGTCCTTTCCAGATCTAGATTTATCCTTCTATGAACCTATGATTTCCAACTTACCCTTCCCTCCCTCCCTTCACCTCTCATACTAGTTGTAAGAAACCTTACAGGCATATGTCTCAGGGTTGAAATGAAGTGGCTCTTGCCTGGTTCTCCCACAGTTAAGCTTTAGATTGAACCCATATCCAGTGAGGAAAAAGGGAAGTGGGGAAGATAACAATGACTCTTCCTAGTCACATGAAGGAATGGGATTGCAACTGTGTAGTTTGCAGTGGTCAAAAATATAGTAATATATAACTTTCTAGAGAGGCAGTAGTTTCTGTGCCCAGGGGGAAGGGGATCAGGAATCTACTAGTGTCAGTACTCCCTCTATGGGGTTTATCCTTAAATATTAATGAGCCAGCATCCCTTTTGTGAAGGACCCTGAGGGCACTCAGTTTCAAGTCTCTGTTTAGAAGGCAAGGTGGATGCCACAACAGAGAAAAAGAGAGGAGAGAAGGATTTTGGAGGAGAGCCAGACATAAGCTTATATGAATCTAAGAAAAAAGGGGAAAGGGCAAAAATAAATCCAAGAGAGAATAACTGGGTATAAGCCTAGTGCCCAAGCAGATAAAATAACAGTGAAATTTACAAAGTAGAAAGAAAAATGAGTTTAAAAAGAGCATACATAATACCTTGAATGCTAATTATGTGGTGAGGAAAAATAGACTTCAACCTGCAATGAAAAAGAGAACTCTATATTCCTTAGAAAAATAAAAGATGGCTAGAAGCATCAGAGTGATTCAAGAGAAATAACACTTTAAAAAGAAGATATTAGGTTAGAAATTAAGACAAAGATCAGAATTCACAAAGTAGAAATAATGGAGACCAGTAATAGTGTAGATAACTCAGAATGCAAAATGGAACATTTTTTTTCCAAAGCTACAGAGGCACTAAAGAAGAGACTGACAGTTTGTATTCCAAACAATAGAAGTGAAAGGAAGTTAGAAGAACAAAAACAAAAGTTTTCAAATAATCTGTGTTCTAGATCAGCCCAAATGATTGTTCTTAAAGGCAAAACACAGAAAAAACTTAAATATCAGGAAAAAACAGCAGACTAAACAACAACATTAGGCTAACTAACATACAGCAGAGAATGGCACAAGGAAACTGCCCAGAACTTTTACAGAGATTACAAAGTACTGATCCATCATCAGAAAAAAAAGACCCATTCTTAAAACTTTTAGTTACATTGGGGTTAAATTTCAGAATTTCAATGACAAACAACAAATTTTACAAGTAAAAAAGGGCTTTACTCAGGAAGGAATAGCATGTTGACTAGTCCATGATTATTTTCTAGCCACAAGAAATTGAGAGAAATAATGGAATATATTTTTAAAAGTGTAAAATAGCTCCTGTTGCAATTCAAAACAACTTTAAAAAAAGAACTGAGCCTAATAATCAATGAGATAGAAACACTTTAGGCAGTCTTGCAAAAAAAAAAGAAAAAGAAAAAAGAGACATGGAATTGCTTAGGAAATATCTTAGTATGTTTAAGGAACTGTGATCCTATTATAGTCCCACAATTTGAAACAATTTTTTAAGCACTGCTTACTATTTCCAAGGCATTGGGGACAAAGAAGAACAAGTAAAATAAGAGTAGTCTAGTTTATACTTATATATCTTTTCCTTCCTTCCTTCCTTCCTTCCTTCCTTCCTTCCTTCCTTCCTTCCTTCCTTCCTTCCTTCCTTCCTTCCTTCCTTCCTTCCTTCCTTCCTCTCCCCACCCCCCCCCTCTCTTTCCTAAAGCAGAAGAATGGTAAAGGCTAGGCAACTGAGGTTAGGTGACTTGCTCAGAGTCACATAGCTAGGAAATGTGTGAGGCCAAATTTGGACCCAGAACCCTGTGTCTCCAGACCTGGCTCGCTATCTACTGAGCAATCTAGTCGCCATCATGTATCTTTCTTGGAATATAAATTGAGTCTTAATGACCTTTCTTTCTGATATATTTTCTCTTAATGGTCCATGAAGTCAATGACTTCTTCATGTTTCAACAAGGTTGCCAAAATATGTTGAAGCCTTACTATATAGTATTCTTGACCAACTCCTAAAAATGTGACTCTTCCCTTATATTATACTATTTACCATAAAATTTTCCTATATTTCCAACATAATCCTCAGACTGAATAAACAGATTAAACAAATTCTTTTGGGCAGAATATTTAGCCATTCACAATCCATGGTGTGGCATATACTTACTTCTTTTATCTCTTTGGGAATACACAATACACTTGTAATTACTCATATGAGCAGAAAGTTGTTTACACTTTCATTGTACTTGGGCAAAATGAAAACTAAATCTTTATCCAACTCCAGATTCAGAAACTACTGTTGTAAGACCTTGAGTACCCTAATTCCAGCTTCTGTTTGTTGAAGAGAATTGCACTTGATGTTATGTTTTTCTTAGGCAGGTGAGACAACTCATGGCAATCTCAGGAGAACCCAGCAAGCCTAGACTCTTAGGTTTGACATTTTAACAGCTGTTAAGTTTCTGAAACCTCTCACTTGCCTGCCTGTACTCAATTCATCTTGAAAAAAGAACACTTAACAGTGCCCTTTAGGGACCTGCACATGTTGAACGGGGCCATTGAGGAAAGAAATATATTTACTGTGTGTGGGATTTAGATTTCTAAACCTTGTGTCAAGGGAATGATTCTCCTTCCTACGGTCTTTCCACACACTTAGAGTACTGATGGGGATAACATAAGCACATCCAGAGAACACAGTGCAGCTCCATCTTCAGATGAGTTTCTTTTTCCCCCAGTATTTATAACATACGTAGCAAAAGGCTTCATATTTTGAATGAGATCATGCTATTGTATGATTGTAGGGAACATTATGTTACACATTCAGTAGCTCAGTAATAGCTCTCTTGGCTCTCATGCCAGGAGATTGGAATTCTTCTGTCAGAGACTCTGGCAGAATTCACAGCAGTCTTTTGATATCACTACTCAATACACACAGGAGAGAACGCAGGTGAGGCTGGGAGACTCTAGCCAGTAAATCTGATGTGCTCTGCTGGCCACAGCAAAAATCACAGGTCTCTGGTTTCTCATTCTGAAGAGCCTGCTATTTGTTTGAAAGGACTAAATGTTATCGTATAATTAATAATGACAGCAGTGATGAATAGAAATGACTATAATAGCTTACCAACCACTAAATAGCTATTGTAATTCCACATCATGATGTGAACAGAGCCCAGACAGTACAACTTTGAATAGAGCTTATGAAATGGAAAGGATTTGAATATAGATCGGATGGCTCAACTGTTGAAGAATCCACCTAGGTATTCAGAGAGGCTCATTGCTTAATGATTAGCCACAAGGCAATCAATTTCTGTTAGTCACAGGACCTCATGGAGAACATGAGTTGATGGAGAGCATCCTTCCATTAAGGAAATCATAGATAATTTGAAATGATGCAGAAGTAACAGTTGAACTCATGATGATAGCAAAGTACTGGAAATGAAGAGTATTCCCTTATTATAATGCAAACTCCAGCCCTCCAATGGGAAGGAAGAGCTGAGGAGGTGGTGAGTATCAAAAGCCCAGTCCATCTGCATGGGGAGGATATTTCAGGTGATCAGATTATTCTGGAAAAGGCACAATATTCAGTTGAACTCTCCTTTATACCATGTTGTCCCACTTTCACATGATCACACTGTTTCTGCCTCTAGTGTGTACTGCCTTCAAGTGTGTAGATTAGCAAAGAAAAGTTCCTACTTCATCACTCCTGATCAAGAAGTACCGGAGTATATACCTGAACTGAAAATCTGAAAGAGTTCAATGTAAAGTAGACACTAGCAGGCACTATCCATTTCTTCTTCTTCTTTTTTAAACCCTTACCTTCTGTCTTAGAATCAATACTGTGTATTGGTTTCAAGGCAGAAGAGTGGTAAGGGCTAGGCAATGGGGGTCAAGTGACTTGATCAGAGTCACACAGCTAGGAAGTGTCTGAGGTCATGTTTGAACCCAAGACTTCCCATCTCCAGGCCTGGCTCTCAATCTACTAAGATACCTAGCTGCTTTATATCCATTTCTTCTTAATCTGGAGCCCACTGATCCATGGAAAAAAAATTTGGGGGGGGAGTTGTGACTTTGGATGTGGGAAAATTAACATTTTTATTTTCTTTAATTTCTAGTTGACTTTAACAATTTCTATTAATTTAAGAAGAGGTTGCTAGGTTTCATTAGACTGCTAAAAGGGTTTATGACCCAAGTAAGGTAGAAAAACTGCTCTAGAGCTTAAAAACCAGCAGCTATTCAGTGGGCTACTTCGGGAAAGGGCTCAGAGTAAAGAAGACCAAAAGGAAGTGTAAAAGCTTTTTAAATTAGAAAGATGATCTTGAGATCCACAAAAGAGTTGAATGTAGAATATTTCATTATTAAAGGGTAAAATTTTCTGCATTTAGAATACTTTTAAAAAGTCATAATTTACTCTTCTGAGATCATGATTTTGAATGCAAAATGTATTTGGTGATATTTACTTATTTCTATAATATACAAATCATAATTTAATTCTTTCTAACTTGATGTTTTGTGGCAAAATCTGCTACCTAACCTTAATCTATAAGGAGATGAAAAAATTGTTGACAATCGACTTTGAAGGAACATTATTACTAAATTTATACAAACTATAGCTGCATTTTTTAAACTAAATTATTTTTTTTCTTAGAGACACACTAAGAACAATTTTTCATATAAAAAAGAATTTTCACCCTGAAAGTTGTTTTTGAAAAAAAATAAGATTGCATCTAACTTCAAATGGAGTATGTATCAACACATACTTTTAGGATGAACAAAAAATATTCTGGCATCATAAAGTACTATGAGGAAATGAAAAAGTCCTTTATGATTAAAAGTGAGGTGGCCCATGATGAGGAAGGTGCAAAGCCATTTTTTTCAACATTTTATGTCCAGAATGCGTTATCTTTCTATTGCTTCTTTTGCCTTATTGGCTTTCATCCTAGCCAGGAAGGGAAGGAGGAAGGGGAGAAGCATTTATTAAGTTCCTACTATGTGCTAGACAAAGTGGTATCTTATTTCATCCTCACATCAACTCTGTTAGGTCAGTACTATTATTATTTCTATCTTACAGTTGAGGAAACTGAGGCAAACAACTGTTAATTTACTTGCCCTAGATCCCGGGCCAGTAAATATCTGAGGCTAAATTTGAACTCAGTTCTTTCTGATTTGAGGCTCAGTTCTTTACCCACTCTGCTACCTAGCTGCCTCTAATGGCTCACATCAATGCCATATTACACTTATCTATATGCCAATGAAGAATTACACAGGAGAGAGATTGGAAATAATGTCCAGAAGGAATCTTTGACCAGAAAAAAATTATAGACCTGCCATATAGAAAAAAAATGACTTCAAACAATGGACTACATGTGCTCTTCTGGCACCTACATAATGCCAAGAGATCTAGAGCAGAAGCTGCAATACATTGGATGAACTCCCAGGAGAGGGTGACATTTCTGAAAGTAGCCTGGAATGGACAGACATATAGGAATTTCAGCTACCATTGCTGGGAGTGAGTGTATCAATGATACCAAAAAAAAAAAAAAGCAGACATCAAATTATCACTTTCTATATATATCTCCACAGTAGACTTTCCAGTAAGATGGTAATTTTTGTTTTTGTCCCCCTAGCACTAAGCACAGTGCCTTGCATTTATACATTTTTGTTGAATTGAATCCATCACCCTCAAGTAACCAAATTGTGGGGAAAAAAAAACACATACAAAAGAATTCCCAAGGGTTTAGCTAAATAAATGAATGAAATGAAATGAATGAATGAAATCTGTAGAACAGGGAAAATAATTTAAATGAGAAGGCTTTTGTGACAATAAATATTCTCTTGAAAAAGCCAATATAAAACTGGCAGGAAGTGTGTAATGACCCCAACCAATGTCCTCTTCGTATCTTGTACTCTGGTGTCTTGCTGTGTGGAGATGACTCTGGCTTCTCAATGATTATGTCAACAGAGTGCAAGTGATGAGTCTCCCTTAGACTCTGTGTGGGTTTACAGTCCAAAAGCTAGTCTTTTTACACTTTGCTTTGCTCTCTAATTTAGCAATGTTGTCCTTATTGCTGTTCCTTGGAAGACGCTTTATCTTTCTGACTTGGCGTTTTCACTGGCTCTACTTCATGCCTGGAATGCTCTACCTTCTCCCTTTTATCCCTTGGCTCATCTGAATTCTGGCAAGATATAGCTTAAGGGCCCCCTTCTGCAAGAGCACTTTGAAAATCACATTCCACCTTTTCAGTGCTTTACCTCTGAGATTAGCTCCCACTTACACTTCCTATATCTAGTTTATGAGTCACTGTTTCCATATTGTCTTTTCCACTAGGCTGTGAGCTCTTTGAGAACATGGAATGTATTTTTTTTTGCCTTTCATTTCCTACCTGGAGTTTAGTACAGTGACTGGCACATAACATGGGGTGCTTATTAAATGTTTGTCGTCGATGATTGCGATGGTGGTGGTGGCGATGATGGTGATATTATCATTGAAATTATTTTGACCACAATAACTGATGAAGTGTATCTACTGAAGTAATGCTAGATGGTGATCTGTGTTGGTGGAGGCAGTGTGCACCATGAGGATTTCACAAATCTTCTGATAGAATACCATTTTTGTCATTTTTTCATTTGAATAAACCTCATCTAATGTCAGGCAATCTATGCAAGGAAGAATAAGGGAAACACTGTGCCTTATAATACTTTTGGATGGATGAACAAATGTATGGCAGGAAGAAGAAGTATGGCCCCATGAAAAGAGAGTTAGATTTGGACATGGACACAAGGTCCGCCAGTTACTGTGTGTGGGGTCATGGGCAAGTCTTTGAACCTGTGTGGTTCTCAGTTTCTTTATTGATTAAATTATTGAGTTGAATTAGGTCAGGAATTTCTAACTTGAGGTACATTAATTTATCTTTTTTTTAAACTTAAATAACTTTTTTTGGTATAATTGGTGACCTTTGAAATTCTATATAATTTGTTTTATCCATTTTAAAACACTATTCAAGGGGACAACTTAGGTGACTCAGTAGATTGAGAGACAGCCCTAGGGATAGAGGGTCCTGGGTTTAAATTTGACCTCAGATATTTCCTAGCTGTATGACTCTGGGCAAGTCACTTAACCCCATTGCCCAGCCCTTAATACTCTTCTGCCTGGGAACAGTTCTAAAAAGGAAGTAAAGGTTTAAAAACAACCCAACAATATCCTGAGAAGTCCATAGGCTACACTAGAATGCCAAAGAAGTCCGTAACGCACAAAACAAGGTTAAAAACTCCCAGACCAAATGATATCTAAGGTCCTTCCCAGTTCTAAATGTATTTTTTTTTATTTTATAAATTTAATGATAACAACATTTAAGCCAGTCTTCACAGAATTTAAACAGGAGAGAACCACCACATTGCAGGGTATTCCAGCTGCAAAATATGTGAAAGAGAGGGAATGATAAATTATTTGCTTTGCTGGCTGACAGTGCTAGTAATATGAAAGCAGCATGGGACTTCGGAATGGATAAATATCCATATGTCACTGTTGGAGGCCTAAAGTTGCTTCTTAGTGATATCATGATGTTGGACCCTCTCCAAAACATGTAGAGGAGAGTGAAAGTTATAAAACATGTAAAAGTTTCTCATATTACAGTTGCTGTCTTTATGAAGCAGCAAGAAGAAAAGAATGAAAATAAAATAGTAACACAAAATGTAGTAAAATTCAAGGGACATATAGGAGGAATGGTCTTTGTGTGAGTACCAAAAATCAAAACGAAGCCCTTCAAGACATAATGAAAGCCAAGAATTTTACAGTAAACAGAAGTTTAAAAATCTTTTATTTGATGGCTATTATTCTGGGTTTAGCTGAAGAATTCTCTGAAAAATTCTGTAGTCACTTCTTCAGCAATTTTACCTAATTATTAAAATCAAAATGTACAGATAAAAATGCATAGCTTTTAAAGATCTAGATACACGTTTGCTTACAAATAAGGAGGGAAGAAAAGGGAAAGTTCATTAAATTAATTGGAAGAATTTCTTGCTAGTCAGTTCATGCTATAGAAATTCTTTTGAATCTAAGATTCGAAGGCTGAAATTGAAGTGGTGATTGGATTATAAAGCAAGCAGTATGCTTAGAACTTAACACTGGAATGGTTCTTTGATATGTTGTTGAAGATTGAACATTTTCATATATTTGGCCCAGAAACATAGTTTGGAATTCTGCTAATTTGCATTTGCAAATACGAACAGAGACTGTTTTAGTGACTGCTCAGAAAGTTATAATTTATGAACTTTAGAAGCTTTTCTCTCAACTCCTTAAAGAAATGATCATTGTGTTTGCTTGACACTCCGGAGGGGGCTAATTCTAGAAAACACAATAACTTTCCTTTTTTTAAACTATAATTGGGTCTTTGAACAACTTCTGTTCCCAAGTTTTTGGCCACTTTTCCTAATTAGTTGAACCCCAGGGATACTAATCTTAAGTCTTAGTTCAAGAATTTTGAACTCAATTTTAAACAAAAATTAGAAGAGATTTTTAAGTAAATTATTTATCATGTATATAATTATACTTTTAAATGATATATACTATGACACAAAATCAGAATTAGTCCCTTTCAAGTTTGAGACTGAGATTCAGGTTTGGAATCCTATGACCTAGGAGTCGGATCTAGCCTAGATTTACTCACAAAAGTGCCAGCACTTATGTGCCAATCATGTGATCTTTGATAAATCATAACTGTACCTTTAAGCAGAAATAATAACTCCTGCCACACCATCCTTACTGCTAGAATTCTTGGAGTGAAACATAATAGCATATGTGAAAGCACTCAGGAAGATATAAACTATCTTTAAATATGAAGTTGATGCAGAGATCTTATTAACACAATGTAAGATACACGAAATATTTTTAATGTCCCTAAAACAAACAAAATGATTTTACCTATATGAATGAGGGGTCAAAAGATTATTACTTATACTTTAATTTTTCAAAAAAATTTCCCTGCTTCCTTTGGGTGATGGGTTGAGTTGAAGCAAGGAACATATCTTTTCTCAGGCTTTAGTTTTTCTGGAAATTCTAAATCTCTAGTAATTACAGTATGGACTCAATATTTTCTATTCCAAACTGGAAGTTTCATGCACACATGCTCATTTAAACACATTTTTTCCTCAACAAGATAACTGGCTATTTTATACAAGCTCTTGTTTTCAAACCACTGCTGTTTACAGTCTGGGAAGGCATATTTACATTAGAGTGACCTTCCCAAGTCAGAATTTACAAAGCAACTCTACATTTTTGCTCTCTGATTACTCAAGCTTTTGTACAAGATGCTTTCCATTATAGCTCCTCTAGGCAGAGAACTGTTGCCATAAAAAGTAAAGTTTCTTTTCTTAGCTAAAAATCTGAGCTTTTATTATTATTTTTAAAGCAGAACTATAAAGACTTACTTGTAGAGGAAAATATTTTCAGGAATCATTTTGGTTCCTGTTTTATTTCAAGTTCTTTTTTAAAAAATCAGTTTCAGATAATGTAAGTACACTAAAACCTTCTTCTAACATTGTCTGCTTTGAAGATAAAATTGATATAAGGCAGATCCAGCTTGGATTCTATCAGGAAGAGTTTAGAGATTGAAGGCCTGAAAGAAACATAATATGATAAGGCAGTCTTACCTATTAGGCAGTACTATGTCGTGCCCTCTAAAATAATATCACAGTAGGTCCTAATGCACTTTGTTGACAGTACTCAGAGGGTTTGCCTTGTCTTTGACCTAGATTCCGGTCCTGAATTCCTTTATCAAGATGAAGCATTGAAATTGTCTGCTCAGCAAGACTCTGACTTAACTCTGATTATAATTCTAGCTATAGTGAGCTCCTACCTGGCTCATACTACCAGGATCTGGCCATTAAACTTGAGAAGGATGCAAAGAACCCAGAAATGTCAACATTAGTCCCACTTGATTTAGGTTTATAACCTAATTCCTAAATAGGTCATTGGTATCTGAATAGGCTTGTCCTTTTACCTCTCCAGGAAGTCATTCTGAACCCTGTCAGGGTAGCTGCCCAAACCAAGGGACAGAACTGTAAAAGTCTGCATCTCATAAAATATGCTGCCCCTTCTCTGATCATTAAATGTTCAAGAATCTTGAGTGTTCTAGAATCTGTGCTTCAGAAGAAATATCCAAAAATTAATTGCCAAAGCATGATATGAGGAAAAGTAAAATCTTCCCTTATTAATTTGTCTTATGGTAAAGGGTCCTGGGCAGCATCGAGTACCGGGACTGTGGTCAGGAGACTGATCTTCCTGAGTTCAAATCTGGCCTCAGACACTAGCTGTGAGACCCTGGGAAAGTAATGTACCCCTATTCTTCCATTCCTCATCTGTAAAATGAGCTGGAGAAGTATTTTTGTTAAGAAAATCCCCAATGGGGTCTTGAGGAGTCTGACACAACTGAAACAGGTGAATGACCACAGCAAAAAAGAAACATGGAGATATTTTTGGTTTCTCTGCTTCGAAATGTTCAGGGAAAGATGGGTGGGCAAATGATCATTTTGGCTTTATTAAGACAGTACCTGAGGTCAGGCAAAATACACAGTACTCAATGAAAGCCTAGTCCATCCTGTGGACCCTGTTCCAGCTGAAGTATTAGAATGAGGTCCTTTATCTGCTGCCAATGGTAAACTCCTTTATAAGGGGAAGTTTGATTCTTTAAAACATTATCATATGATATTGATCATCCTTGAATCTGCAGAAAAAAACTTTTATTGGTATTCCTTACATTTCTTCTTCTACCATTGTTCCAAGGTGGACATGCTCTAGGAAATCCTTGGAGGAAACATTAATCGGGTGGGTGAAAGAAGAACTTTTATAGTCAACTTTATCACTGGACTGTGACGTAGATTTAATGTTAAGCCTTAAAACAATATATAAAGGAATATCTTCTGTAAGGTAGCTTACATGATGCATTTCAAATTATATCTATCTATATCTATTCCTGTATATATCAGATCTATGTATATACATCCTTATGTGGATATATGTAAACATGTAGGCATGTTGGTGTTTGTGTGTATATAATATGCTCTTTGCAGTTATCCATCCTACTGCTTATCTGCCCTAGCACAGATAAGTGAAGAGTGGCTATAAATATATTTAAACATACTTTACAGAGCCATTAAGATGAGTTCACTTCAAGTCCAGTTACCTAAAAAGAAGTCGACACTTTTATTTGTTCTGTACTGATTCATCCATCAGTTGTGATCACCAGAACTTGCCTTTTCTTGACAGTTGTGCAAAGAAGACAGATAACTCTTTATACACCGTGTTCTTGAGAATTAGCTGCTAGCCTTTCAAAACTAAGGAAATGAAGCAGCAGTAAAGGATTTCTACAAAAGAAGCAGCAAATAGATTTTCACATACAGGACTACAATCCATAATTTTCAGTCTCTTTTCAGCATACTTAAATGGGTCCCTAATGTTTTCCATCTGAAATTGTCACGTAATGCTTATGTGCTCATTTCCTCCATAATAGTTTTAAAAAACCCAGTGTTTGAATCTTTTAAAATGAAGAACATAGTAGAATATTGAATTTACACTGCAACAATGAGATGCTTTATCTGTTTTCAGCCTACAATAAAAACGCTTAATCTCATTAATTTAATATTCAAGTAACAAAAATAAAACTTTATTAACTTCGAGTGTTTAAAAGATCAACAATTAATTAGAAAGACTTTCTTCAGAGTAAATAAATAACATAGGCCACTGTCATTCTTTTAGTTATTTGTCCATTGACTTTTAAACTCTTTCCTATTAATTTCTCCTTTTGTACTCTTCTATTTTCAAATAAAATTACTTGGGAAAACAAATGAACACATTGTATAGAGAAGACCGGTTTCATCAAAGAGAACCAAGAAAAGCTAAGGGAAATGAGGCCATTATAAATATTTTCTATTTGTTTCCTTAGATTACTTCAGTTTCCTGAGATTGGCTCAGGTCCCGATTGGGTGCTTCATGGTGGCTCTGCTTTATAGGGTGTACACTGAGTACACTCTAGTCCAGCTACTCTTGAGACAGCACAGGGCAATCTCAGGATTCTAACTGAGAATAGTCATTGACTGCCAACATTAATGAACATGAACATGTATTCTAATGGTCTCCTTGGGTGGTGGGAGGAATTTGGGGGTGATTAATAAAATGGTAGAGGACTCAAAGCAGTATCTCCAATTATAGATTGTATTTCTTGTAAAGTATTCTTGCTTTATGATTTCAAAACTTTGTTCATGCTTCTTCCAGAGAACAAACAAATTCAAGACCAAATCATGAAGATTTTGTGGAACATACCTTTTCAGGGGGCCTTAAAACAAATTATTACTGTTAATAGACATTTGTGTAGTTATTTAAATTTTATGAAGCTATTTATATATACCATTTTGTTTGAACCACACAACAAACTTGTGGGTAGTGAGAGTATAGGTATTATCCTCATTTTTCAGATGGGGAAATTGAGGCTTAGGTAAGTGATGAGACTTTCTATGGTTATAGAATTGATATCAGAGCTGGGATTTGAACCTGTTTCTCAGGCTTCAGGTTCAATATATGAACATTTAAAACTAAATAATTTATGTAGCATGTTGCCAAATGATACCTGCCCCTTTCTACCAGCACCAAACAGAAATCATAGTCTTCACAGGTTGCAAATTCCAGCATTATTTCACTCAGAGAAGATTTATTTGTGAATCTCTCTGTCTCTCTGTCTCTCCCTCTCTCTCTGTCTCTGTCTCTCTGTCTCTGTCTCTCTCTCCCCCCCACCCCCCATGTGTGTATGTGTGTGTGTGTGTGTGTCTGTCTGTCTGTCTGTCTTCATCTTAATTGCTTTTGGAACAAACTTAAATAAATAAATAAATATGAAAATTGATTGCTATTTTTATGGTCAATAGCCTAAAAGATAAAAATAATTGAGGCAATCACTCATATGGAAAACTATTCAGTGATCTATTCAGCGTTCTAGAAAACCAGAGGCCCTATTTTATGATAGCTGGCTGTGATGCCAGCAAGAATGAATACCTAGGTTCATCTCTTAAATGATCATATCTTGACTTCCTGCAAAGTTATTTTACCTTCCAGTCTAGTTTAGACTTTGATTCTCCTATGAGATCTTCTTTCTTTCTTTCTCTCTCTCTCTCTCTCTGTCTCTCTCTCTCTCTCTCTCTCTCTCTCTTTCTTTCTTTCTTTCTTTCTTTCTTTCTTTCTTTCTTTCTTTCTTTCTTTCTTTTTTCTTCCTTTCTTCCTTTCTCTCTCTCTCTCTCTCTCTCTCTCTCTCTCTCTCTCTCTCTCTCTCTCTCTCTCTCTCTCTCTCTCTCTCTCTTCCTTCCTTCCTTCCTTCCTTCCTTCTTTCCTTCTATATTTTTGGTTTTCAACTCATTTCAATTAGTATGGTTAAAGGAGGTCATCAAAAAAGCAGAAAGTATTTCAAAATTCAGGATGGAAGGATGATGACAAAATAGATCTCTTTTGATTAAATGCCATCTAGGTACTTTCAATATTAGATATTTTAAAAACATCCATAATTTTCATTATAAAAATCAGTTGATTTTTGACTTCCAAGCAGATTTATGAATGAGCTGGCTGACTGCCAATTACTAGCCATCAACCTGGGCCAAATCTATTGACCTTTGTTGGACTCCATCTAGATTGATATGTCAGGCACCAGAACAGCTCTGAGTCCACAAACACAGGCTTGGGATATTATCATGAAATCCTAGATTTGAAGCCAGAAGGGAACATAGAGGCCCTTCAGTCCAGCCCTCTTCTTTTGGAGATGAGGAAACGAAGGTTTATAGAGGAGGTGTTAATGAGGTCCAACAACAGCTAGTAAGTGACAGAGTTGGGATTTGATACTTGTTTCTCTGGCATCATTATAATCATACCATTCACTATATAATGTTATATTGTAGGAATAAACATGTAGGAGAGAAAATGGTCAGTTTTACCTTCAGGATTATGTATTTATGATGATCTGCAATGATCTAATTGTTTACCCATTAACTGACTACTAAATAGCCAGGGGGAGAAATTATTATCTGCTTAATCACAGAGAAAGGGACAAATGTTGCTTCTTGAATATTTTACTCTGGTCATTCCAAGTTATCAAAAGGGAACATATTATTTTCATTACAAAAACCCCAAATGACCTTAAAATGGTTACAAAATACAAAGTCTGACATTTTTAAAAACCAAAAATGTAGGAACATCTTGAAATAGAATGATTTGTGAAGAAAATCCGACATGAAGTCTTTTATATGACTATTTATTTTACACTTCAAAATGCCTACTTAGGAACCTGCAACCAATTTTATTTCTTGACCAACTTTATCCTGTTTCACTTAGAAAACTGTTTTTTTCTTCTTATGAACTGACATGTAAAAACTAAAACAAAACTAAGAACTCATCATTATTTTTGTTTAATAGCAACAAGAGTCCATCTAACAATGAATCATGCTGGAGCAGCTAGCTGGCATAGTATATAGAGTGCTAGACCTGGAAAAGTTGAGTTCAAATCTGACCTCAGATACTTCCTAGCCGTGTGACCCTAGGCGACTCACTTAATCCCTTGTCTTTCTGTCTTGGAGTTGTTACTAGGGCAGAAAGTAAGGGTTTAACACACACACACACACACACACACACACACACACACACACACACACACACAAAACCAATGAATTATGCTAGTTGTGGGTTTTGCTCTCAAACCAAGACACCCTTCAGAAAGATGGCTGAGCAGAATTTGCTTTTGCTATATTATCAATAGAGCGACAGAGAGTAAAAAAATATTACATCATCTTGGAAAGTTTTTAGGTGAAAGGTAAAAGGATGAAAATAAAAATGAAAAGTTGAAAAAAAAGGAAGTGTCATACAACTGCTATTGTTTCACAAATAAATTAATCTGATTTCATGGTGAAACTGAATGTGTATCATTTGGCTCTCCTGGAGGAGAGTACTTCATTCACCAGTGCAGGTGGCAGTCCCTCCATATCTTCTCATCCTGCTTAGTTATTGTCGAAGTCTTTCATTAAACCTTCAGAAGGGATCCACTTCATTGGAATCCTTTCCCTACCATATTCCATGTTTCATGCATATTAAAGCAACACTTGGGCAGGCTGTCTGTGTCCCCATTCTTTCTAAAGGATGCTCAATCTCTGCTTAAAATCCAGGAAACAAATGAAATTTCCTAGGGTAAGGCCTTCAACTTCTTCAAAAGAAATACAAGCAGTAAAATGTTTCCTCTGCTAATTCTGTTTCCCAATGGATATAAATTATAAATAGAAAGCTGTGTTTAATATGTTGATATAGTGAATTGCATATCCCAGAGATCAGTTCTCATACCCTGAAAAATAATACCCAAAAGTAAAATAATAATAATAACTACATATAATAATACCATAAAATCTGTATATAACATTACTAGCCTACAACATAGACATTATTCCTCTTCTCCAACACTAGGATTATCCTGTGTATCTCCCTGAAAAAAATTAATTGAAGAGTAATTATTTTTTTAAGCATCTACTTCCAGCTCTACAGGATGCTAACAGTGCTTTATCAACAAATCACAAACAGAAAGAAAAAGACCTCAGGAAATAAGAGAAATCAACTTCCTTTCTACATTGAAGAGAGAAAATTATGGGTGTGAAATATGGCATATAATTTCAGACATGACTGATGTATTGGTTAGTTCTGCTGAACTGTTTTTTCTTCTTTTTAAATTTCTTTGTTAGGAGATATCTTGATGTGACAGGAGAGAAAATATATACGCATATATATGTATATACAAGCATCCATCCATCCATATACATGCATGCATATACTCATTGTTGTTCAGTTTTTTCAGTCATATCTGACTCTTTGGGACCCCATTTAGGGTCATTTTCTTGGCAAAGATACTGGACTGGTTTGCCATTTCTTTCTCTAGCTCATTTGACAGATGAAGAAACTGAGGCAAACAGGATTAAGTGACTTACTTGCCCAGGGTCAGACAGTTAGTAACTGAGGCTGTATTTGAACTCATGAAGACAAATCTTCCTGATTCCAAGCCCAGCGCTTTATCCACTGTGCCATCTAGCTGCCCATATACCTATAGATATGTGCCTATATATGTGTATATAAATATATTCACATGAATATATTCATAAATAAATGTAGTATGAAAATGAAAGATGTATATCTAGCCTCATTCATATACATGAGAAATTCTTATATCTTCTACTGCTGAGGAATAATATAGAAAGTATTTTTCCTCAATATATTTTCCTCAAATATAAACCTGTGTGGGCTTTCTCCTTATAGGTTTATTCTGTTTTAAATATAGCTTGTTAGATGCTTAAGAAATCTGTTTATTTGATAGTTTGGTTTGGTAGTAACTTGAAGAATGAATTTTTAGATGGGAGAGTTGGGAAGAGTTGTTAGAATACTAGAAAAGTAAACTGTCTAGGCTATAATAAAGACCAAAATTAGGGGTAGTGGCAGTATTGGTGCTAAACAGAGGACGCAAGTCTATCCCTCTGATTGAGAAATTTTCAAAATCATCTTGTCCCTGGTTCTCAAAGTCTTTATGATCTAAACAGGTGTATACACTTTAGTAAACTAACCAGCTCCAGTTTTTCTAGTAGACTCTATGTTTAGGTGTGCCTGTTACTTGCATTGTACTAAATTGATTTATTTTAATAAATATCTATTTATGAAATCTACCCAAGTATTTACTGATTTTCCAAATTCCCATGTAATGGACAAGATTCTAACTTTATTATGTTATGTGTTTATGAGATACCATCTTAGTCATATCTATGGAAGTTTTAGGGAAGGAAGGTTCTTGAAGGGTATCTACAAATCCAGATGTGGTAAAAAAAACAATTAGGAAATACCATTTTTCTGCATTTCTATAGTATTTCCAAGGCTAACTGTTTATAATCAGTAATGGTTATTAATGAATGTAACTGTCTTTGTATTCCACAAACATATTTTAATTTTGCAAGTTTTGAAAAAAATGTAATTTCCGGTAATTTCATGCTGAGCATTCCTGTTCAAGTATCTTGGATAAAAAATAATGCCATCCTTAAATAATTACCTTTGAGCATAAAAGTAATTGTAAAAAATGTCATAGGAATACAGCTGATATCATATGCCTTTTGGGGGTGAGGGGGAAGGGAGAGAAAGACAATGATTTGCAAAATGTCAGAAAACAAATATTACACATTTTGTTGACATGTAATATGGATTTTTTTTTTAATTTATGAAAAATGTCTATAAAGTAGAAAAATTTTCTTCTCTAAAAAATCACTGCCTGGCTGCAAGATTGCTCTTGGGATTCCTGGACAACAGCTTGAGACTTAGAATATGTAAATTCTTCTTGTTTCTGCTGCTTTTAGTCAATAGTTCTGGCAACAAGCAGTAATATGATGTGACCATATAACACTAGGTCTTTTCATTCTATGGAAGATACTTGTAATTGCTGTAGACATATATCTTGTGCTGGGCATTCTGTATTGTGAGGAAATTAAAAGCTCTGTGACTACATCTGCTGATGCATCTGTGCCTTCTCAGGAAAACAAATATACAACGCCATAACTTTAAACATCCTGTTTCATCCCAAATATTAAGCATATGGAAAAAGGAAAGAAAACCACGGCCATGTTTAAGAGGGACAATAAGCACAAAGCTGTCACTGTCAATAGTTTAAAGGCACAGAGAAGCCTGGCAGTGGTGACAAGATGAGCTGGAGCCATATGGGACTCATCCTGCTTGGAAAGTCTTGTGAGAATTCTAGAGAGTCAGAACCAGAACCAGAGCGTTTACAGGTAGCAAAGAAAGACAATTTCCCTGTCACCTAATACTATCGACGTCCTTAAATGAGATTTGTTCTTAAGCCTTCACCTTTGATAGCTCTATTCAGAAGGTCATTTGTTTCTTGTCCATTTTCTTGAGAAATTTATATTCGAAAATAGGAGATACTGACTTAAAGAAATCAACTTATACAACATATAATGGACACAAGGCAATTATATCTAGAGAGAAGAAACTGATTAAGAATGAAAAGCTAAATAATTAGAGTATGTGTGTGTATGTTTGTGTGTGCTAAGTGCAGGGTGTTAAAGCTGTTAAATTCAAAAGACTAGCCCCAAAAGAGTTTGTTAGCTGAGTCTTGGATCCACTTGATTTCTCAAGTGCTTATTTTGGAATTTGGGGCAGTTTTTGGAAGGGAGAATTTAATCTGTGAATGGACATAATTTTGGCTTCATTAAATTTCTTGGTTCTTCTTATGAATCATTTTGGAGAGATTCTATTAGGGAAATTAAAAAAAAAATCAAAGATGCCTGAACCAAAGAGAAGATGACAGAGGTCAAAGGGAGAGAATATTGTCTTTTTGGCCTCTAGCAACAGTGTAAAAGGTGGAGGAGCAGGCCAACAAGTTGTGGTGGTAGAGCTTTTAGAAATGGGATCCTATGGTCACTGAGCACTCTATTTTTGATTGTGCAACATTTCTACCTTGTGTTTCAGTGGTTAAGTAGGTTGCTACTTGATATTCTTCTGAAGAATTCAGGGTTTAGTTAGGGTCCAGAGAACTCTACCCTCAAACATTCATGCCAATTAAACTCTTTTCAGTAGTTATTTGTCTGATTTATCTCCAGACCATGAACTAAGGTTGTTCCAAACACAACAATAAGAATCCAAGTTGGGCCAAAGGGTACACATTCTGTTAAAGATCACCAAAAGTTTAAAGAAATAACATGTTTTTCCCTTATCTGAATCAAATTTCCAAGTTTCGGCCATCATTTTTTCAAATCCTGCCATTATACTCTGTTGTTGTTTCTTTGACAGTTTTACTATTTGATTAAGATATGTGCAGGATCCAATATCTGTGGGCCCTAGAATTTGCCTTTATAATTATGGTGTTCATTAGAGTTCTATTTGTTTTCCACATGTTGCTTTGACTCCCATTAGGAATTTAAAGTAATAAATCTAAAACTGAAGGTTAAAAAGCTTTAATTAAAAATTTAAAATGTTATCTCATTCTAAATAAACTATTTTTATCCAACCCATATCATTTTTAGTCTTCTTGTCCTACACCCTCATTTTGACCTCTTAGACTTTAAAAGGCTGATGGTAATGCCATCTCAACAACCTACATGTTGTGAACTTTCTAAAGAGTTCTTCAGTGCATATCTGGTCATCTTATATTGTTTTTAATACCATTTTGATGCTACAAATAATCAGTTGAGAAATCAGCAGATCATTTTTCCTATTGAGTAACAGTTTTTAATAAACTTCAAATAATGGGACCATTTGGTCATAAGATATGATCATTTTTGTGATTTGGATTGTATATTATTGGTTGTTACTGTTCAGATGTTTCAGTTGTGTCTGATTCTTCATAATCCCATTAAGAGTTTGGTTTTTGTTTTTGTTTTGTTTTTTTTTTTTTTTTTTTTTTTTGCAAAGAAGCTGGAGTGGTTTGCCATTTCTTTCTTTAGCTCATTTTACAAATGAGGAACTGAGACAAATAGGGTCAAGTGACTTGCCCCGAGTCTCACAGCTAATAAGTGCCTGAGGCTGGATTTGAACACAGGAAGATGAGTCTTCTGACTTCAAGTCCAGCAGTCTATCCACTATGCCACCTAGCTACCCCTGTATCTTGTCAGATGATTCTCCAAAAACTTTCACTTCTCTATAGTTCCACCAAAAACATAAGAGAGTATCAATTGCCTGGCCAAAACTGGATATTACCCTCTGTAATATTTGCACTTTAAATATCTTGGTAAGATCACTGGCTTTACTATCCAGGGTTCATCTCTTCATCTCTGAAGCTTGCTACCTGGGTGACTTTGGGTAAGTCATTTACTTTTGCCGAGTCTCAATTTTCACATTTATAAAACAATGTCATTGGATTAGATGGACTCTGGAATGCCTTATACCTTTCTTGCCTTCATTCTATGCTACCCATATAATAAAATTTAAAGAGCACTTCAGAAGATGGAATTATTACTGATGGAACCACAAAGCAGATTGAAGCATGTTATTTTCCACCTAATCAAGAGTTGTTGTTTTAATGATGTATATCTTCTTCCACAACATAAGAAAGGAGAGAATTTGGTACTCAAAATGTGAGAAAATAAATGTTAAAAATAATTTCTACATGACATATTACTGGAAAGAAAGAATATTAAATAAGAAAAAAGAAGATAAAGTCATCAAGGGAGATAAAGCAAAGGAGATAAGACCAAGTTCTTGTAAGAGAAATTCATGCTGTAGCTAGAAAAATTTAAAGGCACTGAGATATGTTTTCAAACCATCTCAAAGAGGGAGAAAGATTCCCAAAGACCTGGAAAATGTCATGGATACTAGTTTCCCACACAAAAAGAGGCCATCAAATAGATAAGAGAAATAGTAATCCAAATGTCCACTCTCCTTTCTCTAAACATTTGATGAGAATGATCAGTATATATATGAGGATATTCTTTATGAAAATGATGAGACAACAAGTAGGATTTCACACATAAATTTCCATGCAGACCATAAGTATTGTATTTCTTGCTTTCTCAACGAGCAGGGTGTGGAGAGAATGTGGAACTAAAACCAAAAATATATATTTTTTGAAAGAGACGCTGGGATAGTTTAATCAGAAAAGAAATGTTCTACAAATTTCCAAAGAATTATTATAAGATTACACACTGATCAACCTAGTAAAAAAGGAAATAAGAGGAAATAGACTGAAATCACAATAGTTCACTTAACCCTTACCACAGACTAACTATTGTCCCCAGCCCTCCATGCTATATTTAAGAAAGATATTGATGGACTGGAAAATTTCTAAAAAAGGGCTTCTAGGATGGCAAATAGCTCCCAGACAATGGCACATGAAGATTGGTAAAGATTGGGGATAGTTAGCCTAAAACTTAGGAGAAATGTGACTTTAACTATTTGAGGGAGTGTCATGTGGATGAAGAGATTTTTTCTCTTCATTCCAGGAGAAATTACATATGGGAAAATTTGAATCTGAAGTGATAAGACAAAACAAAACATCTCAATAATTAATGCAATCCAAAAGTGGAATAGAGATATTAAGGTTCCGTTCCTTGTTGGTCTTTGAGCTCAGTCTGGGTGACAACTTATTTGTTACGTTCCTATTCAGTAGCAGGTTGGCCCATGTGCCCCCCCCCCCCATAGTTTTTCCCAGTTTGGATATTCTATGATACAATAATTCTGTGAATATTATATTTGATACTTTAGGAAATTGGGGACTGTAATTCAGTTATATGAAGTCTTTGAGATATTGTCATTTTACCTCTTGGCTTATTTCCTTCTCTCATTATTCTTATTTTTATTTATCCTTTTTAATATCTAAAAATGTTCAAGACATTGTCATACTTTGAGAATATGAGTTTCTTCAGGGAAGAAGACTATATCTTTATTTAATTCCCTATTGCCTAGTGTCATTTCTGAAATAGGGAGATTTAATAGATACTTGAAAACATTTCCCAAGATGAATCACTTTTTTTTTTCTTTATGAAGCTTATGCTTTAGAGCTCCTGTGTTCACTTTCACTCACAATGGCTTATCTAAAAAGATGGCAGATCTAAGCTGATCGAGACTCCCAGAGTTGAAAGCCTTCAATTGATTGATTGATTCAATAGAAATTTCTTTACCTGGTTAAGGACTCAGGATATAGCATCTTGGGAATTACTTTAAATAGAGTGGGGTGAGTGGATGAGTGATTGAATCAATTGATCCTGGGCCATATTCATATACAAAGAACATTGTTTTCCCTATTAGTCTAGATCATAATAATTTCTTGCAACATGGTGTTGTAGAGGAAAGAGCACTATGCTGGGAACCATGATGCTATTAGTCCACAATTAAGGGCCGATGACAATTATACTAGTTCCCAAAATAGCTATTTTATAATCTGAGAATAATTGTGCACTGAGTATGCATAGTGAAATAAATGAAGAGCTAGAATATATTCTATTTCTGCAACTTCATAGCCATGTGACTGTGTACCAATCACATTTCCTCCCTGAACTTTGACTTTATGATCTGTACAATGAGAATGTTGAAGGATGTCATAGTTGAAGTCCATTTCAGTTCTGCCAAGTGATTATTCTGTGAAATCACGTCCACTAAAAACCATAACTCTTTTTAAATTTGATTTCTGATTTTTATCTCTACACATTTTTTCTTTTTCTTTTTCTTCCACTTTTGTGATTTGTCCAGGTTTTCAACTTTAGGGATTTTATCATTTTTGTTCCCTTTTAAGCTTCTGGTTAGTTCTAGCTTAGCAAAATGTCCTCTGATTGCCCTTTCATCCTTTTCTAATACATTGGTATAGTTAATTCCTTGTGCCTTCTATAGTGTTTCCCTGAGGTGCACTGCAGCATTCTTATACTCATCTGTTTCTGGAGCTTTCTTCCTTTTGAATACTAATACTTCATAATAGTGTCTGAGGCATGTTAAAGTTTATTTTCCTAATGTCCATTTTCTTTATCTTGTTAAGTAATACCTTCTTTTTCCTTAGAATCTAGAACTCGACCTCCTAAATCAACAAAACCTCCTGAAGGAACAGGTTTCTTTGAAGACTCCTGAGGCAGAAAAACAATTTGAATTTATGAAAAGAAGGTTTAAAGACTGTGCTTGTGTATATTGATTTTGTTTACGTAGGAAACAGCCAGTGTGCAAATTCCCTCCATTGAGAGCAATCAGGGACTCCTTGACCACTTATTTTAGTGTTTGCACAACTGAAAGATTGCCCACAGTTACATACCTAGTGACAGAGCTCAGGTCAATCTGCTTTAAGAAGGATTACCTTCCAACCACTATGCCAACTGCTTCTCAAGGATTAAAATAGGTACAGTAAATATAGATAGTACATAGGACCTCTAAGATACTGCCTCTGACAATAAATGAAAAAAATCTTCTTAGAAGTCTGAGTTTAGAAAAGTTCTTCAATTACTCAGCAGTCCTACAAATGAAAATCCCCACGAGATTCAATCCTTGCCAGCTAAATGAAAAATTCTTGGCAGGAAACGAGCAGGTGGAACAGAGACCTTTCTAAACTGAAAGAGAAAACAAGTTCAGAAAGATTCTCTGGAAATACTTGTGGTATTAAGCAAGTTCTCTATCCAGGTTTGAACTGTGGATCTTTTTTGGGGAACGACAGGTGTTGTCTGCTAAGAAAAATGATAGGTTTGGGACTGTAATTTCTTAATATGGCAAATTCCCAGGGGAGCAAACTCCCTTACCAATAGAAAGTGTCCCTTTCTGCGCCACTCCATTTTACCGAATTTCCTCAAGTCCTGAAATGTTAGGTGATTTGCTTAGGGGCACACTCACCATAGTGTCAGGGGTGGGGTGTGAACCCAGTTTTTTTCTACATTGATGGCCAGCTCTGTACCCACTATACTACAGCTTCCTGAAAATATGCAATGTCCCTCCAGAATGCAGGTAGAAAGGATGCCACAGGGTAGCACTGTCCATTGGCCAATTGGGCTAGATTACAACCCCAAACTGAACTTTACTTTAGAAATCATTTTTATATTTCCAAGGTCCTGGTTCTCCAGAATTAGTATGTTTTTGAAAATAATTCTATTGTCTAAGAGAATGATGTAATTAAAAAGTCTAATTTATAACTAGAAATTTTCATCTCTCTTTTGCTCTGTATATGCTTATTATATATACATATAATATATACATATACACATATTTTATATAGACCCATATATACATATGTGTATGTATATATGTACATGTTTTTGAATTGTTCAGTCATGTCTGAGTCTTCATGACCCAAGGAACCATACCATGTTAATACCGTCCATGGGGTTTTCTTGGGAAAGATACTGGAATGGTTTGCCTTTCCTTCTCCAGTTGATGAAAGCAAACAGAGGTTAAGTGTTTTATCCAGAGTTACACAGCCAATAAGTGTCTAAGGCTTTATTTGAAATCAGGTCTTCTTAATTCCAGCCTCAGTGTTCTATTCAGAGAGCCAGATAACTGCCTTGTGTATGTATATACATATATATGCCCATTCTGCTATATATGGTTCCACTATATGTGAATTATTGCTGTTTGTTCCTTCCTCTTGATTCAAGAAATCTGGCAAAATCTCTGCTGTGAAAGAAAGAAGAAAAATAAGTCTGAGTAATAGATGCTGTCTGCCAGCTAATGGCAACACACCATTTGAACAGATTTCAACAATTAGTAGAATCCCCCCACTGGAGCTGGCCTTGTCTCTGTGTGCTCATGTCTCCAACATTGCCTCAACAACATATGCAATCTGGGGGCCTCTCCTGTTGAGGGAGTCGCCATGTAGGACACAACAAATGAGGAATCTGATGCCTCCAGTTAGAGAAATGAGTGTGTCTGGGTCACGCCTTCCTCTTGGCACACTCACACATCACCTTTGAAAATAAAGAGTTTTCTTTTATTTTTCTGAACATAAAGTTAGGCAATGGTCACAAGAAACCGCATTGTAAATTGGGTCATCAAAGTCATCCGTGAATGTCATTTCACAGAAGAAGATGAAGAAAGAAACCAGAAATCAAACTAATGGTCCAGGAGTATGTCCAGGGCAGCTGATTCCTTGGCTGTTTCACTATCTTCTCTACTCTCTGGGCTTGCCAACTTTTCTGTAGGACACAAGCTCTGGTGATCAGAGAGTCCTATTTTTTTTCTTTCTTTCTGGAAATTTATAATCCTTAGATTCTCTCTCTACATACTTTCTTAAAAGTTCAGCTTTCTTTTGTTTTAAGTTTTGATCTTTTTCTTATGTGTTTTTCAATCTTGAATTAAAAACTATTTTTTAATAATTTTCCTTCTGTTTCTGCATCTTTGAGTTTCAATTCTATCACTTTCTTTTTCAGAGAATCTATTGATATGGAAATTGACTGTCTTTTTTTAGTCTGCTTAGATTTGCTGATTAGTTTCTTAAAAGTTGTTTTATCTTTTATTTTTTACACTTAATTCTTTGATTTTTCTTCTGAACCACTTTGAAGGTTCTTGGAATTGTTCTTTGGCTTTTCCAGATGTCTAGCTCAATTGATTGTACTCTCTTCTCCTTTCTTAGGAGATGTTAAATTAGTTTCCTTTCTTATCTTTTGAGATGGGTGAAGTATATTTTCCTCAGGGTGTGAGGGTAACCTTTTGGGCTATTATCACAGAGTGACCACTGTAGTCCGATCAAATCTCCACCTTTGTCAGTCTTTTCTTTTGGTTTGAAGAAGTAAGAAGTAAGCATTGGAGTCAGGACATATCTTTATGGCTTTAAATTAATTATTTGTTTCACTACATCATCTCCAATGTAAAACGATTAGAATATAAGATAGGTACTTTGGAAACTAGTAAAATAATCCCCTTAGTTGTGAGTTTATGTTTTTTACTTAAAGGGCAAATATCACAAGATAGGACATAGTTCTCATAGGTCAGAGATGCTAAGACTTCATGACCTAGATGTTTAACTCTAATACAACAAAGGAGAAATTCATTTAAATTTTGTTGTTGTTTTGATTTTACTCTGAGCTACATACATACGCTTAACCTCAAATTAAATTCTGTTGGAGAGGGGGACTTAGAATGCTTTTAATACATAGTTTGCCTTCATGGCTGGAAAAATTGGTCTGTCGCGTATTAAAGGAATGGTGTATTGGGTGAGGGTTGTGTTCTGCTATTATTTTCTTCTTTCTTTGCTCAGAGTTTAATCTGATAAAAAAGATTGAGGACCTAATCAAGCAGGGGTCTGTAAGGAAATCAGTGACACTAAGAAAAAGTGAAATTATCTTCTCTGATCTTTCCTTTTGTTTTATAAATGAGACAGTGAAAGAACCTCAATATAAAAAGAGAGAGAGAGGGAGAGAGAGATTGAGAGAGACAGAGAGCATCGAAAGACAGACCTCCTTCTTAAAAAGTGCCATAATTTATTTTACCTTAAATTAGAACAAGAATAGACTTGACCTCAGCAATTATAACAACCTGGTGATCATAAAAATTAAACGTTTAAAAAAAATTGGGATACATGAACTCTTTATGTTCTCACTTTTTAGACATATGGTAAAACCAGCTAAAAGAGTTCAGGATGATTCTGTTACCAGTTATGATTTATGATGTTTTACATGACACTCTGTTGGGTTTTGCCCAGTTTATTTATATGACATTCGATTCAGTACATTCTGTACTTGGAGTTTACTAATGGCATGCCTCTCCTTATATTATTCCCTATAGCAGACACCAAACTTGGAACTGTTTTCCTATTAGGGATGACAGCCTTGTGAAGCTCCAGTTCCATTCCATAGAGCTGGTCTCTCTTGTGAAAGATGACTGCTTGTGGTTTGGGACTGTGGCCTTCTGACCATGGAACCCAGTGAAGACTGTTGGCCCCTACTTAGCCTTCTGTAGATGCAGCTTGTGTTCCTTGTTCATGGTGTTCAATCTATTTATTCTATTTTGAATATGGATGATAAGGATGCTTCCTCCTAATTTTCCATTCGCCATAATATATAAAGCTCTTGAACAGTTTGACAACCTATTTTGAATGGCATCCCCTATTATATTTGAGTCATTTTTTTCCTGTTTCTTAGTTACAAGCATAGTTTATATTTTTCTAAAAGAGTTAAAATTTACAAATGTTCTTTCCATTCAAGATTTGATAAATAGACAGTTATAATAGAAAAATAGAATAGAGAGTTCAGTGCTCTCAATTTATAGACAAAGAAACTAAGGTCCAGAAAAGACAAGCAAATTGCCGGAGAAACATAAATAGCTCATTAGAGCTAGAATTAGGCTTGAAGCACAGGTCTTCTGACCCTCAGTCTAGTGTTCCCTCAAACTACAATATATAAGTTCCTGTTGTCTTTCTAATTAAGCAGATATAGACCCATATAAAATCACGTAGGAAGTGAATGCTGTTTGCTTTCAGAATTCCTTCAAACTACTTTCAGGATTGTTGTTGAGCAAAATGTTTAGCTTCTGATGCTATCATGCTTTCTAGGGGACCTCACTTTTGGTGGCCCACCAGGAAACATATTATGGTCCAGATTTTGTGTCACCCATAGTAAATTTACCTGTCCATGTGCCATTTCCTCAGATATGATGAAATAAGTTAATTATGGACCCAGAAATAAACCTAAAAGGACAACTATTGCATTACTGAATTTTTGAAATATTGATTTTAGAATCAATTGAATCAAAGTACTGTTCTTTCAATAATTACACAAATCATATGGGTTGTTCAGAGCCTATACAACTCGGGGTAGACAAAAAGCAGGATATGTGTCTGATATCAAGAACAGCATCATGGTAGAGTGGACAGTCAGCCTCCAAGCCAGGGAGATTTAGGTTGAGTTATGCCTCTGCTACAAAACTCTGGGCAGGTAGCTGAACTTCCCACTATTTTAGGCCTCTCTCTCTAGTTGTAAGTGGCAGAGAAAAGGCCAATCTGCATAGGTGGAGGGAGTTCCTCCTCTGGGTTTTCCTAATGCCAGTGAAATCATAGGTCCAGTCCCTATCTCCCATCTACTATATTAAGGTCTCTTTGGTATAAAACAAGATAAAAATTCTTAGAAATTCAAATAACTATTGATGATAACTTAATGTATTTTGCTTCTAAGAGAGCATTCTTTCCCTCTTTCTCTTTTTAGTCAATACTTATTTTTCCTGCATGTGCATGTGCTTTACCTGAAAGGAACATATGTCCATTTCAACTACAGCTTTCAACTCCTTAACTCAAAAGAATGTATAAAGTAAGATTTCATGCTAAGTGTGCAGGATTGATGATTTTGTAAGATGGAAACTCTTGGCTTGTCGTGAATTGCACCAAGCTCAAAGCATTGACTTTGCCATCACCTAGACACGCTTCAGACTTCTTTTTAGGGATTAGTATATTTAGTTTGATTTGTACCAACCTCTAATTCCAGCCATCCCCCAAACACATGCATACAGAGGAGAAAATTAAGTTGATTACTTAATCGAACACTTTAGTATAGAGGTTTATTGCAAGTTCTTTCACCAGTGGGTTCAGAGATAGATATAAATGGAGCAAATCTGCAGCTTAGTGCAAGGGAGGAAATCAAAATAAGAATAACAGATCCAGAAATAGCTTTGCTGTTTTGGATAGAGGGAAGATCCTGGAGTCAGGAAGACCTAAGCTCAAATCTAGCCTCATAGAGCTGTGTGATCCTGAGCAAGTCACTTAAACCCATTTGCCTCAGTTTCCTCATCTATAAAATGAGCTGGAGATGGAAATGGCAAACCATTCTAGTGTCTTGGCCAAGAAAAACACAAAGGGGGTCATGAAGAGTCAGGCAGGACTGAAAACAATATAAAATTCTAAGGATGCCTCTTTTGACCCTTTGAATTGTTGTTGTAAGTCAAATTGGGAATATTTATATGATCCAGTGGTAGCTTAACTGATGTTATGGAATGCCTTCACAGGATTATTTTGAGAATTAAATGAGATAACATATAAATACCATAATTCACAAAGGACTACATAAATGCTAACTAATATAATAATGATAGTCATGATCATAATAACGATTTTTTCAAATAGCCCATTTTACTAACAATTCTTTTCTACAGTGTAGAGAAATAAATAAAAGTAATAGTGAACACCAAATTAAGGGAAGCTGTCTGGTTAATGTATAGAGAACTGCTTTTCCATTTAGGTCAACCTGACTTCAAATCCTGTCTATAATGCAAAGAAGCTGTGTGACTAGCAAATCACTTAAGCTCTCAGGGAGAAGTTTAAGTTGCAGAACAGTTGCCAATCAGCATTGATAGAGGGAGTTTTCGAGTTTTCTTACCCAGAGTTCCCTATACAAGTGAAATACCACATCTAGTCCAAACAACAGAGAGATGCCAAATGGTGCTGACCTTGGGATCTAGAGCTAGGTGGCTATTTTTTCAGCATGACAGGTAATGCTGGGCTGCATTCAGCTAGAAATCTGCTGAACATGTTTCATTTAAGGAATTTGGCACAAATAAATGAGAAGTCTTTTAAGCCAGACCAGAGAAGTGAAGCTAGTAATGGAGAACAGCAGGAAGTATAATGATCTTACATTTTCCTTCCACCAGGCCTAATCCTTGAGGATCAAGTCCAGAGTGGTCATTTCCATGTCAAGTTTTCCTTTTTTCACGTTATGTGGGTTTCCCTTTTTGGCATTCCCCATCCGTACTAGGGCATAATTGACCACGGAATTAGAGTAGTGTGGAGTGAAGAAATCAGACAAAAAATGCTTTAAGGGTTGGAATGAAGCCCAGACAGGGGATGAGAGTCTCAGATGCACTTTGCTGGGTGAAGCAAGAAGAAAAGATGCCATTGCATGTGCCCGCCACAGCATACACGTGAACTCACAGCAATACTTCCTTTTTCGGAGGCATCTGGGAAGGTTGATCAAGTTCCTTTGACTTAGCATCCATCCCTACGTCCAGAAAAAAATCATTATCTCTTCTTCTGTACCAGCAGACCATAATGATTCAGAGCTCTTCCTGTTATTCTGTACTTATCCTAGATTAAGCCCTAGGACCATAGAGAGGGCATGTACTATATGTCTACACTCCGTTGGTGCTACGGGTGGCAAAAGAATGAAAAGATATAGTCTGTATTCACAGGTAGCTGAAAGCGATGGTGTCACATTCAAATAGACATCTGTACGTTAGAATCCTTGTGAACTGCGTGTTGACTTGGGAAACCATATATTAACATTATCTATATTCTATTTTATTTATTTTGTTAAAAGATTTTCCTACTACATTTTAATCTGGTGTGTAACTCAGGACTATTGTCACTCACATTTCTGATAATGCTGACTTATAGTTCCATTATTTAGACCAGATACATATCCAGAAAATATTTTACAAGTAGAAAGACTTTATAAATGACAATTCACATATGCATATAGGTGGCTCTGGCACAGGGAGCTCAATGTGGGGCAGGTTCCAGGACAATTTAATATTTATACATACCAGGGCTATCCTGAGATTATGGTCAGATAACACCAATTAACATATATGTTACGGCTTCCTTCCAAGACTTGAATGGGAAGGGGAGATGACAAATTTTAGATGACTGGTTTTCAGAGACCAAATTCCTAGTTATGGCCAACATATCTGTCTGTCTGTCTGTCTGTCTATCTATCTATCTATCTATCTATCTATCTATCTATCTATCTATCTATCTCTATCCATCCACCTATGTATCTATGTATCCATCCATCCATCTATCTATCTATCTATCTATCTATCCATCCATTTATATGATATATTTTTTATTTTATTTTAATTTTTTGGAAAGTTTTATTTAATTAATTTCTATATATATTTTTTGCAAGGTATCCTTTTAAGAAGTGTTTATGGATGATATTACATTTCTTCAAGGGACCAAATGACATCAAAGTATCATGATTGTTTGTGGAACTCAATACTATAGTTCTGATGCACTGCTGTGATATATTTTATTAATAATTTGGTTAGCCTATGTCCAAAGTTCTGGGAATGAGCCCCACTGTCATTCCCATCCTTCTGTCCTTCCAAAGGAAAAAAGTATATTTTCTACAATTTGTCATTTCTGACCTAATTTCTCTTTGGGAAGACATTCTACAGAACTTGACAGGTATTTTTGCCAAACATAATTAAATTGATTCCTTGAAAACACAATCTTGGATGAAACAATTTTATCAGGGGTAATTTAGTTTCATAGAAAGATCATTAGAGTTAGAGAAGAAAAGGGTGGAAGGAAAGTGGAGGGAGGATTCTTTGGGGTCAAAACGTTTTCCAACTGTTCTCTTTCCTTTTTCCTTCTGTATATAAGGAAATGTGAAACTATGAGAAAATGATAATTAGATTAGGAGCCAGCTGAAGGTGTTAGTTGTGCAGGATGGACATTATTATAGTTTCTAAAATTACCACTCTTCTTTCTCCTACAATCTGACCCAGTGTTCCACACTCCTTTGCCCTCATTCCCAAGCATTATAAAGGTTAGACAATCTGTCTTTTTAGAGATATTTAAATAAAATCATAGACCAAAGGGCAATAGTTCCTGACACCAAGGGTGTTCTCATTCCATGACAGCAATTGAATCAAAGTACTGTTCTTAGAGTAAGGTTGTGTTTGGTGCCTCTGTTGACAGAATAAACTATTCCTGCTATAGTTAATGGTTAGAGTTCTGCAGTTTTCACAATTTCGGTAAATAAGGGTTGTTTAGAAGAATAATATGGTGCTTATAGTGAAGTATGATGGCTTGGAACTGACTCCAATATTTGAAATGCTTGATAGTGTAGGGTGATATAAAGAACACTAACTAGCTTTAGTGTTTAGACCTGGAAACCAACTGTAACATTTGCTAACTATGTGACCTAAGCCAAACTGCTAGTCTTCTCTTTGCCTCACTTTTCTCAATTATAAGAAATGAAAAAGAATAGTTGTACTGACTACCTCACAGGGATGAGAAAGGTGTTTTATAAACCTTAAAGAATCACATAAATAAGTTACTGCTATTATATTAATAGTTAATGGACACTAATACATCTAGCACATGCTAGGCACTGTTAGGGGTCTAGCAGTAGTTTTAATGTGATTTATTAGAATAGAAATTGTAACATGTTGGTGAAATCAAAATCTCTAAAATGAATGAATGGATGAAAAAAAAAAAACATTTTTGGATGTATTGACTCTGTGCCAAACACTGTGCTAAGTGCTAGGCATACAAATGCAAAAACAAAAACTAAGATAGTAGCTAGCCTCAAAGAGTTAACACTCTAATTGGAGAAAACAAGACTCAGGAGTAGATCCACACATTTCTTTCAGGAATAGTGGCAGAGTTGACTGGATTATGGCTCACAGTACCAGAATCTGAGATAGGGGCTGGCTAGGGTGAGGGTTTAGAGAGTAAGGGCACAAAAATGTCAGTTGCCTAGGAGTCTTTGGAGGAGATGGCTGGAAAGAAGGGAGGAAAGGGAAGCATGCCTGAAATTTACTGAATTATTATTCTGGGAGAGGAAGTCACCAATAAAGAGATCTGACCCCAGGGCAGAAGTTCTTCCCAGGAAAGATAATGAATTGTGGGGAGGAGGGAAGAAGTACCAGCAATTGAGGGGTTCAGGAAATGTTGCTGTGAAAGTGACACTTGAAGGAAAATTAAGTTGAGAAGCCTTGATTCATCCTCCTTAGCAAAGCAGTTTGTGATTGCTTAAAAAATAAAAGCACACATCTCTACCACCACCACCACCAAATTATGCACCAATAAACAAAAGAAGCCCTCAACTATCCACCACTTTCCACAGATGGTGGTTTTTTACACAAGAACTAATTAATGTGTAGCAAACAATAGCATGGCAGAATCAGACACGTTATTCACCATTTCCCACTTTAAGGATCAGGATCTCTGGTTGAAGCCAGATGGCTGTAGGCATCTCTCTGGGAAGTCCATTGAACGAAGCATGGTGTATTATATTCATGATGGATTACATTGATTGGGTCTCTTATGACACAGTTCATTTTTTTATTCCCCATTCATTAATCAAATCTTTGGTAAGTGCCTGGAGTGTATGTAAGCCCCCCTGCAGACACACCATAACACAAAAAGAATATGGCCCCATTGAAGTGCTCATGGCACACATGCCTAGCTTGAACTTTCTCCATCTCCATGCTCTTCTGCTGCATTATGCTTGAAATGAGCCCATTTTGGCAGTCATCTGTCCTTTAAAACCCAGCTCAAACACTGTCTGTCTCCTTGGGGAGGACTGACTTGTTCTCCCTCAAGGTCAGTTATGGCCTCCCTCCCCAGGCTTCACAAGGAGTAGATTTTAGCATTTCAATCTGATGATCTAATTCAATTAGTTTTATAAATGATGAAGTGATCTAGATGATTTGCCTAAGATCACACAGCCAGAAGCAGCACCAGAATTTGAACCCAGATCTTTTGACTTGTGTTTAAGTGATTTTCCAACTATATTACAATATCTCACACATTCCCTAGTGCTTTTCTTACACAACTCAGATGTGCCTATAATAATAAAGATGATGACAATAACATTTAATATATTTGTTATTATGTTATGATGTTATTATTATACTAATATTTATTTAATGCTATGTGCCATACATAGTACTACTATTATCTCATTTGATCCTCAGAACAACCCTTTGAGATAGGTGCTATTATTATCCTAATTTTGTAAAAGAAGAAACAGAAACAGGCAGCGGTTAAGTAACTTGCCAAGTAAATACTGGAGGTCAAATTTGAACTCAAGTTTTTCTGACTATCGGTCCACTGCTCTATCCACTATACTACCAGTTGTTTAACTTGTATTATTTTATACTGTAGATTTTCTGTTTATGTGTCATCCCTTTTAAATTATTAGTCTCAGGAGGGCAGATGTTTATTATTGTTTGTCTTTCCTTTCAAAGAAGACCAATGAAATCATGGGTAGGATGTCTTGACTTGCACATGAATTGGATTTAAGTAAGTCAGAGTGGCACAAAGTTGTTAGCCTCACTCTCTTCTCCAGAGTCACTGAAGTCCAGGGGCAAGACAAAAATCAGGATGACCGATGATGGCCTGAGATGCAGGAGATAACCTGGGCATCTTCCATATATGACCAAGCTCTAAGAACTCCACAGTATCTTCTTTGGCTGCTTTCATGGCCATTGGGACTGTGCACTTTAAATGGCTCTGAACCCTGGGAGACATATATATTGTTGTGAAGAAGGGGACTGCCTCCTCATTTTCTTTGTAAAAAAGTGCCAAGTATTTGGTTTTCTTTTTTTTTTGAAACATTGTAGCCATTTCCCCCTTGTATTGATGTATATACCTTTTATTTTGATTGTGATTGTAAATTTATTTGTTTGTTTTGATCCATTGGGGAGACTGGTCTCCCAAAGGATCATGGGCATCCCACTTCCTTAGTGGGGGCTGTCTGAGAAATACTAAGAAGTAAAAATATATAGAATAGTATAAAATATAAAATAAAGTATAAAAGAAGAGAGAAGCACAGGTTTTGGTGCTCTTTCCAGAGAATGAGAGGAGAGCCTTTTCCCCTTTCATAGCTGCTGAAGATTGAATTTTCTCTAGCCTTTCCAAACCTTTATTTTCCTAGCCCAATGAACCTATCTAACTATCCCTAGAGTCTGGCTTGATTTAATTCAATTCCCTAGCCATAATTATACTAAAAAAAAGAAAGCTTGGACAATTTCCCTACTGGGGCTACCGAGGCTGGGGGAGACCTTACTTTCCCTCCTTTTTTCCCATCCACAGGACAAACTGTTCTCAACTGCCCATTCTGGCAGGGTATGTCTTCACATGCTTGGGGCAGGCACCCCCTTACTTTCTGATGGGTTTAAGCTCTGTGTGTTACCTTCAACCAGGGCATGGCTGGTGCACATGCTACAGTTTCTTGGAGCCACAGGTGAAAGCTAGTTGAAAGGTTGATGTGAAAAATGATGAACAGTCTTGAGCAAGCTTTCCCCTGCCTCGGTACTAGTTCCCCTTGTACCCCACATACACCCATGGAATATATTCTGTTGAAACTCTGTATCTCCCAGCCTCCAGGGTATTATTACATTGTATTTCCACACCAGAAGTACTTCTTGAATATTTGTGGAAAAAAGATAGAATTTGAATTGGGCCTTGAATAAAGGATATCTTATATATCATAAAAATTATATAGTTGACTCAAATTTCTAATGGAAATATTTTAGAATCTTATTCTTGGAAGGGATATTGAAATTTATTCCTTTCCTTGTTTCCAGGCCACATCCCATGTAAACTATCCCAAACAGATGAAACTATTTAGATCATATAATCATAGATTTAACATTGGAAGGGACTTCAGAACTCACCTACTTCAATCTCTTTATTTTTTACAGATGGAGAAACTAAGGTCCCAAGAGTTGAAGTCAATCACCTAGAGTCACCCAAATCATAAGTAGCAGAATCAGGATTTGAACCCATGTCTTGTTACTCTTTTTCTAATGTTCTTTTCACAGCATCCAGAAATGTGTCTGAGATGATGATAGGTATCATTTCATTATAACCTTTTCAAGATCTACTATATTATCTGACTATCCTCAAAACTTGCTAATTTTAATTCTGCAAACAGCTAGTTAGAAAAGTTTCTGGTTTCAAGATTATCTAGTCTACTCTTTAATTTAAAAATTGAGAAATTAGACTTACAGAGCAATGCAGTGACTTCTTCCAGTAATGGTAGCAACAGAACTGGGACTAGAAATCAAGTGCTAGTTCAGGATGAGCTTCGTCACAGTATCATTTGGTTGTTTATTTTGTGCAAAGAGGATTTTGAACCCAAGCTTCACAACATCCCAATGTGGTCCCTTTTCATCTCTGCTTCCTGACTCCCTTGGCTTTCTTCAGATCACAGCTAACTGAGACAACTAAGATTAAGTGACTTGTCCAGGGGTCACACAGTTAGGAAGTGTCTGAGGACAGATTTGAATTCAGGATGGCCAGAAAATATCTGAGGCCAAATTCAAGCCTATGGCTTCCTGACTTTCAGTCCAACAATCTATCCATTGCCCCACTTAGCTGGCAATATCTAAGGATGAGAACCCTCCTGGAGGAAATTTTCAAACCTTACCTAGAGTTCACCAATGCTTGGTCCCAGTTCTGCCCAAAGGGATCCTTCAGACCCTGATAGGAATTTCTTGGCTGAAATGAACCTGAGGATCAAATGCTGTCAATTCAATACAACAAAGCAAGTGGCTTTTATGTCCCCCAAACTATGCTAAACCATGTAGGAGTTGCAAAAGAATAAGGGAGAAAAGAAAAGGAAAAGGAACAAGCATTTATCTTATGTCTACTTTGTGCCATGACCCTGTGCTACTATGCTCTTTATCTTAAAGATACTTTGAGCTCTATAGGTACAGCATATTACAACCAAGGAAATTCTTCAATTTAGGGCATGTTTAGGAGCCAAGGGAGGTGATATCTTCAGTATTGTTTTTGCAACTGATGCGGACTGCTGTATAGCAATCCATATTGGTTATTTAGGCGAGGAGACATTTATTTTATATATATATATATATAAACCCAATCTTGGTATCAGTTATCTGTCTACTCATTTTGATTCAATTCAGTTCAATAAACATTTATTAAGTACATACCCATTTTCTGGGAACTGGGAGTATAAAGACCAAAAGATTCTTGACCTCAAGGGACTTACATTCTCCAGTGGGTTTGGGTAAGGAGGAGCTATGGGTACCTAAACAAATAAATATTATGCATATGTGAAATAATTTTAGATGGACAAAGCCTTTTCAGGTGAAGGGATCAATAAAAGGTCAATTGGTCTATCTAACCAAAGTGAATTTAAATTAATCTTGTTCTGAGATTTTCCATATAGCCCCTTGAGTTAACTTAGTTATGTAAAGAAATCTGGGGTTTTGCAAATCAGATAGATAGATAGGTTGCCAGCCTCAAAGGTGATTGAGAATTACAGGAATAGATAATTAGAAGTTCATTCACTAGGAAATAAAAATCATTCCAAATTCAAAAACAGATCCCTGGATTTTAGAGTTGGAAGTGTTTTCAGTCACCTCATCTAGTCCCTCTGTATTACAAACTGAGCTCCATAGAGGTAAAAAGAATTGACTTATCCAAGGTTATAAAGGTAAAAAAAGTAAAAGCATGTGATTACAGTGGAAAAAGCACCAGGCTTGAAGCCAGGAGACCTGGGTATGAAATCTGGCTCTGATACTTAGCTATATAATCAAGGCAAAGTCACTAAGCCTCAGTTTCCTTACCTGTCAAAGTTGCATTATGGTACTTGTACTACTTATTGGATAGTTGTGAGGAATGTATTTTGGAAAGAAAATCACTATGAGTTATTATCCATAAAGGCAAGGTAAGGAAATTAGTTCATGGGAAACTTTTGGGAGGAGGGAGGAATAAGGTAAGGTAGGTCTGACAAAATTTCTAAAAGAATAAATATTGTTTTTACAACTTCGGTGAATTAAAGTGACTTTGGCTTGTGAAGGGCAGACTGCAAGGTAAAAATAGAAAATAGTATACAGCCTTAAAAATCAGACTTTCTATAGGATTTATTGTTTAAACATTCTTCACTGCAGATAATATAACTCAAATATCAAAACTTTGTAAGGATACCATAATCATATTATGCTTATTTTCTTTTCTTCTTTTTCATTTCATATATTTTCCTTATTTTCTTCAGATTTCCAATATTTCTCATTTCAATAACATAAGCCAATTCATTACATTCAAATATGATCTATTCAGCCATTTCCCTTTCACTGCATTTGTGGTATTTAAGGTATTTTAAAATAATAAACAAAGCTTCCATAAATATTTTCATACAAACATAGCTTTTTACCCTTTTGATAATTCTCTTAGAGTCTAAACTTAGTAATGAGATCTCTGGGTCAATGAACATGAAGAGCTTTACAACTCTTAATGTGCATTTATTTCCATCTTGTTTTTTACCCCCCTCCCAACACTGTTGCTATATTAATGCAATATTAATCTCATTTCTCCATTTTCCCACCAGCATTCAATTTGATCATTTTACCTGGTCTAGTTCTCAGTTAACATACCTTACCAGGCCCACCACCAATTTTGCTAGATTGGTCCATAGGCAGCAGAGACAATCTGCTGCCAGGAACATACTCTTTCCAAAACTATTCTTTCCAGTTTGGTCATTCCCAGTGGAACGTTTGTTCCAGTGCTACCACCCCTCAGGGATTCAGGATTATCTCCATAGTATGATGAGTGTTAAAGTAAGACATTTGTAGAATATTTATATCCTCTAAGCCATTGTTGTCCCACCAGATTCTAGGTTTGCATTATGTATATATACAGGTGTAGATTTACTACTAATCTCTTACAGGTGTTGGGGAGCTCTGCAGATATCCATCACATTTATCTTATCATCTATTCACCTCCTTAACTTCTTTCTTATTTTTTTTGTTAGATTTATCTAGCTTTGAGAGGGGAAAATTACCCCCCCCCCCGTTGTTATTTTGTTATCTTTATCCATCTATATCTCATTTAGTTTTTCCTTTAAAAATCTGGGTGCTATAACACTTGGTGCATATAGGTCTAATACCAATAATGGTTAATTAACCATTGTAACCCCACACCCCCAATATAACATAGTTACCCTGTTCATCTCTTTCAGTTCTATCCATTTTAGTTCCAACTATGTCAGAGATTATGACTGCTACCCTGCCCTTTCTGGATCAACCGAGACAGAGTATATTCTGCTCCAGCCCTCACCTTCACTCTATGTTTGTCTCTCATTTTCAGTGTGCTTCTTGCAAACAATATATTTCCAGGTCCTGGTTTTTGATCCTTTCTGCTATCCATTTTTGTCCCATGTATGAATTTATCCCATTACATTCAATGCCATAGTTACTAGTTGTGCATTTCCACCTACTTTGTTCCTCCTCACTGTCACCCTCTTCCTTTCTGCTGTATCCCTCCTCAGATGTCCAATTTCCTTTGATAAATACCTCTCCTATTCACATCCCTCTCTCAAAATCCTCTCTGATCTTCTCTCCTTTTCTTTTCAGTTCTAAATTGGCTTACATTTCCCAATGTCCTTCTCCTATCCTTTTCCCCTTACCTTTTATTTCTTATGCTATTTGCCTCTCCCCAAATCTCATCCTTACTGTGCCCTTCTACTTCCTCATTCCCTTATCTCCTCATCTTACCTCCCCTATCTCTTGATATATGTATATATATATATATACATATATATATATATATATATATTCCCACACTCCCCTTTAGGTATCCCTCCATACCTCCCATTTTCCTCTCCCCTTGTCTTCCTTTCTCTTAATCCACCCTTCAATTCTCCTTTGGGCTTCCAGTCTCTCTCTCTCTCTCTCTCTCTCTCTCTCTCTCTCTCTCTCTCTCTCTCTCTCTCTCTCTCTCTCTCTCTCTCTCTCTCTCTCTCTCTCTCTCTCATCCTATTACCCTTTACCTCCTATTTCTTTATACATTAAGAAACTTTTACCCTTCTATTATGTGTGTTGTTTTCTCTTTATTCCAAGTCTGATGAGAGTTAGGCTATAGTACTCCCATCCCTCTACCCCCTTGTCCCCTTCTCCATGGCAACACCTTCACCTATTTCTTCCCTATATGAGACAGTCATTCATATCCTGTATCCTCCTGGTCTATTCTATTACCATTTTGTCTCATTCCATTACATTCCCTTGACCTTAAGTCTTACATCCATATCTACTCCTTTAAAATACCCAGGAAATGATGCCATTTGCAAGGGCCATAGATGACATTTTCCCAAACCAGAATCAAACAATTTTGACCTTTTGGAGGAGCTTATATTGCTATGTTCCATTTAATGTTGTGGTTGCTAAATCTTCTATTATTTTGACTGTGGCTCCACAGTATTAATTTTTTTCTTGTTGCTTGTATTGCTTGTTTCTTCTTAAGGTGGGGGCTACAGAAATTAGCAATGATGTTCTAGGGCATTTTCATCTTTTGGTCTCTTTGAGGTTATGATCAGTGGATTATTGCAATTTCTATTTCACCCTCAATTTCTAGGATTTCTGGGCAGTTTTCCTTGATGATTTCTTGGAATATGGTGTCTAAATTCTTTTTTATTCAGGAGTCCAACTATTCTTTTATTTTTTCTCCTTATCTATTTTCTGGGTCAGTTGTTTCATATGCTCTTCTTTTGTTTCATTCTATTGTTTTTGCTTTATTATTCCTTGTTTTAGGAAATAGTCACCTTCCTCTTGTCCAATTCTAGTTCTTAATAAATTATTGTCTTTCATATTATTGTCCTCGATTTCTTTTTCCATTTGAGTGATCTTTCTTTCATAATTTTAAAAAAATTGTCTTGCATTTCTCTTATATTTGTTTCCAACTTTTCCTCCACTTTCCCATTTGTTTTTGAAGTTTTTTTTTTTTTTTTAGATCTTCCAAAAGCTATTTTTGAGTTTGTGGTCACTTTTTGTATTTCTTTTCTATTTTTGAAGTAGATGTTTTTACTGTACTGTCTTCTGAGTTTTAACCAAAATTCTTTCTGTATCCATAACACCTGTCAATAATTGTGTTCTTTCTCTTTTGCTTGATCATTTCTATTTATTTTTTGTATTAAAAAGTTTTATTCCCTGTGAGAGCACAGGCAAATCAAAGTCTGAATTTCCTCATTGGCAAATTGAGGGATTTGGACTTTAAAGGTTTCTCGCAACTCTGGATGGAGGATTCTAAGATCTTCCTGAAGAACAAACAGTCAGCAGCAGCATCAGCAGCTTCTTTTAGATCTCAGCAATCCAAGAGAACACAAATTGCCCCCAAATGAGAACATATGCTTAAAGAAAAAATAGTGATATGTCATCCCTTTGTAGAGAAGGAATTGTATTTAGCAAACACTATAGACACCAGAAACAACAGCTTATAGCAGAGAGCGAGACACTTCGAGGTGGCCAATAAATTCATTTAGGGAGTCCCCCACAGGCGAGGGCATCTGTAGGTGTTCACTTCAGCTACAGCTGTTTCTGTCACTGGGAAAAGACCCCTGGTTGCCTGGGAGGCGTCTTGAGTTCGCTAACAATGGAAGTTCTTGTCACCACTCTGTTACTTTCCTAACATACATTTTTATCCCCAAGTGACATTTTTTGGTGAAGCCATCATCTGCACACCATGTGAGTGCACAAAGGGAGGTGTTTTATCTATAAACCAGGTGGCACTTTTGGAGAGAACACCAAGGAAGGCCCGTAGACAATGACTGGAAGAAGAATAAGCTGACTGTATGTCAATCCTACTACAAAAAAACAAAAACAAAAACAAAAAAAAATTAGTTGGGTGTTTTCTTTGGTCAGTGACCAGCTGTTGGCACATATCAGCAATTCACTTGTTTCCTTTCACCGATGTTTACAGTAGTTGTTGCCTCAGGAGGGTCTTCCATGATATCTCATTTGGCTGCTTGTTTACACAGCTGGATGGGCCATGATTGGCCGAGTGAGGTAGGTGTAGAATAACCTTTGCTCTGGTACTTCGAGAGAAGGGGATTTAGGTGCAATTAAGAGACTGGCCCAGTGTTGAAGAGAATGATCTATTTTGTGCATCTAAAAGACCAGGGTCAACATCAAACAATGCATAGAGAACTGGTCTTGATTTTGTTAAGGGGAATAAGATAATAAGCATTTATAAAGTAACTGTTAGGTGTCAGGCACTGCACTAAGAATATATACATATATATGATATAAATTTAATATAACACCAGAAATATTAGCTTATTTGATAAAAATGAAGAATGATTTAATAGGGATATAACTTTATGGAGTAGGTTGAAGTAGTGAGGGACATGGAAAGAAGATAGTCTTTGTTTGAACCTGATCTCAAAAGATTGCTTCTACTTCAGGCATCTTGCCCTGGAGAGTACATATTTATTCATTCATTCAGCCATCAAACATTTTACGAAGTACCTAGTATGTGATACGAAGGATGCCAGAAACCAGTAGAGCAAGGAAGATAAGCGAGACCCTGTTTTTTTGGTTTTTAACTACTTTAACCTGTTAGCATTATGAAGATTCAGATGGGGAGTGGAACTGTAATCTTGATTCTGGAGGTTATTTATATTTCCATGAATATAAATCTATCAGTGAATAGGTTATGAGTTATTCACCCACTGCCTGGGCTGGGTCTTCAGGTTTTCAAGTGCAGAGATGAATGGTTATTGATAAATTTATGAAGTATAATGCTTTGTAGTCTAGCTGCCTGACACCAGGTTCACAAAATGAGTTAATGCCAGTTTCTTTGTCACTTTTCAAAGGCTCACAGTGCAGCATGGGCTGTTGTCGGTTAAATCAATAAAGTATTTATTTAGTGCCAACACTGAAGGCTAGTCTGAATTGTGAACTATTTAAAAAGAAATACTGTTTTATTATTTTTGAGCACATACAATAACTTAGTCTGACAGCTAACAAAATGTATCTCGTTGGAGACTTTGTAAATTGTTACCCAGTGCCAAAAGTTGATTGAAAATGTTGTTCTCTTAAGTATTTAAACATTCCTGCTGTCGTATTTTTTAACCCCTTACATTTTTCCCTACAGGAAAGGTTTACTTCCCAAAGGTGAACTTCAGACTCTGTCCTAATTACTCTGCAATCAATGGGTCAAATGGCAAATGTATACACATTTTATAGTACACAGAAGCTTAAATCATTTTCAATCTAAGACTCCCTCTGAGTGTAGATGGAGTAAGCAGCAGCTGACATGGTTTGATTTGAGGGGCAAGAGATGGCTCTTCCTCCCAGAAATTTCTCTGCCACTGGCTTGTCACGGTGTTGGTAGGTGTTCAAATTACTCATTCTTTCTGGTCAAGGCAGTGAAGACTGAGGCAAAAAGCCATGACAAATTATTAACAAATTGGCACATAGTTTCTCAAATTAGATGCTCAGTCACACACAAGACTCTGAATAAGTTAGAAACAGGGAATGCCAATTTTGAGTTTGAGGAAGGTTCCAGAGCAAGTAGAACTGACCGGTGGAAAAGGCCTGAAAGGGCCTATTCATCGTAGAGCTTTGGCCAACCAGGAAACAAAGAAATTGGAAGGGGAGGTTGAGAGGAAGGAAAGGGTTGCTGTGGGATGGATTAAAGTCAACAAAGTAAAAAACTACCTTAAAATTTTGCCTTTTCTTCCCCTCCCTATCTCCACTGAAAACCATATTTGGAAAACAAAGTTTTCCAGATACCAGTCTCATTTGTGGCATGCATATGGGTGTCCACCTCACTAAAATAAGTAGGTCAAATATCTTCTAGTTTTCTAACAACTACAAAAGAGTCATTATTTGGTGTCTATCTTCCAATTAGGTTTTACAAAAAGTGTTTTCTACTCAAGGCACTGTTATTAGGAATACTTAGTTCCCATTAGTTATTATTATTAATTAGTTAGAGTAGGATAGTCTCTAGGATACTGTGGGTCTTGACTGAATGCTCAATTATAGAAATGTACCCAACGCAGAAATCATAGACCCCCCCTCCCCAATTTGAACAATTGGAGAGCAATAGGATAGTTGGGTCAATGGGAGATGAAATGGAGCCCCTTCCACCTACAGCCCTGATTGGTAACCTCTATATATCACTATGTGCTTTGAAAATATTTCCCCTTTTGAGATCTACAGGAATCCAGTTTCAGTCTAATGCCAAGACAATAAGAATCAGATGTTAAGCTTCATAGCAACGCTCATGTTTTCTTTTCCATATGTTATTTTTTTCTTTTCTCTCTTCTCCATGTTCATTGTCAGTGACAATGCTTGCTACTAGGACTTCCTTTTGAGAAATTCCCAGAGCTTGCTCCTTTGTGCTGCCATAAACATGAGGAGAGAAACATTGGCTAGAAATGTAAACTTGGCCAAAGCTTCCAAAATACACAACAGAACAATTGCCGGCCTTGTCTGTTGAGTCAGGCCCCTTTATTGGACCCAACCATAGCCTTGACCAGCCTGCCCTGTTTATAAGATTTACCCAGAATATAAACCATCGCTCTTAAATTATGAGCACCCTACATTTATGAGCACAATTAGTCTTTGTTTGTTTAGAAAAAGCTATTTGTCTGCCTCTTGAATGTTAAAGTTTTTTCTTCTCCCTCTTTCTTGCCCAAAGCAAAACAAAACAATATTTGGACTTTTAATTGAGGGTGAGCCGCAGTCAACGTTTACTTAATGTAAAGAAATCTCTATCACACTTAAAGTCATTTTTGGAGTAGTAAATATTCGTCAGACCTGGAATATTCCTTTATGAGGGTGACCCTTAGAGAATTCATGTTTTTGAGGCTTACACACACATATGCAGATATACACATATGGCATTCAAGGTCTTTGTCAGACCTCATTAGAAGAGAGGATTTTCTCTTTGGCTTTGTGTACTTCAGTTGTGCCATGCTAATTAAGGGGAGTGGAAGACTTTTGGTTTATGGGGTGAAAAGCTCTATTGGCATGATTGTTATCCATAAACCAGGATAATTATGGGGCAGAAAGGGGGAAACTGAAATTAGTCTCCTCCAGGAGATAAAATGCAATTTTGGAGACATAAGCAAGACCCACTGAAATCACTGTTTGGGGAATAAAAAGAAAATGCCATATTTCTGAGAAAGGAAATGCCTTTTGGAGACAGGGATAATTTAGCTCTTTCCAATTTTAAACCTCTTACTGCCCAGTTATACTGGCTAATGGTCAAAAAAGGAGCAAACTTCATCTAGATGGCCACCCACTGGGATATGGATTCCTGTCCTCATACACATACTTGACTGGTATGTGAAGTACATGTGTTTACACATACAGAAGCACACATGGAGTTTCTGGCTTTGTGATACTTCCAATCAATTTCCCAAAATACAAACATTGACTATAAGATATATTAGGCTTTACCTAACAATGAGGATATTCATCCCAAATATTTTATTCTCCCTTTCCTCTAGTTCCTTCCTAGGCAATCTCCCTTCTTATCTATATGGAGTGTAATTAAAGACAAAGAACGTGGCTATAAATCACAGGAGTTATCCTTTGATTTCAAGTGGATGGTTTGGATGGGACCAAGTATTGGAAAGTCATATGTGGAAACGCCACATCCTTAATTCTTTTCTTCAAAATGCGTATATTTTGATTTATCACTTGTTTATTTGGGTATATGATTTGGGGTTTTGGTTTTATAAGATCATTCTCTTACAAAGATGAATAATACAGAAATATTTTTTGAGTGAAAACACATGTATAACCCAGTGAAGCTGCCTGTCAACTCTGGGAGGAGGGAGGGAAACAACATGAATCATGTAACTTTGGAAAACCTATGTGTAAATTTGTTATTGTTATAAAATAAAGATTTTTAAAATGTGTATATTTAACATCCAGAAAGAAAACAGTTTAGGGATCTGGAGAAGTTAATTGATTCTTGTTTGTCATTTTATACACATATGTATTATACATTTATATATATATATATATATATTTATTATATGTATCTCTATATATTTACCTATGCAGGCGTATAAACACACACATATTTCAATGTGATAAGCAGAATCTCATAAGTAGCAGAACACTGAGACTTGATTTGCAAAGAGAAAAAGTGGGCTAATTAATGTGATTTAATACTTTAAATAATTAATGGGCACTTCACTCATTCCTGGCTTTCCCTTTTAAATTTCTCTTATCCATGTTTTATTATGAATCCTCCCTAGAGAATTTGTACATCTCTCCAAAACAGCAATAACAAATTGCTATCTTTCCTTGGGCACTCTTGTAGCTTTTCTCAAATATTTATTTACTGTTTTTTAGGAAAGTTTTCAATTGGATCCTACTCCATTTATAAGTTTCCAAGAGGAGGCTTCATTTCAAATTTCAAGAATTTGCTTAAATGGTAAGTGATTTCACCTGAGGAAATTTTGCTTAGAGGCAAGAATTTGCCGGGTGGATTGCAATTTAGTTTCCACATTAGTTTCTTTCCTTTGATTTTTTGGGGGAAAGACAGTGGCATTTCCAAGTGAGTCCTATTTTTCTATCCAAAAATCTGTTTTGTGTGCTTTGCATCAACATAGCAACAAGCAATGGATCTCCTACTAGAATCATGCCTGGTTGGAAGAGTGTTCCTTATTTTTATTCATTCATCATTACTGATGTACCTACATCCTGGCTGACACTCTATGACACACTATATAGAACAAACCCATAGATGGGGAAGTGTATTTTTTACTCGAGTTAACCTATGCATCTCTGTCAGCTAACAGTAGCTCAGAGTTTTATTAGTAGTAGCGGTTCAGCTTCTACTCATTGGTCCCCGCCACTCACTGCAACATCAGATGTTCTCAACCTGTGAACTGAGTAGAAGGACGTGAATAAAAGGCTTGAGTGACTAGGGGTGGAGGTACAAACAGAAGGTCACATCACTTTAAATGAAACCAAAGACCACCCCTGGTTCCTTGGAAGCAGTAATAGTTTCCCACTACCTTTAAAAACCTTTAAGAAGTTGATGGTGCCTAATTTATGAGTGCAAAATCTTTTTCTCATGATACTGAAACCTTATTCTACATGAAGCTTATTACAGAGAGCCTAGTATGTGGAAAACCTTATTTGGTTTACAATAGCCTTAAGCCTGAAAGTTTATGAAACATTGATTCTCTGCTTTCAGTGACATGATCTAATGTAGCAAGATTTTCCGCAAAAAGAGGAAACAATTAGGTAGCCTTTATTCTTATGGAGAAAGTAAATGAAATGTCAAACCAGAACTGCCTGGCTTGTTTTGTACCTTGAAAGACTCCTCTCTACCAACTGAGAAACTCATCTGAAAAGATGGTTTTAATTATAATTAATCATTTTTCAAGCTGTCAGAAGCTGGCAGCCATCTTGAAAGATAGAATAATCTATGATGATGTTTCAGAATCTAGCCGGGTGGGCTGGTTCCCAGTTTATTTGAAAAGATGATTATATTTACATATCAGGAGATGAACTGAATTTGTAATATGTTGAAAAGATATGTATAATGTCTAATACTGATAAATTAATTCTGAGTTTGAAAACTTTGACTTTCTTCCACCCATCTGTTGCCAAATCCTTTTGAACGTATTTCTCTAATAATTAAATTAATTTCTTGCTTCCGTCTCCTTCTTTCTTTTCCCACCGTTATTACACTAAGGGAAACTTTCATTACCGCCAGTGTTGGCTTTTGGAACAGTTTCCTGGTCAGATTTCCTATTTACATCTGGAATCCCTGCAATCCATCTTTCACACTGTTATCTCCCTGATGTCTAGAAATGATCGTGCTGTTCCTTTGCTCAAGACCCTTCAAGGGCCCCATATCCCCAAGTGATTACAGTTGAGACTCTTTCTACTGTACTTTTTTTTAATTGAAAAATTTTATTTATTTAATTTAGAATATTTTTTCATTGTTACAGGATTCATGTTCCTTCCTTCCCCTCCTCCCAGCCCCTCCCATAGCCGACATGCAATTCCACTGGATTTCCAGTGGATTCCACTGTCATTGATTAAGACCTATTTCCATATTATTAATATTTGCACTAGGGTGATCATTTAGAGTTTACATCCCCAATCATATTCCCATCAACCCATGTGATCAAGCAGTTGTTTTTCTTCTGTGTTTCTACTCCCACAATTCTTCCTCTGGATGTGGATAGTGTTCTTTCTCATAGATCCCTCAGAATTGTCCTGGATCATTGCATGGCTGCTAGTAGAGAAATCCATTACATTTGATTGTACCACAGTGTATCCATCTCTGTGTATATCTACTGTACTTAATATTTCTTTTACCCCTTCTTTCCATATTGATTTCAAACTACCCTCTTCCATGAATTCTCGTCTTCAACCAAAATGGACAACTCACTTTCTGATATGCCATTTCCCAAATTTTTTCATGTTCTTGCCTTTGCTCATGCCATTTCTTGTATTTGATGATATCTTGATCACTCCATCTCCATACTGGAAAATATTTTCATTTAAAAGATTTTGCTTAGCTCTTTGAACTGTGGAAAGGAAATTAGACTGACAGTTTGTGGGGGAAGGGGCCAACTGGGAGTGGCAGTGGGGTCTTGTGACTAGCAACTAGCATGAACCTAGTTCATGTAGGAACCTAAAATAGTTGGTTGTTATTTCTCTTAATCATAGTATACGTTCTATGAGGGAAGGAGTCAGTCTTACTTATTTTTGTGTTTCTTCCTCCTCCCCAGCCCTTTGAAAAGCAGCCTATGTTTAGTAGGAGTTTACCCACAGGTGTGCTGTATTGAACTGAAATGAATTGGAGCTGCATTAAATTTCTGTGGAAATGTTTTGCCCAGTTGTCTTATTCTGGGGCAGTCAAATCTGACACCTCTGAAAGTCATCATTTTTTTTTACCCCCTCTGCTCAGTATTAAAATTAATCCAGGAAGAGCAGATTAGCTCTAGGCACTATTCTACCAAAATGCTGATTTGAACAAAATAGGTCACCATTTTCTTCTAAAGGAAAATAATCTACTCCGACATAAACCAAGAGGAAGTTCTGTTATGGTGCTCTATTAAAGATCATTTCACTTCACAGAGCAGACTGTTATTTCTTGCTCCTCAAGGCATGATGCATTACTGTTCTTGTAGAGTGACTTCATGCCAGGTCCTAAATGTAGGCTTTATAGAAACCTTGAGCTTGTTTAAAGAAAATAGGTCGTCTGGTTTGATTAATAGTCATCTTGAACTGGAAATTCATGCATAATGTGAATACATCTTGGACAGATCTGACTTACAGTAGGTTCTTTGTACTAGAAACTGGTCTGGAATTGTTCCCACTGATAGCATGTTAATGAGTCCTGCCCATCTGAGGAGAGACAGTGTTAGGGCACTACTCCCCAGGACCTGGGCTGAGATGTTTATGGCGTGGAATTGGAACAGACAGGTGGCAGTGGCCAAGCTGGGCGTGAACCCGCTCCCAACAAATGCTGTCAGCACATAAAGCCCAGCAGGCATTGAATATTTACACTTCCACAGCCTCCTTGGAGTCAGGACACAGAAGACATCTCCTGGAAAGTTGAATGTGGTTCAACAGTGCTTTATGATTTGATAAACAGATTTCACAGAGCCTCTGCAGGCAGAAGATGAAAATAAATTCTCCAAAACATTTTTAAAGGGGAAAAAATACTCCTAAATTTGGGAACCAGCAATACAGATATAGATATATATGAACATATGTGCACATACATAGGAAAGAATGTCATCTATCTATCTATTTATATATATATATATATATATATATATATATCTTTACTCTTATCAATGGTTAGTACACCTTGAATAAGATGTAGTAAGTCTAGGAGAGGGAACTATTCTCACTTTAAAAGCAAGTCATTCACCTGAAAAACATATTAAATTTTATTTATAGATCCATATCTTGGTTTTGCAATAAAAATATGAAAGTCTCTGAGCTATGTGAACTAGAACCCATTGTGATAAATAAAAACATTAACTTTTCTCAACCTTTTTCACATTAATGTGACAAAATATGTACTTCTCAATATTTTGCTTGTCATCAAAAAGTCTTTTGTTTAAAAAGTGTTTACTTTTAAGAATGCAGATATATTTGAATTAATTTTAAAAATTACTGTGTTTACTATGTGCCAAGCACTGTGCTCTAGAGCTGCAAGAACAAAAGGGATGACAGTCTTTGCTGTCATGGAGCTGACATTCTAAAGAAAGGAGACCTCACAATTAGAGGAACCAGAGAAGGGTAATAGTGATTTTAAAAAATTACAGAGAAGGACAGTGAGTGAAACTATAAAGTAGATTGGCATCCTTTTTCCCTTTCCAATAGCAATGGAAACACTGATATGATTATAGTTTTATACCTGGAAGAGAATGAATAAATGGTATGATGTTCCCATAAAACAGCCTGGGAATAAAATGAAGTATGACTTGAATCTGATTTGAACTTGAATTAAAGGTAGTGGATCCTGTGAGGCATTAACCAATCAGGACAGGTATTTAGACCTCTCATTTATGAATACCATTAAAAAAAAACAACCTCCTATTTGCCCTATTCCCACAATGGTACTACCTCTGGAAAATTCAGTTTCAGTATCTAGTAGACAATTACACATTTGTGATCAGACATATTTAAATCATATAAAGCATTAGGAAGGATGCAGTATGTTTTCATGAGTTAGACTGATCTTTCCCCGTCCCTGCCTGGAAGACATTCCTGGATAGTTAGCAATGTGAGCTATATCTGGGAAATGTACATTCATTTTTTCATAACATTAGGGTATTATTTAGGCACAAAAATGATTTTCTCTGTAGGAGAGAACTAGATTTAAAAATTGAGCAATAGCCAGTGGATGGAACAACAACAGAATCTCCTGTTACCATAGCCCTCTAAGATTTAAAGAGAGCTGTTCTCCTAACAACCTTCTGACGTAGGTGGCACAAGCATTATTAGCCCTGTTTTACCAATGAGAAATGAGGCCCCACTCAAGGTCACACAGCTAGTAGGTGTCAGAATTAGATATTAAATGACAGTTTCCAGACTTTTCACCACCGTTCTTCCCACCATACCACATTATTTTCTTTTTATAAATGGGATTCATTCTTTTGAGTTTAATGCTTTGCAGGTTTTTAATAGTTTCACTATCAAAATGTAAATATTCCTAGAATAGACTGGGAGAAACCTTACAGTTCATCTAATACAACTTTTTAATATTACAGATGAGAAAATGGAATGCTGAAAAAAATGAAATGATCTACCCAAGGTCATACAGTTAAGTTAATGTCAAAATCTGGCCTTCTGACCCCTGATAGTACTACTTTTGTTACATGATGTTTAATTTAAACCCACTATTAATTATGAGTGATGGCTTTATTTGACTGCTTCTCAACTTAATAGCTAATTGAGAGCATGGCCTCTTGAAAATGGATTTGCTAGATGTTTTTAGGCTGGCAAAGTGAGAAGAATGAGATTTGAGCCCAGACTCTGTTCAGCCTGTCCCTTGGGAGGCACATGGGAGTCAAGGACCCTGGCATCCAGAGTCTACTATGAAAGGATTTGAGTGTCTTGCAAGGTAGGAAATGGACACTTAAAAGGAAGAAAGAAGGTTGGTATAGTTGGGTGAACTTTTGGCAAACTGAATAAATTTTATTATGTTTCCTAGGGCAGGTTTTTACCTTCCCACCCATTCTCTAATTTGGTTTGTTGGTCTGTCTCTGGGCTACATATCTCCTGTAGTAACAACAATTTAGAAGGTTCTTCATATTCTCCACAAGAATTATGGGCTGTGTAGTCTGAACCTGGGTTTAAACTCTGAAGCAAACAACATATTGACAAATGTAAACCTTTCAACATTTAATTTATTTCAGTTTGAGACTGACTAGATTCAGATGCTGATGGACTTTTTTCAGAGGGCTCATTGATTAGTCATAGGACTTTTAAAAGTTGGAAGACCTGATGTCCTCTAGTGTACCCTTCCCTTCCTCCTTTGTCTTCCCTCTTCGATGCCTCTCACTCAGCAAGTCAGCCAGAATCTACAAGAATGCTTGACTGATTATCAATTAGAAATAAGATAGGAATCACCAACTCTATTCCTTCCTATGAGATGGGAACCATGAGGTGGTATTATCTCCCCTTCCACTGAGTCTTCCTAAGATTCTTTGGGCCTTACCATCTTCCCTAACTCCATTCCCTACAAACTCTGGGCATTGTCATGTAACCATCTAACACTGACTAAAAACCTTTGTGTCTTGCCATCTACCCCAGAATTTATCCTTAGTATTTCTAGATCTTTCCATCTTGTTGTTGAACTTAAAAACAAATATTGTCTTCTGTGAGAGTAGGTACTACTTCAATTTATTTGTATTCCTCACATTTAGCACAATATTTAGCACATAAGAAGCACTTAAATGCTTTTTCATTCATTTATTCTTACCCACACTGATAAACCCACACATTTAGATTTAAGAATCTAAATATTATATATTTATGTTGAAAATCATGTTTATATAGGTCACTTACATTTATACAGATTCAAAGCTTTTGCAGTTATAATTGATTTGCCTGAACTTCTTATGCCATTCAACATAAATTAGTCATACCTATATTGCATTATATGCTCATTTTATTTGTGCATATACTCCTTTACCCCTGAAGAAAAAACTTACTCTAGTTCTTACATCTATTCTGTTCTTCAGTTACAAAGAGACCACTACTGACTACAATTATGAGATCAAATGCCGATTTGCCAGTCTTGATCACTGGTTTGTGCTGCTGCATATTCTCTTTTGTCAAATTCTCCTTAAAATATTGTGGATTTTTGAGATCAAAAGTCTGGATAAGGGATTCAGAATAAAACTAAACTCACAATGGTATTAGCACCTCAAACATTGATCTTACTGGCATAACTGTCTAACACTAAACATTAATCCAGTATCTTGAGTGAAAACTTCTTAAAAGCTTACACACATTGTCGGGTTCTGTATTTTCTTTTCTTTTTTGGGGGCAAAATATAAGTGTTATGTGAAAAAAATGAACAGGAGGAAGGATGACCTTTGTAGAGATGAATAATCAATGTAATAAGATTAACTGTTTTCTCCCTAGAATTCTGAGATAAAGAAGTCTTAAAGTATTTTTGTAAGAGGGTAATTTTTTTCCCCGATACAACATGAATGTGTTATCCATTTAAATGAGTAACTTATTGACTTCAATGGCAATAGGATAAAAGAATAGCAGTTTATACAAAATTATTTTAAAAGGATAAAAATGGAAAAAAGGTATAATTAGAATTGCAATTAAATTCCTAATCATATTGAGCACTAAATTATGTACATGGCACTGGGTATCCAAAATAAACAAGATGCAGACTATCCTCAGGGTACTTATACTTTATCCAGGGAAACAAGCATTTGTATAAATGTTTATAATATTAGGCAGAATGCTATAACAGAAATGTAAACCCAATAAATACTATTGGCATATGGAGAAGGAACAGTATTTCTCACTGGGTATTCTGAGAAAGTATAATGAGAGGAGTGATGTGAACAGAAATTAGATTACAAATTGTTGAGGAAGTCAAGGCAGTGAATATAATCTCTTCTTTCTAGAATGCTGGCAGAGGGAAGAAGGAAATAGTAGGTAGATGTAGATAATTAGATTAGGATAATATATTGAAGGGAAGACTTATTTTAGAAAAAAAAGTCAAGTAGATAATGAGGAGGAGACCAATATGGAAGGAAAGAAAAAGAAGGAAAAGAAGGAAAGGAAGGAGGAGAAAGGAAGAATAAAACAAACAATAAAAAATGAAAAAAAAAGTTGAGTTAGTTTTTGGAAGGGATGAAAGGGGATAGAATTAAGGTTATTGGCAGAGGGTTTAGCCTTGAAAGGATAAGGAGAACATTTTATGTTTTGTCTCAAGAAAAGGAGGACAAGATGAATAAACATAATTTTGAGGGTGGCTGAAGGATAGATGGAAATATCAATCAATGGTCTTGATCTTAATAAAGTATGCATTTAGGTCATCTATTGAAAATGAGGGATGAAAAAAGGTCGAGGTCTTGGAGATGGTGGAAATGATTTGGAAAAGCTACTTTGGAGAATTTGGTAGGGAGTCTACTGGAGAACAATAAAAGGATTTCATAAAAATGGCCAGGGTACAACTGAAGAAATCTATAGTGGACCCAACCAAAATATAGTTTTAAGACATTCAGAGAAGTGATTATTAAAGTATAAGATCATAGAGAAAGAGTTTTTCCAAGTGATGATCAGGTCCAAAGTGTGGCTGTACTTATCAACAGCTAAAGGGAAATCTAGGTAAAGGCCACTGAGGTATATAGGACATCAAGAAATTGTAAAACTAGAGCGTTGGAATTGTTATAAATATGGATATTGCAATCACATGATGTTGACTGGGAATTAAATAGCAAGTACTACAGTATAAGCCAGAATCTGAAGTCATGAATAAAAGTGAGATAGGTCTGTCATCAAAGTTGGTAGGTGATGGCAATAAAAATGAGGAAAGTTTAGTATAAACAGAGAGCATGTATGCAAATGCTTTAACAGTAAATCAGAACTTAATTTTAATTCTAATTTCCTCTTTGTTGCTTCTTAATTTCCTCTCTGCTTCAAAATTTGAATTTTTCACCCTCTGAGAACTATTTATGCATCATATCTAAATAATATTTTGAAATAATTTAATTATTCAGTGTTACTTACCTTACATAGTACATAACCAAAATAACAAGAAACCAAAGATGACAAAGACAGTATTTGTTCACATTTCACTAACAACTTTCTTTTAATGTCAGGAATTGTAATCTAATGGAGTGAACCTTCAAATAAATTAACAAGTTACACAGAGGAAATTAATGTCTTTGTGCTTATTTGTATGACTATTCAGTCTTTGAAAATTACATTATATGCAAAATGTATATTCTATAAAGCAGTTTGAGAAATTTAGGGTGTAAATTATATATATGTATAATTTTATTTTCATCAGTAGCATTATGACTAGATTATATATAATGTAAATTTTCCATTTAATAAAATGAAGAAGAAGAATTAGGATGAGATACCCTTTATGTTTATATAATATCTGATCTTGTCAGGACCCAGGTTTCCATCACTTTTCTCCCTCAATATTTTTCACAAGAATCAGCTGATTCAAATCATGGCCTTGGGAACTTAGACTTTTATCCACTCTGCATATGTGTCTCTATCCCCAACTGAGAAAAGCTTGAGGAAAGGATATAAAAGAATAGCTCTAATGAATCCCAGGGCCCTGGAGAAAGTGGCTTCCTATAGTAAGGAAGCTAGAAAGAGTTGAATAGCCAAATAATTGGACACACTACTTAATGGTGTGGCCAGATACCACCCTTCCAAGAAAGCTTCCATTGTGACAAACTGTTGCTCCTCTCTGAGCTGCGTGCTGGTGTCAATAATTTCAGAACCCCAAAGCAATGATACACTCACTTATCTGATAGTCACATAGCCTGTCAAGTGCCCTTCTTTCAGATCCCACACATTTATATCCCTCTTCTTAGTGGAATTCATCTCATCTAGTTCAGGACTGAATTTGTCCCCACTTCCCTAAAAAGACCACCTCACCTTTACCACACTTACTCAACCCCTTAAAGGAATAGCTGTCATCACACTGCAACTCTGACCTTAATCCCTCTGAGATCCTCTTGAGATAGAATCAATAACAACTGGCCAATTTTAGTCTGCTCTAAAAAGACAGGAATTTCTTAGTGATCCTTATTCAGTTGAGATTCACCAAGTTTATTCTAAACAGGTACCATCACATATAAAATAGAAAGCCTTTGAAAATGTTTTCAAAAATTATTACCTGAGAATAATCTCTCAATCATCTGCTTGTCTTATTGGGTTTCCAAAAAGAACTATTTTATCCACCTGAATACAGACTAAATCCCAGAAGTGAGGGAATAATATATAGGTACATACTGAAAAATAACCCCTTAAAATCTGCACATTCTGGTTTTATTTAAGTTCAAGTTGGGGAAAAAATGTGGCTGATATTCAGATCTGTACCGTAAGTTTAGAAACTCCAAATCACAGAAAAATAAGTTGTGCAGCATACAAATCAACACTTCAGTAACAGTAACACAATGCTATTGATTCCACAAGCTAAGTATGAAAAATTGGTCTCATTATTTGACAATAAATTTTTCTGCACTGAAACTAGGCCATTCTTAAAGAACCTGAAAGGAACTGACTAGGTCAAAAGAAAATGTTTGTACAAATCTTAACATTAAAAGGTTAAAAAATAATAATGAGAATAAAAAGCTATTTTGAGTTTAAAAATCAGTAAGCAGAAAAATAATTGGATGAAAATTGTAGCTGAATTAAAATTAGATTGTGAAAATCTTTTCTTAAATTAATCTATAAACATTTATTAAGTGTCTACATACAAGGTACTGTGCTAAGTGATGGAGATACAAAAAGATACAAAAGACAGTCCTTGCCCACAAGTAGCTAAAGGGGTAGATAACATGCAAAATATACACATATATGTGTATATATATATATAAATATATATATACACACTATGATAAATAGAAAAAATAGAGGAAAATCACTGATATTAAGTAGGTTAGGAAAGGCTTCCTGCAGAAGGAATTCTAATTGGGATACAAAGGAAGCCAAAGAGAACAGTAGTCAGAGTGGAGGAGAGGAAGCATGCTCCAGCCGCAGGGGGACAGACAGAGAATTCCTAGAGCCAAGAGATGGCTTGACTTGTTCAGGAAACAGTCAGGAGACTTGTCCCTGGATCTAATTGTATGCATTGGGGACTAAGGTGAAAGAAGATTGAAAAGATAGGAAGGGACCATGATACAAAGGGCTTTGAATGGCAGATTATCCCATATTTGGTTCTGAAGGCAAAAGGAAGCCCCTTGAGTTTATTGAGTGAGTGTGTGTGTGTGTGTGTGTGTGTGTGTGAGAGAGAGAGAGACAGAGAGAGAGAGAGACAGAGAGACAGACAGAGAGACAGAGACAGAGAGACAGAGAGACAGAGAGAGAGAGACAGAGAGAGGGAGAGAGGGAGGGTGGGAGAGAGAGAGACAGAGAGAGACAGAGAGAAAGAGAGGGGGAGAGAGAGGGAGAGAGAGAGAGAGAGAGAGAGAGAGAAAGAGAGAGAGAGAGAGAGAGAGAGAGAGAGAGAGAGAGAGAGAGAGAGAGAGAGAGAGAGAGAGAGAGAGAGAGAGAGAGAGAGAGAGAGAGAGAGAGAGAGAGATGGAGATACAGAGACAGAAAGAATATAATAAACTACATTATAAATAATAGGGACCCAATTTTCTTCCGGACAAAAGGGTATATAAATTCGGTATCTTGGGATGCAAGGAGTAGAAATGTTGTAAATTTTGCCATCTATCCATTTATGACTACTCTCCCAATAAGATCCTACAAATTGGAATTTACATGCCCTTCAAAGAAGAGAATGAAACATCATGGTTTAAATGTAAAGTGAAAAATCCATTCTTATTTTATTTGACTACACTGTGAATTGATTCTCTTAAGATAACATAGGTTCCTAAATTGTTTAACTTACTGCCAGGGGTGTAGCTTAGGCATGGGGAGATTTTGGCCCCTTCTGTGTTATTTAATATAAGTGGTGGAAGTTAGCCATAAATAACATTAAAATAAGAAAAATGGGAATGATTTCTTATTTAAATTAATTTCTTAGGAACATAAAGCTCTTGGAGACATGCATATGTGCATAGAAAAAGATTTATAATCTGGAAAATGTTTTGGTGGCTCTAAGAGACACATACTATGTTATAAATGTTAGTCAGTAGTTTGAGGCTTGCTAGTAATAGATGAGGAGGCTTCTGGCCTCAACACACTTACTTTATTAACTTGCCTCACCTAATAAGTATTTGATTTAATACACTCTATGTCTATATGTGCAAAATGTCTACATGGAAATCATCCAATTATCTGAATTATTTGAGGTAAAAACAAATAAATACAGTAGTCACAAGGATTTGAGGCAGAAGGTGAATTTTTTTACCACTTTCTATGTACAATCACAATCATAACAGAAGCATGACTATTAAACTGGGAGAGCTATTTTACCAGAAAATGCTGGTTTGGATCCCATCCCTATCACTACTGGAGTCTTTGGAGACAATCAGAATGGGTAAGAGTTTTTGTACTTTAGGGAATACTAGGAAATTATATGTTTTAATGTCAGGAAGGGAGCAGTCATTTTAAATGGGCATTTTCCCTGCAGCTGGCATTTGGTGGATTGTTTTCTCTGACCTTCAAGGTAGTTTTAATTTTCTCAGCACAAAAAGGTCAGCATTTAATCTCAACAACAATTGTTTTGAAAACAGTTCTAGGAATATAAAGTAAAAGTGGACTGAAAATAATTGGCAAAACACTGTGCCACTCTATGTTTTTTTTTTATCCAAGAACTATTTATAGAAAAGTAGACAATGGAATGGGTAGGTAGAAAGTCAAGTGATGATAGAACAAGGATTTAGAGGAGTAGATATCAGAGATGAGTAGCCCTACCGTCCATTTTCATCTTCATGAATATATGAAGTATTGGAAAGAAGTCAAGCTATGTATAATTTATGAATTAAGTGAGAGTTTGCTTAGTTTGGGAGCCCATTTGCTAGTCACAAAAAATGGCAGATAACGGGAAGATTGAAGATATAGCCCATATGGATTGGACAAAGGCTCTTATCATAATTTTGTGGATAATATGAACAAACATGATATATAGTTAGGTGAGCTTGGAACAGACAACATGACCTGGTTATTGAGAAGCAGATTATTATTGTGGAGAGAATCCTTTTTGTGCTACACAGCTAGATCCTTGACCCTATCCCATTGATTACTGACTTTTATGAAGAATGATGAGACAAATCTAATATGGCAGCAAATAGGAACAAATGTAAAGTTCTACACGTGGGCTCAAAAAATCAACTCTACAAATCACAGAATACCAGGGTTTGGCCTTTAATGGTGATCTACTTCAATTCTTTGCCCGATACCTGAATCCCATCTATAATACACCTAACAAATGAGTATTCTGCCTCTATTTGAATACCACTAGAACTTATCAATGAGGGTAACCCAATCCATTTTTGGATAGCTCTGGTTGTTAGGAAGGTCTTTAAAATAAGCTGAAAAGTACATCCATATAATTTCCAATTCATTAATTTTAGTTATCCCTTCTGGGTTGACAGAATAAGTCTAACTAGTCTTCCATATGACAGTCTTACAAATTCTTGAGAAAGAAGTCATATCACCTCTAAATCTTCTCTTCTCTAGACTAGTATCAGTTCCTTCAAATGATCCTTATATTAATTGCTTCATGTTCAGAAACTATTCTGTTTCTTTTCTTCATGAAGTGTTCTGACTTCTCAGTGTCTTTCCTAAAATATGACTTCCAAAGCTGAAAACTGCACTTTACATGCAAAAAACTGAGGGGACTCTACTCTGGCCAAACAGCATCAGTAATATTGAGTCCAGTCTACAGAGTTGCATTTTAGGAAGATTTTTGAAAGAGGACATTCTAGATGATTGGAAGATTTGAAACAGTGCTGATTAATGAGGGAGTAAAGTGAGGGAGAGAATTTGGAACTCAAAATTAGAAAATATTTAAAAATTGTTTTATATGTAATTGAGTAAAATATAATTTAAAAATAGTTTTATTAGAGACATTTACTAAGTCCCTACTAATTGCTAAACATACTAATTGCTAGAAAATATTGACAAGATCAATAAAAGCAACTCTTACTGGAGCTCTTCCTAGTATGTTTCTCATTCTAGGAAATACTATTTTTATCTTTTCATTCTTTTGTTTGGCTTTCTATTTAAAAATATATTCTTGTTTAAATCTCCTCTGCCATGGACCAACAGTCATAGAATCCTTATGTTACTTTAGCCAAAGTGCTCCAAGGCCTCTGTTTCTTCATTTGTAAAATCAGGATTAGATTGGTGGTGCCAAACTCAAATAGCAATGGAGGCCATTAAAATATTGTTGTGGTCTGCACATTGACTTAGAAAACCACATACTCATATGTATGCATATATGTATATGTAAATATAATATTCAACTCATCTATTTCTTTTGATAAATATTTCCAAATTACTTCTTAATCTGGTTCAAGCCCCACGTAGGAGTTGAAATTTCTCCCTTTATATCTATGATCCTATAGAGAGGTGAAACTGAGGAAGAGGTAGTCACATAGTATACATGGAAGAAATTGTAAGAATGTATATTTTGACATGGTACTTTTTACAAATTTGCATATTTGAATTGGGGCAACTAGATGGCAAAAGGAATAGAGTGACAGGGCTGGAGTTAAGACGACTCATTTTCATGAGTTCAAATCTGGTCCCAGATACTTACTAGCTATGTGGCTCCAGGTAAGGCACTTATTTGCCTCAGTTTCCTCATCTGTAAAATGAGCTAGAGAAGAAAATGGCCAACCATTCCTGTATCTCTGCCAAGAAAAATCTCAAAATAGGGTGACAAAATAATTGAATACAACTACAAAATGACTGAACAAAAATATTTTAATGTTGGAAAATGCTATAGCTTTTTGAATATATTTGTTGCTAAGACAAAGTATATGCTTTTCCAATAAAGGTTCAAAGGCTTTGGAGCTTTGTATAGAGGATGTAATTTTCAAATGCAGAGGGCACATTTTTCAAACCTATCCTAATGTCCCAGATATCTGGTTTTATGAAATGTAATTCACAACAACCAACAACCAATCTGCTATTTGTCAGTACTTTTGTCAGATTCTTGTAAGGTACTTGATACAATCAAGTTTGAGAATGACAGAGAACTCCTGGCTATCTGATTAAAGATTTTCTATGACCCTTAGGAGCTGTCTCAATTGCCACATGGACTGGCTGACTGACAATCATGATGATTCTTCTTTAAGAAGAAGACAGTGAAGACCAAAATTTTGAATCACTTCCATGCTGTGTGGTGCCTGGGAAATTTTGGCACAAAGAATATTTCCATATCCTGGAAGAGATCTTTCCCCTCTAGGAGCCATGCCATGGAAAACTCAATCATGTCCTGATTCTAGATTGTTCAGTGGTCTAGGTTCACTTTATACAGGCTTCAGCTCCTGATTGCTTCACTGATACCCCAAATCACAGTTTCAGAACTGTGACCTATGTCTATGTGCCAAGGTAGATTATGCATGAATCCTTACTATATGTCAAAACATTTTTCTGTAAATATAACTATATAGTTACAAGAGATAACTATATCATTATCTCTGATTTTAATTTTTCACATATCCAAAGCAACCATCATTCCAAACCATCAGTGATTTGATTCTAAAAGGTAATTAAATTCCATGTTCCCTACATTTTGTTGTTGTTGTTTGAGAACTGGAATGAAGTAGACACAGATGGGGGTGAGTACATCCTTCTTTCTGACAATTCCCTAGGAATTATTTTTACTTATCCATCTCAAGAACTGGATTAGAACCAGTAAATTAAAAAAAAAAGGTTTTGAAAAGGTACCTACTATATTATAAATCTCTCAGAGAAGGATACCCTCTCTTTGAAGGACTCTAAAAAGCAATAGAATGCATGTAAACCAATTTTCCACTTATGAATGCCAGTAGACCTGACAATTGCAATGCATTCATCATGCCTGCTTCCCCATCTAGACCCCCTTCCATTCTGTAGACTATGCTAACTGCTGTTTAGCTCCAGACCAATTTTGGAACCACTGGACCAACCTGTTACACTTCAGAAACTCCAATTGTTTTGAGTCACCAAACAGGTCTCTTTTTTTCTGGTGAGTCAGGATGAATGTATTTAGTTGGGTGATGCAATAATTATGATTGCTTGGGAAAACACAAAGTACTTAGGGGTCTAGAGTTATGCACATATAGTCCTCTCTTGTGTTAAAATTGATAGCCAGTGAGAAATAAAATATTTCATTTTGTTATATACCTTCAAAACTGTGAATTTTTAATCTTAAATTTGAGAAAAGTTCTTTCTCTTTCTGATAAGAATATACATTTATAAATGTATATGTATATTATATATAAATATATATCTGCTAAGTATACAAAGGAGAAATTTGGCCATTCTGGTAAAGAGATATTAAATAATTATGTATGGAAATCAGCCTTCTTGTACTGTGTTATGCATCAGATTGAATTATATCGTATCTCCACTCCTTCTGGCAGTAGTGCCTAAGGAGTGCTTTGGTCTGAATGCTAGTGATGTCATCTCTTAACCTCTAAAGACAAGAAAGGCACCATTGCTAGAATGAAGACCTCATGCAGACCAGGAGATGTAGAAATAAGCTATGGTGTGCCTTGAGAAGTTTCCCTGGAAATACATGATACTGTACTTGCTGTGAGTGCAATTATATACAAAAGAGATTTACCTGGGATCTTAAGGTGGTGGATTTGTTGCAAAAACAACAAAAACTACTGCTCCCCCCACCACAACCACCTGACATCTCAAAGATTCTCTCAGGAGGCTAGTAAAGCACATTTCAATACATTGTTGTTGTTTAGCCATTTTTTCACTCTTGTCCGACTCTTTGTGACTCAGTATTCTTGGTAAGGATACTGTAGTGGTTTGTCATTTTCTTCTCTGGCTCATTTTACAGATGAGGAAACAGACAAACAGGGTTAAGTGACTTGCCCTGGATCAAATAGCTAGTAACTGATTGGGGTCAGATTGGAACTTGAGAAGATGAATCTTCCCAGTTTTGGTCCTGGTGCTCTGTCCACTGTGCCACCAAGCTCATTAGAAATAAAGAAAGAACCTTTCTAAAGTTTCTACAGAGAGAGTGCTGAAGGGGAGTCACATTATTCAGGAGAAAGGATATTTGCTCTGGATTCAGAGGATCTGGGTTCAGATTCTATCTCTGATGCTTACTATGTGGGCAAGACTTATTTTTAAATGCCCTAAACCTCATTTTCCTCACTTGTCAAATGAGATCATTGTATTAGAGGACTTCTGAGATCTCTTCCAACTATTGTTTGAAGTTGTTGCATCAGTGATGACTACTGTCCTCTTTGTCTCACTAGCTTGACAAATGACATGATCTTGTATAAATTTCTTAACCACCAGGTTTCTAAGTCCCTTCCATTTCTAGAATTCTTGGATTCAATTCAGCAAATATTATTAAGTACTTAATTTGTACAAAACATTATGTTGGTGTGGTAGGTAAAAAGATGAACATACATAGTCCTTTCCCCCAGGGAAATGTTAATCACTTGGCACAATAATAGTTTATATTTCTGTAATGATTTATATGCACTATTTCATGTGGACTTTATAACGTGTTAGACATTACAAATGTTATTATCCCTATTTTATAAATGCCAAACCTGAGGTTCACAATTAGATCTAGGAAGTTGTCTATGGTCACCATTTTTAAGTGTCAGAAATGGCATTAAAACCTAGATCTTCCTGAATGAAATGACAATAGTCTATTCTCTATATCACATGGCCCATCACTAAGACTCTAGATAAGTAACTATGAATTAGAATAAGATAAATGCTCAAGAGATCAGAGAAACATCCAATTTAATTGAATTCAATTCAACAAACATTTCAGTGAATACTAAGAATACAAGGATCATATATGAAAAAAGGATCTTATAAACAGTTGGTCAACAGACAAATAAACATGATAGAAAGTAGAATTTTTGATAAGAACAAAGATAAGACACTGAAAAAGTACTTTAGGAAGATTGAAGGAGAGAATTCTCTTATGAGAGAATTTTTTTCATGACTAAAGATAGTTTTAATTTCTTCATCTTAGAATTGATTATTCATGTCCTTTGACCATTTGTCCCTTGGGAAATGCTTTGTATTCTTATAAATTTGACTCAGTTCTCTATTTATTTGAGAAATAAAGCCTTAGTCATATGAAAAAAAATCCTCCAAATCCTTACTGATAAGAGAAATCCAAATCAAATCAACTCTGAGGTAACTCCTCATACCCACCAGATTCACTAACATGACAAAAATGGAAAATGATAAGTGCTGATTTATTATATTATTATATAATATATTATTTCATCATATGTTATTATATTAAGGGAATGTGGAAAAATTGGAACATTAAATCACTGCTGGTGGAACTATGATCTGATACAACCATTCTAGAGAACAATTTGGAACTATGCCCAAAGGGCCATCAAACTATACATAATCTTTGACACAGCAACTCCACTACACGGTCTGTATCCCAGAGAGATTTAAAGATAGGGGAAAAGAACCTGCCTGTACAAAAGTATTTATAGCCGTTCTTCTTATGGTGGCAAAGAACTAGAAAGTGAAGAGATGTCCCTCAACTGTCCCTCAATGGCCAAACAAATTTTGGCATATGTTTTTAAAGGTATACTATTGTGGGATAAGAAATGTCAGACAAGATGACCAGGAATCCCCCTCCCAACACCCCAAACCTGGAAATATGTATATGAAGTGACACAAAGTAAAGTGAGCAGAACCAAGAGAATGTTGTGCACAGTATCAATGATAATATGTGGTGATCATCTGTGAATGACTTAACTATTATTAACAAGGCAAGAATCTAGGACAAGAGATGCATGATATAAAAAATATTTCTACTGCCATAGAAGGAACAGAGAGAATCTGAATGCAAATTGAAATATACTATTCTTTATTTCCTCCATGAATTTTTCTCTAATGTAGGTAATGCATATCTTCTCTGACAATATTATGCATGAGGAAATATGTATTATATGATAATATATGTACAACCTATATCATATTACTGGCATTCTTGGGGAGGGAGGAGAGATGGGAGAGAGGGAGAGAACATAAAATGTTAAAATATCAGAAAAGAAATATTGAAAAATTGTATTGACATTTAACCTGGCAAAGTTATTATAATTTTTAAAAGAGTTAATAACAAATTGGATATGTGGATTGAGTAATAAGAGTTAAGAATAACCCTAGGGCTTCAAGCCTTGGTGACAGGGAGAATGTTGGTGCCCTAGACAACAATATAAGTGTGGAATAGGGGAGAAAGTTTGAGTAAAGACAATGAAATTGTTTTGGACATTTTAAGGTTGAGATGCCACCATGTCTTACTAGCTGATGATGCAGGTCTGTAGCTCAGGAGGGAGATTAGGGCTAGAAATTGAGATCTGGCAGTTATGTGCATGCAGATCATAACCGAACTTTGGGGAATTGATGAGATCACCAACTGAGTTTGCAAAGAGGAAGAAAGAAAGAGGATCCAGGACAAAGCCTTAATGCCCTGAAGCTTGGGGGAACTGACCTTTAGTAGATGTGACATTCATAAAGATATAGCAAAAGATTGAAAAGGAATGGCCAGTCAGATAGTAAGAGATTTAGGAGATAAGAGTTTTATTAAAACCTAGAAAAGAGAGTATTCTTCTCAAGTTGATAGTGATTGATGATGTCAGAGCCTGCAGAGAGGCAAAGAAGGATAAGGACTGAAAAAAGGCCATTAGACTTGGCAATCAAGAGATCATTGGCAAGTTCAGAGAGAAGAGTTTTAGTTGAATAAGATCAGAAGCCAATTGCCAAAGTTTAGAACAAGATAAAGGAAAAGAAGTGGAGGCATTTAGTGTTGATAGTTTTCACAAGGTGCTGAGCTAAGAAGGGACAGAGGAAAAACTGAAAAGTTTCTAAGGTAGCATTTTACAATTGTCTTGGATTAGTTCTCAAAATTACTCCTGTCATCCCTCATTTTCATGTCCTTTACAGGATCATAGGATACTGTGATAAAGGTGGAAACAAGACATCATCTTTATGAGAAAAATTAATATGTTGAATGTAGGTATGGGCTGACCTTGCCCTGACTCCAGAGCTACAAACTGAGGACAAAAAGCTGATTCAAAAGAAAACAAACCAAAAAATAATAATAATAATTAGGGTTCCCCAGAGCCAGATATTCTGACGAGATGTTACCATTTTCCAGTCTCCAAGACCTCCAGATATTTTGTAAAACCAATTAATGCTCCAGAACACTCCTCCCTATTGCTGCTTATCTGAACCTCTTTAGACTTTTCTTTGGACTTTAGGTTGTTTTACAAAACAACTGACCTAATAGCTTCATGAAACTGTGCCTTCTGAGACCCCCCTCCCTGTTGAAATGTATTAAAATCCTGTCCCTCCCCTCCCTAGTGGGCAGTCATGCACCTCAGTGCTGTGTGGTAACCCTGGATGGCAACCCCCTCCCCTCTATTAAAGACTCTTTTTTGCTGCTACTGTGGTAGTCCTCTTTAGTTCAAGTTGACAGTGGCTTGAGCTGATTGGTGCTGAGAAAAAGATGAGAGAGATTTGAAGAGAAGGCAGGTTCAAAATTCCAGATAGGAAATAATGAGACCTTGTTATAGTGCTAAGGAATAGTGTTGAACAGGAAAAATCACCAATTCTTTCATGGGAAAAATGTCAAGAGCCAACAGCTGCTCTACCTATGTAAGAGAACTGATGAGTACTGATGAGGTTTTCCTTTGGAGATGGTCAATAACTTGGACCTGCTCAGATGCAAACCTTATGTGTGTGTATGTGAATAATTTAAATTATTTTCCAGCTCCCAAGTTTCCCAGGGGAAGCTGAGAAAGAAAAAGGGGCAAAGTGACTAGGTGATTTAGTTTTGGTTTATATGCTTTGCAGTGTAGATACTATAAACAAACAGTATCAGGGAGGAATTGATTACAAAGGAGTTCAGAATACCAATGAACACAAAGCTTATGTTTGAGGCAATCCCATACATGTGATAGAAGACTTTGAAATGAGAGTCCTTAGTCCCTTCTGATTACTGCAATAATAGCAATGTCTATTTGCCAGCAAGAAATGATTCAAGAGGTAAACCTTGAACATAAGAATTAGCTCCTTCTTTCCTCTGTCTGGATATCTAAGTATCCAACTTGTCTGTCTTTGTCTCTGTCTCTGCCTTTCTCTCTTATCTCTGACTTTGGCTCCTTGGGTACTATAAATGACATTGGTTAGAAAATTTATAGTTCTTAAAGAAAGAAAACGGGCATGAGGAGAAACATTTATTGTTGTTTGGAAAGAATTTAGTTCCCAAACCATGAACTTTGTTGAGCCACTAATACTAAGACAAGAACATTTTGAAAATGTATATTTTGAGGAGGAAACATTAAGGCTTGTAAATAATTTTAAAACAATTCTCTCAGCAAAATTAATATAAATAACCAAAAAGCAGTCAAAAGTTTTTTTTCTAAAATTCTTAACCTTTCATTGATCTGGGTTTCATATTTTAGAGATGGGAGAGTAAAAATTAAATTAGAAATGAAAAAAAGATTTTTGTCATATAGGTCTCTCTCTCCTTGGGATAAATCTTGATTTATTTCCTACAGCATATTCCTGCTAGGCTTTCTTAAAATGTATCAAATCAAGATGTTTTAATTACATTCAGACAGTTACATGCAGCCTTTTCTGATAACTATATTTTATTTCACCTGGTATATTTTATTGGTAATATCAATGAATCATTTTCTTTTACTCTGCTAGATCAAGGATTTTGGCAAAGAGCTCTGGGGTCAAAGCTCACTTTATACTAAAACTAGAAGTTTTTTGACCTTAACACATTTTGAAAAGTAGTTTCAAGATGATAAATAATAATTATTATAATTTTCAAAAGAAATTGCTTGTCTTGACTAACTCTTTTGAACATGGAGATATGACATTTGTCTCTAGGATTTTATGATAAGCTTTCAGAAATCCTAAAGAAAGATTTGACACTGAAAATACTATATTTACACCTTATACAAATACTCAAATGGATTAGGTGAATTCATTATTAATGAGGTAAGCATCATGAAAATAAAATGCAAGTTGCATTTTATGCTAATAAAAGGGGGGGATTTTGATAGAGACATGAAGAGAGAGAGGTATTGCAGGACTTGTGGACCAAGATGCAGGGCTGGAGATCTAGCTCTAGATGTCTGTCAAGAGAAGATTCCAATGGAATGTCCCCAGGGGAGGCTGTTGGGGGGCTTTGGCTGGCCACACTGAGAAGAGAAACTTAGCTTTTGGTCTCTGTGTCTCTGACTGGAAGCCACTCTTTTCCTTGGAGGTTTGAAGCTGGCTAAAAGGACCCTGCGGGGGGGGGGGGGGAGGGGGGGATTTTGGACTTGGACTGTTTCTCTGGCTCTGAGCAGTGGAAGCTGACCAGGGGAGAAGCTTTTGAGTTGGTGGTCTATAAGAGAGTTGAGCTGGCCAGGAGAAAAGGAGAGATCTTGAACTTTTTTTCTTTCTGGGGTTAAGCTAAGAGACCTTACTGATTTGTGATGAAGAAGAAAGAAGATTTTGAACTTTGTTGTCCTCCATCTCCCTATCTAAGAGTCACACTTGTGACTCCCCAAACCCTCAATTTTACCTCATTTAGATTAGAGATTTCCTCATCCCTTTTACCTCAGTTTCCCATTTTGTTATCCCAATAAACCCCCTGATGGAGAAAGCAACTGGAATATCTTTATAAAAGTTCATTCAGGAGGGAGGGAAGAAGCAAAGGCTTCAAGAAGATTTGGGAGGTGAGGGAGGCAAAAGGGAGAGGTTGGTTAAGGGAGGGAGTGAGGGAGGAAGGGTGTTAGGAAATAGATTGATCCATCAGCAATCAGTAGGGATCAGTAGGCAGACCCCAGAGTAAACCCCAGAGCAGTCCTCTGTGTACCAGTATACCTTGTGTGGCATCCCTCAGCATTTCTGTTCTACCTCCATTATCAATAAGCAGGTTCAGGTTCCTATAGGCAGCCCTCTCTAGTCACAGCTAGCCAGAGAACAACAGTCATTGATGAAGAAACAGGTTCCCCTCAGTTTACCTTCTCCATTTGTAGAAGTAACAGTTTCCCATCAGTTTACCGTCACCATTTCAAGAAGTAATAGTTTTCAGTCAGTTTACATCTTTTATTACACCTCCAATGATATGGATCAAAACCCTTCTAATGCTATTCAGTTTGGCATATAAAGGTGTTGCTTTCCTTCATATCTTCTTCAAAATGTTCAATAATAATAATGCTGCTGCTGCTGAAAACAACTAATATTTACATAGCATTTACAACAGGCAAGACATTGCTAAGCTCATTAAAATTATTAGTTCATTTGATCCTCACAACAGTGCTGGCAGATAGCTGCTATTATTATCTACATTTAACAGATAAGGAAACTGAGGCAGACAGTGGTGAAGTGACTTGCCCAGGGTCACACAGATAGGAAGTGTTGGAGGTTGTATTTACACTTGAATCTTCCTGGCTTTAGGATCAGAAGGCTATCTACTATGCCACCTACCTGCCTTGTATCATAATGGGCTGAAATGCTAGATTGAATTTAATAGAGGACATTGATAAGAAGGAAGTGGGGAAGTCCATGGCATGTGAGGTGGAGGGGCCAGGGGATGTTTAGCCTGGTGAAGAGAAGACTTAATGAGTATCTTGTATTTGAAGAGCTATCCAGTGGAGAAGAGATTGGACTTGATCTGTTCAACCTAGAGGGAAAATTCAGGAGCAATGGTTTTAACTTACAAAGAGGTCAATTTAGGCTTATTGCAGGAACATTTTCCTAATAATTAAAGCTATCCCAGAGCAGAATGGCACCTCTTGAGAGGCAGTGGGTTTTCCCTTCTTGGAAGTCTACTAGTAGAGGTGGTACAGCTACTTGTACAATGGAGATTCTTTTCATCTAGAGCTGCACAGAAATGTTTGGGGCTGCCTTTGGGGTGATGGGACTTCCTCCTTGGAAGTCTTCAAGCAGGATCTATTTAATATTGATTGGCTAGGTCACAGCAGGACTTTCTCTCAGTTATAAACTAGACAAAGTTGCCTCTGATGTCCTCGTTCAACTCTAAAATGATATATTTCTTTTTCTTTTTTTTTAACCCTTACCTTCCATCTTGGAGTCAATACTGTGTATTGGCTCCAAGGCAGAAGAGTGGTAAGGGCTAGGCAATGGGGGTCAAGTGACTTGCCCAGGGTCACACAGCTGGGAAGTGTCTGAGGCCAGATTTGAACCTAGGACCTCCCGTCTCTAGGGCTAGCTCTCAATCCACTGAGCTACCCAGCTGCTCCTAAAATGATATATTTCTGTTCATCATTATTCTTCATTCCCATACATTCAGGAAACATTCTTTTCCATTTTTGTGTATGTATTTTACCTAGCATAGTATATAAAGTGTGTTGAATTTAGTCAGGAAGTTCTGAGTTCAAATTTTGCCTTTGATGTATAATAATGAGAGATTATTTAACCTTACCAAACCCAAGATTCCGCATCTATAAAATGGCAGATTGTGAGCTCTCTTTGAACTCCATCTATGATCCTATATAATTCTTATCTATAATAAGTTGCAGTTTTCTCATGCCAGCAAGCACCTCTCTTTTACTCTTGGGATGATTCTTAAATTGAATTCTTCAAAGGTTGCAGTATTCATGACACAAAACAACACTTGAGTATATATATATATATATATATATATATGCAAATATATATATGTATATATATGCATACATATACACATATGTATGTGTATTTAAATGGGCCTTTGTTACAGTCATTTATAATTATATATAGGGTCATTATATATGTTATATATATAGGGTCATTTATAATTAATTTAATTAAAACAATTAATTCTTCTTTAGTATGTTTTATGTAATATGAACCATTATTATAAATTGAATATGAGATGTCTAAAAGCCATCTAGTGCAGTGGGGCACTTCATAAAATGAGTCTGGACTCCCAGAAGTTCAAATTAATGGAACCAATATTTACTTATTACTGGCCAGGGAAACCTTCCTAGTGAAAGCTGCACTGGACTGAAGTTTGTAACTGTGAGAAATGTGGGTTTCAAGACTGTGAATTGCCAAAACTGTAAAGATAATTTTTAGTGTCTTGATTTAAATAAAAAATAAGTGGTCGCCATGGGAAAATTCCCAAATATGAAAATATCCAAGTCAGCTGGGTTTTATGGAGATTTTAATTAATACAAACAAAAGAATTAAGGGAAGGGAGAGAGAGAGAGAGAGAGAGAGAGAGAAAGAGAAAATGGTAGGAAGGGCCTAGGTCAAATGACTTTGGCCTGAGCCTTAAGAGAGACTAGTCAGTCTTTAATCACTCATCCTAAAGCAAAATCCAGTCCTTCATTGAAATCCTCAACTCCTGAACTCAGTTCAGAGACTCTCCTCTGAACTCCTGACCTCCTCCAATTCAGCTTCCAAACTGAACTCCAACTACCCTGAACTCCAACTAACTCAAATTCAATAAGTCCCTTCCTTTTAAAGAAATTTTCTCTTATGTCACCTCCCCTAAAATTTCACATCTACCAATCATAGTAGACGCTTTTTCCCAGGACTGCCCATTCTTAGTTCTCATCACTTTTTAGTTCTCACATTCTCTGGGTAGATTATATCTTCTGAGTACTTAACACCTCTTTTGTTAAGCTTGCCTTTTGTAAGTTTCTTGACCTTTTAGTGATTAATTTAACCTTTATAGGTACTTAGCACCCTTTTGTATTAGATCTAAAAATAGACCACCTAGCTTAGGGTTTTAGCTTCACTATAAGTATGAGTTGGGGACTTTTCATTGTCCCATCAAGAGTTTACAACTTTATCTTCCCCTAAGGCACTGTCTGAGCAAGGTGGAGTAATTTTAAAGTTCTCAATACATTCCTGACCAAGTACCTATATTGTTACAATAGGGGAATAGCTTAACCAAATCTTCTAAAGTATAGTCTGAGCAATTTTAAGATTCACAAGTTTTTATAGGGTGCAAGATACAAAGCAAACAATGTTCATTATGAGATATAACCTTGATGGAGCAAACAGCCTTATTGTCTAGAAGCTATATTGGTCAGTGGTGTGGGGGTAGAGGACCTTCCATTGAATATCTTATCCTAGACTGGCTGCTTCTTAGTTAGGAAGTTACTTTCTCATGGATCCTGACTGTATGTTGTTTTGGTTCTGAGCTGACTTCACAGGAAAGCTCAGTTCTGATTTATGCTTTCCCCAGGGAAAAACAGATTTTCTGGTCAATGACTTGGTTTACCTCACTTGACTAGAATCAATTTTCTAAATTATATATATATATATATACACACACATACACACACACACACACACACATATATATATATATACATATATATATATATATATATTTCTCTATAGAACTGCCAGTCTTTGAGTGGGCAAGTACTAAAAAGCAACTTAACAAGGTTTATCTGGATGAACTTCCCTAAGGAGCTCTGGAAGATTTCATCAAGCTGGAAAGATACTTTGGTCTAGCCAGAGTGTGTGTGTTTGTCACCTAAGGACCCGTCTAATTATATTAATTTAATACAATGCAATTACATTTATTGCATTTAAGTTACATGCTTTCAGCTTCATGTACTGGGTAAGACAGTTGGTGAAGAGCAAAGAGGGGGAAGGAGAAAGAAGGGGAGGGGAAGGGAGAGAGGGAGAAAGAGGGGGGAGGGAGAAGGAGAAAGAGAGAGAGGGAAAGGGAGAGGGAGAAGGAGAGGGAGAGGGAGAGAGAGAGGACACAGGCAGAAGAAGGAAAAGAGAGAATGGTTTAAATAGTGCCAATGACTTTTTGCCCAACATTTGATGTAGTGAGCATCTATCTCTCTCTATTCTTCTATGATGGAAAGGATAAGCCTTTGATTTCCTAGAATTTCTTCTAAAAATGGCCTTCCTTGCATCATCCTTTTAATTGTTTGTACTCTCTCTTGTATCATGTCGAAATGGGAAGAAGAAACAACTATTTTGTGGTTTGATCACTCTATAACATAATCATATATATGTGGGAAACCCATTTAAGAATATTTCTTCTTTTAATCATGTTTTCCCACAGCCTTCCCTTTAAATATTTTTCATTTTTTCTGTTTATATAGGAGTCTTGGTGTCTGCCTCTCTCTGATCAATAATTTATCTGGGTGTTGTGAAAAATATAATTTACATTCAATTGTTTCATAGCAACTACTCAGTTCTATATTCTTTTAGATAGAGACTGATTTTTTTAAGGAGCCTCTACTTCTTTTCTAGATGTAACTGCTTAAAAATATTGTGCTTTATAGATTGTTGAAGGAATGTTCCAGTATAATTTTAATTATATGGTATCTTTAACTTATAAATTGACATTAGAACCTAACCCTGTTGTCTCCATAAGAGGCAATTTCTGTATACTCAAGAAGATGGTCAAGAGACGATGAATTTTCTGTTATAACAATTCATGAGTTTAGCATATGCACTGTTGGAAGTGATATCTACAAAGCAGAAATTTCAATTCTTTCAAAGCATCAAAGTAAATAAAATAGTTGGGTGACATATTGCCAAGTGAAACCAGTTAAAGCTACCCTTTAAAAGAAAGGTGAATCTCTCTCTCTCTCTCTCTCTCTCTCTCTCTCTCTCTCTCTCTCTCTCTCTCTCTCAAGTACTACAAAACTTCACATCAGTAGGTCCTAAACATAAAAGTTGATTTTGTAGAAAACCTACCAAAGCTGTAACCAATAGGAAAAGACAATTCTGTGGAAATAATGGGCACTAGAACATATGGCTGGGTTTACACATCACAAAGTAAATAGAAGTCTGATCAGTGTACATAAGTAACTTGATGGCTTATTGTTGTTATTTGTCCTTAACAACAACAACAAAATATATTTATGATTTAATTTGGCAAATGTAGGAATAATCAATCAGCCAGTAAACTTACAAACATTTATTAAGAGTGTCTATGATGTACTGGTACTATGAAAGGTGTCAGGTGTCCCCAGTGCCAGGGACAGAATAGGGACTTAATAAATGTGTATTGATCTGTATTTCTATGTATGTACCTTTTTATTTTTAACCATTGTTGAGATCTAAATTAAAATAACTTAAAGAAAAAACCTTCCCAGTTCTTTTCTTGGAATGGTGACACATGCCATATTTGAGAGGGAGTGTAACAAGGCTTTGTTTAAGGTAAGACAAGCACTCAGTTGGGATTGGAATATCATGTGACTTGGTTTGGAAAGGAATCCAAATGTCATATTGATGAATACTATATTTTATTAAGCTAGTGTGCCAGCTAGGAACAATTGTTTAACTTGTCTGTTTCTATTTCCTCAAAATATGGCTATTGGTCCTTGAAATGTTACTAACATGTGCTTTAAATAAAAAAAAAAATAAAAACCATACAAGCACACTGAAATTGGCCTATTTCAAACTATCTTAGATAAGTGGAATATCTCTGTTACTGGCCAACTACTCATAATTTAATTGGAAGAGATAGAAAACCATCTCTATTTAATCTGAAATAGTTAGGTTCAAGTGTAGTTTCTGATCTCTAACCCAGAAGTGTTAATACCTCAGTTTGCTATAACCATAGATTTCCAAATCACCATATCATCAACATCATCATTAGCCATTGCTAATCACCCAATATTAAATTAAGCTACTGGTATCTTCATATAACTTCCCTGTTCAAAACCCTTTAATGACATTCTGTAAAAGAGAGAGAACAACATATTTGTCATAGTATTTAATGACATCATCTGGAAAATATCCTCATGAAAATGTCAGAAATGGTATTATGGTGGTATCAATACATCAAAAGTGTTGTAGGTCAGAGTCTAGGGGTGGAACCAATCTGGTGGAATATTAGCAGAGAAAATTAAACCACTATGAGAATCTTCTCCAATCAACCTTAAAAGAATGCCTCAGAATGAATACTGGATTGAAAGAACCAACAAGGAGATGAAGTGAAGCAACTTTCATGCAAAGAGCATCTTGAAAGTTAGGCAGACAGGGTCTAGTTCATTGGAGGTGAGAGGAGAGGATAGGTCACAAGAGGCAACTCCAAGGAGTACTGGTGCAAACCAATGGCATGCTCTGTCACCCTACATCTAGTGTTCCAGGCTCTAAACCTGGGTCCAAGCCAATATCCAGAACCTGAGACACTGCCTAAGCCAACAGCAGTGCAACACCATGCATAGGCTATAAAGTTCCAAGCCCCAGACCAGACTTCAGTAAGGTTTGGAATCTCAGTGTAAGGCAGTCCTTTCTCAACTCTGGGCTTACACAGATCAGTGAGTGGCACACCTGATCTGTGGGAGCCCAGAGTTAGGCTAGCAGCCCAGCCCAAAGTTGTAGGGAGGATTTGAACCCCAGCATGCGGCAGTTTACACAGTAGGTCTGGTCGTGTAAGCCCTTGGCAAGGCCCAGAGCCCCAGTGCAAGACAGTCCATAGCCTACTGGCCTGTGTATGTCTAGGCTGAGCCACTACCAAAGTTCAAGGTGAAGTTACAAGCTCCATGACAAGGCAGTCCACAGTGTGCTTGACTTGATCAGGCCCAGAATGAGACCAAAAGTCCCTACACAAGCCTGAGGCTAGACTTTGAACCCTAGCACAGGGTAGCTCACAGTGCTCTGAACTCTGCAAGCCATCAGCAGTCTCAGGGACTGAATGAATCAGCAGTAGATGTCTTTCAGAGATCTCAGCCCAAAAGCTATTATACCACCTTTAAAGAGCTGAAAGAGAGCTAAGATAGCATCAAGGAAAAACTCAAGCTTAAGATAGTGCCCTCTTATCCTGAGAATAGAGCCTACCTTTAAGATAAAAGTGAAAAGTCAAGAAAAAGACTGGGAAAATAAAAAAAACACCTTACCACAGACAAATTTTATGTAGTGAAAAAAAGGGAAGGAAAGGGGGAGACCTTTTCTTCCTTTTAAATGGAGAGGGCCAAATGGTTTTGTCTCACTGGAAAGATGTAGGCTACAGTGAAACAATTGAGGGAAAATGGGGAGGCTGAGATGTGATCTGCCAGTGGAGAAAAGATGGTGAGATCTCTCGCTAGGATTAACTGTAACCAGAGCTTGAGGGACTTCTAGAGAAATAGAAAGAAGACCTTCTGTCTCTTCCCATAAGGGATGTTTTAAAAACTGTATCCCTTTTATCAACAATGTGGGGACTATCTGAAGAAAAAATGTCTGTCTGTATTCCAGTCAGCTGCTATAGAGCAAAGGTTTGTTGTCAGACCCTTCTCTATGGAGGATTGTGGCAGACCAGGTCTATTTTTGCCACAGATGAGACAATATTCACCCTTGAATACTGCTCTCAATCACCCAACTTCTCTATAGTTATGGAACAGGCCAACCCAAAATCTGACTTGAACTAAAGAATTTATTTATTTATTTTTGGTTATTCACTTTATTCAATATTTCTTTTCTTTTTTCTTTTTTATTTCTTTTTTAAATTTTTATTTGGTCATTTCCAAACATTATTCGTTGGAAACAAAGATCATTTTCTTTTCTTCCTTTCCCCCGCCTCCCACCACCTCTCCCATAGCCCACGTGCGATTCCACTGGGTATCACATGTGTTCTTGATTCAAACCCATTTCCATGTTGTTGGTATTTGCATTAGAGTGTTCATTCAGAGTCTCTCCTCAGTCATATCCCCTCCACCCCTGTAGTCAAGCAGTTGCTTTTCATGGGTGTTTTTACTCCCATAGTTTATCTTCTGCTTGTGGATAGTGTTTTTTAGATCCCTGCAGATTGTTCAGGGACACTGCATTGACACTAATGGAGAAGTCCATCACCTTCGATTGTACCACAATGTATCAGTCTCTATGTACAATGTTTTCCTGTTTCTGCTCCTCTCGCTCTGCATCACTTCCTGGAGGTTGTTCCAGTCTCCATGGAATTCCTCCACTTTATTGTTCCTTTTAGCACAATAGTATTCCATCACCAACATAGACCACAATTTGTTCAGCCATTCTCCAATTGAAGGGCATCCCCTCATTTTCCAATTTTTGGCCACCACAAAGAGTGCAGCCATGAATATTCTTGTACAAGTCGTTTTCCTTATTATCTCTTTGGGGTACAAGCCCAGCAGTGCTATGGCTGGATCAAAGGGCAGACAGTCTTTTATCGCCCTTTGGGCATAGTTCCAAATTGCCCTCCAGAATGGTTGGATTAATTCACAACTCCACCAGCAATGAATTAGTGTCCCCACTTTGCCACATCCCCTCCAGCATTCATTACTTTCCTTTGCTGTCCTGTTAGCCAATCTGCTAGGTGTGAGGTGATACCTCAGAGTTGTTTTGATTTGCATCTCTCTGATTATAAGAGATGTGGAGCACTTCTTCATGTGCTTATTAATAGTTTTTTATTTCTTTGGCTGAGAACTGCCTGTTCATGCCCCTTGCCCATTTATCAATTGGAGAATGGCTTGATTTTTTGTACAATTGATTTAGCTCTTTGTAAATTTGAGTAATTAAACCTTTGTCAGAGGTTTTTATGAAGATTTTTTCCCAATTTGTTGCTACCCTTCTGATTTTAGTTACATTGGTTTTGTTTGTACAGAACCTTTTTAATTTGATGTAGTCAAAATTATTTATTTTACATTTTGTGACTCTTTCTAAGTCTTGCTTGGTTTTAAAATCTTTCCCTTCCCACAGGTCTGACATATATACTATTCTGTGTTCACCTAATTTACTTATAGTTTCCTTCTTTATGTTCAAGTCATTCACCCATTCTGAATTTATCTTGGTGTAGGGTGTGAGGTGTTGATCCAAATCTAATCTCTCCCTCACTGTCTTCCAATTTTCCCAGCAGTTTTATCAAATAATGGATTTTTGTCCCAAAAGCTGGGGTCTTTGGGTTTGTCATAAACTGTCTTGCTGAGATCATTTACACCAAGTCTGTTCCACTGATCCTCCTTTCTGTCTCTTAGCCAGTACCAAATTGTTTTGATAACCACTGCTTTATAGTATAGTTTGAGATCTGGAACTGCAAGTCCTCCTTCCTTTGCAATTTTTTTTTCATGATTTCCCTGGATATCCTTGATCTTTTGTTCTTCCAAATGAACTTAGTTATGGTTTTTTCTAATTCAGTAAAGAAGTTTTTTGGTAGTTCAATGGGTATGGCACTAAACAAGTAAATTAATTTGGGTACTATTGTCATTTTTATTATGTTAGCTCGTCCCACCCATGAGCAATCAATGTTTTTCCAATTGTTTAGATCTAGTTTTAGCTGTATGGAAAGTGTTTTGTATTTGTGTTCATATAGTTCTTGTGTTTGTCTCGGCAGATAGATTCCTAAGTATTTTATATTGTCTAGGGTGATTTTAAATGGTATTTCGCTTTCTAATTCTTGCTGCTGAAATGGGTTAGAGATATATAGAAATGCTGATGACTTATGTGGGTTTATTTTGTATCCTGCAACTTTGCTAAAGTTGTTGATTATTTTGAGTAACTTTTTGGTTGATTCTCTAGGATTCCTTAAGTAAACCATCATATCGTCTGCAAAGAGTGATAGCTTGGTTTCCTCATTGCCAATTTTAATACCTTCAATTTCTTTTTCTTCTCTAATTGCTATTGCTAGTGTTTCTAGTATAATGTTAAATAATAGAGGTGATAATGGGCATCCTTGTTTCACTCCTGATCTTATTGGGAAGGCTTCTAGTTTATCCCCATTGCAGATGATGTTTGCTGATGGGTTTAAATATATACTGTTTATTATTTTTAGGAAAGACCCTTCTATTCCTATACTTTCTGGTGTTTTCAATAAGAATGGGTGTTGTATTTTATCAAAGGCTTTTTCTGCATCTATTGAGATAATCATGTGATTTTTGTCAGTTTGCTTGTTAATATGGTCAATTATGTGGATGGTTTTCCTAATATTGAACCATCCTTGCATTCCTGGTATATAAAGAATTTATTTGAAAAGGGAAAGGAAGGTAGGGAAGGAGAAAAGGAGCAGGATGCCCAGACAAGCTAAAACCCTCAAATTGCCAGATCAAGGGGTGTGAGCCCCCCAAAGACTCAGTCCCTTTTCCAGATGTCAGTGTTCTTTGTTCTATGCTACTATTTATCTAATCTCTAAATCTAAATCAGTTCAAGAAAAGGCAAGGAGAGACCCAGAAATGAAGTCAGAAAGCTGGATCAGTTGTGAGAATCCAAGCTAAACTTCTTCTGAGTCAGTGGTTCTTTTTGCAAGATGAAGGAAGGTAGTAGAAAGCTCTCTAAATGACAACAGAATAGGCAGGAAAATCTATGTCTTCTCTCTCTCATGGCTTCTGATGTTCCTCAGCCACTCAGAAAAGAACCTGTCCTCTTCCACTACAGGCTGGAAGTCCTGGGCCTGGCCAGAATTCTCCACAGATCACAGCTCATGGGGCTTTGCTGTCTTTAAACTGCTACTTCTGTGCCTGTCCATCAAAACACAGGTTCTGCCAAGATCCCCCTTGCCATTCTTACAAATCTCACTTCTTACTTTTGTGCATTCTTAAACAAAGATGCACTATAGGCAAAGAATATCAAAGGCACAGACACAGAAGGAGACAGTGAAAGCAAAGCAAACACATCCAAAGCTTCAAAGAAAAATACAAATTGGTCTCAGGCTCTGGAAGAGCTCAAAAAGGATTTTTTAAAAATCATTTAATAGAGGCAGGGGAAAATGGGGAAGAGAAATGAAAACAATGTAAGAAGAAAATAATAGCAAAATTGGTTACAATGAGTTTCAAAAGCTCACAGAAGAAAATCATTCTTTAAAAATTAGAATTGGACAATAGAAGCTAATGGCTTCATGAGACATCAAGAAACAACAAAACAAAATAGAAAGAATGAAAAAAAAAACAGAAGAAAATGTGAAATATCTCACTAAAAAAACAACTGACCTGGAAAATAGATCCATGAGGGGCAATTTAAGAATTATTGAACTACCTAAAAGCCATGAATAAAAAAAAAAGCCTGGACATCATAATACAACACATTATCAAAGAAAACTGCCCAGAAGTTCTTGACCAAGAGAATGAACTAGAAATTGAAAGAATCCATACATCACCTCTGGAAATATATCCCCAAATGACAAGTCCCAGGAATATTATAGCTAAATTCAATAGTCCCCTAACCAAGGAGAAAATACTGCAAGCAGTCAGAAATAAACAGTTCAAATACCAAGGACCTACAGTCAGGATTACACACGATTTAGAAGCTCTCACATTAAAGAATCAAAAGACTTGGAATATGGTATTCCAAAAGGCAAATGATCTAGATTTAAAATTCAGAATCACCTATTCAGCAAAACTAAATTCCTTCTTTTAGGGGGAAAATGGTCATTTAATAAAAAAGATTTCCAAGCTTCTTGATTAAAAGACACCAAATCTGATATCCAAACACAAGGCCTAAGAGAAGTCTAAAAAAGTAAATAAGAGAAAATTTAAGAGATCTCACACCCTCTACCAACATAAGGTCAAAATAAGAATATGATTTAGATATAAAGAGAGATGCCATTACTAAATTAGGGGAAGATAGGATGGTTTACCTGGCAGATCTTTGGAGAAGGGAAGAATTTATGACCAAGCAAGAGATAGAGAACATTATAAGATGTAAAATGAATAATTTTGATGATATTAAATCGAAGAGCTTTTGTACAAACAAAACTAGTGTAGCTAAGATTAGAAGGGAAACAACAAACTGGGGAAACTTTTTCATAACACATTTCTCTAATAAAGGTCTAATTTCTCAAATCTGCAGTGAACTAAGTCAAATTTATAAGAATATAAGATATCCCCAAATTGACAAATGGTCAAAGATATTAATAAGCAATTTTCATATGAAGAAATCAGTCATCAATAATAATATAAAAATGTTCTAAATCCTTCCTGATTAGCAAAATGCAAATTAAAACAATGCTGAGGTACCACCTCACACCTATCAAATGGTCAATAGGACAGTAAATAAAAGTGATGTGTTGTAGGGGATGTGGCAAAGTTGGGAAAATAACCCATTATTGGTGGAGTTGTGATCTGACCCAACAACCAATCTGGAGGGAAATTTGGAACTATACACAAAAGGTTATAAATTTATGCATATTCTTTGATCCTATAATACTACTACTAGGTCAATATCCCAAAGTGATCATAAGAAAAGGGAAAGGACCTCCTTGTACAAAAAATATTTATAGCTGCTCTTTTTGTGGTATCAAAGAATTGGAAATTGAGGGGATGTCCATCAATTGAGTAATGGCTGAACAAACTGTGGTACATGTTGGTGACAGAATCCTATTTTGCTATAAGTAATGATAAGCAAGATGATGTCAAAAAAACTGGAAAGAATGGCATGAATTGATGCAGAGCAAAAAAACCAAAAAACAAAAAACAAAAAAAACCCCAGAATCAGAGATCATTGCATGCAATGACAACAATATTGTATGATGATCAACTGTGAAAGATTTAGCTACTCTCAGCAATACAATGATCTTGGACAATTTTCTTTAAAGACTTATGATGGACAATGCTATTGGAGTTTCCTGGTTGAGAAATGATATAGGCAGAATTGATGGTGGTTAGAGAAAAGAAGTGGGCATCTGTGAGTGAGGTCCAGAAGGTAAAATAGACAGTCAGATTGATAACAGATTGGATATGGGCAATGAGGACTGGAGGATGACACCTAGGTTTTGAGCCTGGGAAACTGGGAAAGTGATGGCATTCTCAGTAATAGTTGGGAAGTTAAGAAAAGTTTTGTAAGGCTTGGGGAATAGAGATAATGAGTTCAGTTTTGGACCTGCTGAGCTTAAGATGCCTATGAGATACCCAGTTTCAGTTATCCATTAGGCATTTGGAGATGTGAGACTGGTGGTCTCATGATTGTCATTTATTTTCTTTTATTTAATATGTATTCATATAATATGTATTTATAATAATTAATGATATAATATAAACATAATATTTATAACATTTATTAATATAAATACTTATTTTATATAACATTTATTTTCCTTTATGTAAATAAATGCAACACCTGCCATTTATTTCCTTTTACTTCTGAAACAGTGAATGGGGGGTTCAGCAATGATATGCATAGCTATCAAGTCAAGTTAATTAAAAATTAGAATTTTATTGTCATCATTCAGTGTCCTTTGGGGAAAAAAATAACAGTCATAACAAAGTGAAAAAATACAGTATAATCAAAGATCAATATTGGAAAATATTGTGATGGATAGAAATACTTATTTTTATTATTATCTAGATCTAGATAAGTAGATTTGAAAAACATTAACATAAAAGACATGATAAATGAATCCAGAGTGCTTATGAGATCAAGTATTTGTTGATATGAAATAAGAAAATTCCTTAGACCTATCGCAGAGATATGCCATCAGTTTAATGCATAGGATTTTTCTTTATGGGAAGAATTATTTTGTCATGGAAGATGTATCCACTCTACAATGTAGAGTCTTTGAGAGCTGCCTGAAGGTACTGAGAAGTTAAAGTGATGTGTCCAGTCACAAAGCCAATAGAGTCAGAGGCGGGGTATGAAAACTGGTCTTTCTGACTCTTAGGCTAGCTTTCTATCTACTACATCATGCTTTCCCGTTTGATAGAATATTGGGATTACTGAATAAGGGAACTTTATCCTTCCACAGTCCCTTCATGTCCCCCCAAAAGTTCTGATCATTTCTGGGAATTTTGAGGGAATTTAAAGCACAGTACTTGGCACATAGTGGGTACTTAATAAATACTGACTGATTGATCAAAAGCTTTTAGTCATTTTCAAGAGTTCCTAAGAAACATAGACAAAACCAGAACTTACATAGATTCCCTACTCAGATTTCAGAACTATCTCAGTTGTTTAGGGCTTCCTGGAATTGAGAAATTAAAGATCTGTTGCTTAGCCCTAACTAAATTCTAATCAATATTCCCAGGAACCTAAAGACTTTATAGCAGGGGAGATGGAACCAGGAAGGTGCCAATAGTGTAATGCATTTTTCTTATGACTAATTGTACATTCATATTTACAATTTTTTTTTACAGTATTTAGACTTCTTTTTTCAGCAGTTTGTTTTAGAATTACAATGCACCATGTATTAGATGCCTCCTTCAGGTCAAGGTTATGTTAGTCACATCAATCAGTGTAAACTCTAAAAGTGTGACTGAGCTGTCAAATAAAAACATGATAAGAATTATTTAAGATCCCTTTAGGAGAGATAGCTTATCTTAAACATCCTTCACACTCTTAAACTTAGAGTAAATATTTTGAGAAATGTTGTATAGTATGTCTGCTTGGCGTTATTCTACCTCTTTAAAAAGCTTTGGGTCGGGAGGAGATTTCAGGCAGATTTCTTAAAAATTCTAACTATGAAAAATAAAGCTATTTTTATGAAGGCCTTTTCTCCCTTTTTCATGCCTTGCTCTTCTTTCATATTCTTGCCTCAACCATAAATCTATCATCTATTTCCTTTCTTTTTAAGATAGTTTTTTATTGATAACTTTTGATGTCTTTTGGTTTTATTTTCCCCTGTATCTTTCCCTTTTTCTCCATTTTAGGAGCTGTCCCATAAAATATTATTTTTACACAAAAACAAGGAAAGAGAAAAAAAATAAAACCAAACAATACACTGAAAAATGTTGATGGTACTGTATCCCCACCTCTGATAAGGAGCACAGAAAAGCCTATTCTCCTAATTCTTTTTTGGGACCATGTTGGTTATTACCTTTTATTTCTCAAACAGTGAACTGGAGGTTCAGCAATGATACACATAGATATCAAGTCAAATTAATTAAAAATTAGAATTGTGTTATCAATAGGCATCTTTAACCCCAAAATAAAGTTATGATAATCTGGAAAAACACAATATAATTAATGGTCAATACTGGAAGAGCTGTAAAAAATTTGATAGGAATACTTATATACTGTTGTCCAAAAATCTTAGAAAGCAATTTGGAATCATAAAAAGACTATGACTAAGATGTCCATAGCCTTTGGTTAATAGATTCTAGTCCAATGAGGTTAGTTACTAAAAAAAAAAGTCTTTATATTTACCAAAATATTTATTGCAGTAATTTTGGTAGGAGTAAAGAACTAGAAACTAAGTAGTGACTGGGGGATAGCTGAACAAGTTATGGTAGATGAAGAGAATGGAATACATAACTGTGCTGTGAGGAATTCTAAAAATGATGAATACAGAGGAAAATGGAAAGACATAATCTGATATAAATCGAAGTAATCAGAATCAGGAAAACATTACACTTGTTGACATCAATAATGTAAGTCAAAATCATATTAACAATAAATCAAAACTCTCTGCTCTGAAATTATACTGAGCAAGATATCAAAAAATAAATAAGAGAAGTAATCTTTGCTTGTATTTTTGCAGAGGCAGTGACTATCATGAGACAAAACACTAATAGATGTGGACCAGTTTGAATTAATCCTTCTATCCCTCCATCACCAACTAGGTTTGTAGTGAGCCAGAATGCTTTGGAACAAACAGAAGCTATTTGAATTAACTTTACTTCCAGGTGTATAATAATAAATAAAAAATAACAATAGCAATCATAATAATGAACATTTACATGGTGTCTACTATGTTCCAGTTATTGCCTGTGCTAAGCAATTTATAAATATTATTTAATTTGATTTAGGTGCATTGATTTGGAATCCAGCTGTATGCTCTTTAAGCAAAAACATATAAAGACCAGTCTATAGTTCCAGGGGAAAGCTTCAAGGACACTCATAAAATTTCTTTTTAGGCTTTTTAGCTTTTTGTGAATTGCTTTTATGTAAGATTGAGAATATTTTATGAAAATAATTGCTTTGCATGTAGAAAATGGCCCTTTCCCCTGGAAATGGGCAGCACTTCTAGGATAGGGACTGTGGTTATGGAACACTAAATATCTCTGAAATTTTTTGTTTTGGTTGGTTTTCCTTCTTTCCTTCCTTCCTTCCTTCCTTCCTTCCTTCCTTCCTTCCTTCCTTCCTTCCTTCCTTCCTTCCTTCCTTCCTTCCTTCCTTCCTTCCTTCCTTCCTTCCTTCCTTCCTTCCTTCCTTCCTTCCTTCCTTCCTTCCTTCCTTCCTTCCTTCCCACAATGTTTCATTTACTGTGTATAATGTTCCCCTGGTTCTGCTCATTTCACTCTGAATCAGTTCATGTAGGTCTTTCCAGTTCTTATAGAAATCAAGCAGTTCATCATTACTTATAGCACAATAGTATTCTATCACCATCAAATATCATAATTTCTCCTCCTTCTCCTCCTCCTCCTCCTCCTTCTTCTTTCTTTCTTTCTTTCTTTCGTCTTTCTTCTTCTTCCTCTTCTTTCTTTTTCTTCTTCTTCTTGTTCTCTCTCTCTCTCTCTCTCTCTCTCTCTCTCTCTCTCTCTCTCTCTCTCTCTCTCTCTCTCTCTCTCTCCCTCTCTCTCTCTCCATTGAAAATTGAATATAACATTCCAAGTGAGCTCTGATTAGGGTAGAATGAAGCTTTATTATCACCCCTCTAGTCCTGAAAACCACAGGTCTCTTAATGTAGTCTAGGATTTGGCATGCTATATCATACTCTTGACTAAGGTCAAACCTACCATTAATTAAAATTCCCAGATCTTTTTTAGACAAATTGCTGTCTAGCCATGTTACCTCCATTTTCTACTTACAACAGTGACTGAACCCTAAATGAAACAAATGGGCCAATATATTTTGGTTTCTTAACTTTGACCTCCAAAGTATTTACTCTTTTTCCAGCTTTGTGTCATTTGCAAATCTGAAGAGCCTATAGTCTATTTCATTACTCAATATTTCTTGGTACTAATGAGCAAATAAATTGGTATTTTCATGAGAAAAGCACCTAACTTTAGAGACAGATCTTTTAGTATTTCTATGATGTGAGAAGAGAATGGAATCTTTATTAATTTCTGTTTGTAGAATTTTGGTTATTTGTGTCATTGACTCACTTCTAAATTTAAATATTTATTGAAGTGAATATAAGGTAATATAAGAAATATTTATTAGTAACAAAAAATGTCTACCACAAACCTACCAGGTGTTGGAGGAAATTCATATGATAAACATGCAGAAAAATGATTAGTCCTTAAGGCCTATTAAAAAAATGAGCATGAATCAGTAGGTAAGGAGCACTAGAGTAGTCCTAGCTCTTTTTCCAACTAGCTGCATGACCTCAGGCCAATCATTTAGCCCCTCTGAGTCTTAAGTCTCCACTGCAATAAAACAAGGGGTTTAGTATTCATGATCTCTAAGACTACTGAAATCCCCCCAGTTCTGGGATTCTACTCTTCATTTAACTGGCTAAAAGGAAAAATTGAGAAAGTATAAAAGTTAATAACTAAAATGAATTAAGTAGTGCCAATATATAATTTTTGTTTGCTAGATGTAAATTTAGCTATATATGAGGACTAGGTGACACTGAGAGGCTCATGTTATCGTACATAGCTGCTTTCTTTCAGTTAAAAAAATCTCTAATGGGCATATTTTAAAAATTACTCTATTAATCATGAATCCGAAGAGCTGACAAGATGAATTCTGATCTCTGTGAGGACAAGAAATAGAAGAGTATGCTAGAATATACTTCTAAGGAAAGAATGGCAGCAATCTGAAACAAAACATTTTGTGGGTTGACTGACTTACACTGTGCCTGCTTCCAACTTGGGTTTTGTTTTTACATACAGCCAACTGCAAGCAAAGAGTCCATTTATGAACCATTTGCAGATGGAAAGTAGTTCATTGACTAACAATTCCATGAACTGTCGCAGTACCCTTTATAAAAGGAATACACTAAATAAGACAAAATGACTGTGAAATGACCTGGCAACTTTTTCTTCAGGAAATAGCTAGGGTCTGTGTATCCCTGCTGATTACACATATAATAGCTCCAAAAGCAATGTTCTATATCAAGAAAGGCTGCATTACAGAACAGTATTTGTGAAAGGAAAAAGAAAAACAGGCTCTAATTGAGCACTTTTGGAATGATGTAAAACAGCTTTGTGATGGTGGGAAGTCAGCATTTGATATGTGTTAGCATTAGGGAAAATTACATGCATTCCATTGGGAAAAAATGATCAGTAAAACAGTATATATGGGTGAACACTCAAGCATACACATATTCATACATATACACAAATAAATAAATGTGTATATGTGTGTGTGGTGTGTATTCTCGCTTGGATGCAACAATCCAATGGCTCCTACTCATTGTGTATTGTGTGTCAGGAGTCACTGGGTTTTGTATTCTTGCCTTATAAAGTAAAGGAATTGGAATAAATTTCCTCTATGGATACTTCCAGATTGAAATTCTATGAACTTTTGATATCTAATTTAATAAACATTAAATATTTCCTATATGGCAAGCACTATTCTAGACACTACAGCATTCAAAGATAAAATAAGAAACATTCTCTTGCCTTAAGGAGCTAATAATCTAGTAAGGCAGATAATATATATGCACAGATCATTATAACAACAATTAGAATATGGTAAACATAATGAAGAGACCAAAGCAAAAGTGCTATGAAAAACCATTTCTTGAAAGGAATTTATTTTTAAAAGGATCAAAGAAGTATTTAGCAATTAGACATTTTAGATTTTAAATTAGCACTGACTGATGTATGTTTGAAATGAAATCAATACAAAATTCTAATAGCAAGGAATAAAGGAATGCATAGAATTTCACAGTGCATTAATTGTAAGATTATTATAACCATAATGTAAAGTGGCTCTCAAGGTAATTTTAAATTTGCAAACATCTGAAATATGAGCTAAAGTATTGAATTTAGAAGTACTTGGAAACTTTTATGGATTTAAAAAAAAATAGAAAAATGGAGCTAAATCATCTAAAATCCACACCTCAATGAAGTTCATTAAAACTAACAGCCCTACAACAATGATTTTACTTTAAAATTTGAAGAGACATTAGAAACTGATTACCTACTCAATTTCTGTACCTGCCATCTTGAATTTGCTCTTCCAGAAGAAAGATTGATTCCAAGCAATGGCATTTGAAACATTAAGAGTTCTGGCTTTGTTTCATTTCAAACATCTTTCTAAGAATTCACTGTTTCCAAAAATGACTTAAAGAACAATTAAGTGCTTAAAATTCTTAAAGAAGCTGTAGAGAATCCCTTCTTTCATGAAATAGTTTTGGGCTGTCAGCCATCATCAAGTCCCATAGCTAATTTATCTGCTTTGGAAAGTTCTCTGTTTTTAAAAAACATTTCCTTTGATTAAATAACCACAAAATTAACACAGAAAACAATACCAAAGAATCAACATGTTTCATGACTGTGATTTTGCTTTTCTAGGGAAAAATCAAGAATTTTAAGTGATACCTCTGAGCATCTATATTTTGAATATTATTATATCAGTAACGTATAATTTAAAGTATAATAATTTAAATTAGTTTTTAAGATACTCAAATGGATTGATGACTTAGTTTCTTTAAACAATTCTTTTGTTACCATTGATGTAACAACTGATTTTGTAGGTGAAATATTGACCTAAATTCTTAATTTTGCTTTAAGCAAAAGGAATAAAGAAAAATAATTATTGGTACAAACTATAAAACTGGGCTGAAGAGAGAGATTTTGGGGCCTAGAAATGAATAAGAAACTTTCTACTTGGTCCTCCCTGCCAGTTGGGTTTTATTTAACTTATTGTTGTTTAGAATAGTGTTTCAATTATTTTCCCCAATGGTCTGCCATTATATGAGTATTTAGTAGGACTGTGTATTTAATGATGTATTATCATTTTTTGTCCTATAGAACATCTACTTTAGTGTGAAGAAAGAAAAGTAAGGGGTCTTTTTTCTACAGAACTCAATTAATAAGAAGGGGACATCTCAAAACCACCTTTTCCATTCTATTTCCAACAGTTTTGTGCCATACCATGTCTTATCCTGCTCTGCCCAGTCCTTTGATTTTTTTCTTCTATTTTTTTTTTCCTTACACTATAGCTGCCTGGAAATGTGGATCATATTCTTGGGTCTAACACTAATTAGCCATGTGTCCAAATCACTTTATTTTTCTCACCTTGAGTTTCTGCATCTGTAAAACAGGATTAGATGATCTCTAGTCCTTTCTAGGTCTAACACTTTAGGATCCAATTTCCCAAAGAAAACTTAAACCACATATTTATCTAGAATGTTAGAAGAGTATTACAATAACACTTTTTCCTTTTGAAATTCCTATTTGTCCCATTTTCACCTGTCTTCTGAGTACCCTTATCATATTACAATTTTATATCCTATTACATCATTTTACAATCATATTACAATCAATCATATTACAATTTATTAATTGGGAAAAAACTATATTGAGCATCATAACATCCTCTCTTTTTCAAAGGGGTGATGGGTAATAAACCTAGGGATTTACACAAGTTAGTGCCAAATGCTACTTATTCAGGCTTTTCGAAAAGGTCAGAGAGAAAAAAAAAGTTACTGCTGCTTGTTTGGAGCCATTTTAAATATAGTTCTCCTTAAAGTAGATTTCTAGTGGGAAGCAGCTCTAGAAGAGAGGTAAGCCTCTCTTAAGTAGCTAAGTGGAAGCAGACCTGCTGCTTAAACAGCAGAGGTAATACTTCCCTTCTTTGGCACTTCAACTGAATTATAAGATTGAATCAAAATAAAAGGCCAGTCTGTATGTAATTAAAATCTTCTCCTGGCTATTGTTTTTTTTTCTTTTTTTTTTTTGGCTGCTTAAACAACAGAGACTCAATTGATTTTTCTCCCTTCTCTGTCTGTCCCCCTCAAGCACTGAATTGTCACAGTTCAGAAGAGTGTCTCCTGGCTGCTGTTGACAATGTTAGGTCCATGAAAGGAATGAAACAGGTATTTTTGAACAAATGTCATTTTCCCCAACCAATGGTTACTAAATTTTGCAGATCTCCTTTTTTTAAAGAATAAATTACTGTTTGCCCCTGGTATGCAGAGAGTTCTTTATTAAGCACTACTCATCTGGCACCTTTAAAATAACTTTGGCATTTTCAAATCCAAATTAAGTAATGGAGTGGAATAAAATGGCATCTTGCTCTCAGGGCATTTGTAAATAGCTGAGAATCTTCAGAAACATTTCTAGTTATTTTATACTTTTCTTTACCTCTTAGCAAGCATATATGAATATAAATATAGATTTTTCTAAATATAAATTTATTTTACCTACAAAAGTATTGAATTTTCTTAAATATGTGAATGTGTTAATTAAAAAAATAAATTTATTTAATTAATTAATTAATTTAGAATATTTTTCCAGGTTACATGATTCATGTTCTTTTCCTCCCCTTCTCCCTCCTCCCTCTCAGAGCCCATGTGCAATTCCACTGTGCTTTACATGTATCATTGTTCAAAATTTATTTCTATATTATTCATATTTGCAATAGAGTGATCATTTAAAGTCATTGATGTGTTAATTTCTGAATATGAAAATAGTCTACTTCCAATTATGTGTCTTGTATGATACTTATCAGTACACATGTTTCTTTCCCTCCCCCATTCTCTCAGAGGTCAAAAGTTGTCTAATTTTTATCTTTAATTCACTAGCACACTTCATGTAGTAGGTAATTTGAACTCCATCTAATCATAAAGACCAAATTCATATTTAGGAATGGATTGTAACTCAAATTGGGGAAGAATTGTGGACAAAATTAGAAGCCTTTAAGACCTGGAAGGCATTTGAAATATTTGTATTTCATGATCCTCCAGATAGTCACAGAGCTTAATAAAGGGTAATGGGGAGTAATTTACTGAAAAGATTATATGGTGCCACCTTTTATTCATGTATAATTAATATGATTATTCCATTATTTAAGGTTGATAAAATGAACAACCTAAAGAGAAGAATAATATTTTTTTCTTCTTCTAAAGGACATCATTCTTATTTGTTTATTCTCACATATATCTTTTCAATGATCATGACCAAATGGTTAAGCACAATGAAGTCTATCTTCAACATGGGAAGGGGGTCAGCTTAATGCCAGTACATTCTATAATATGTCCTATATTGGTCTGTCACTGTCACTAGGACCTTTTTCCTATAGGGTTGACCTTAGTATTTTGGTTTCACTAAAATCTGTAGTCAGTATTGTGCTATCCTCTTGTGATTCTTATGTGTAAACTGCTGACTTAGACTCTAACTGGTTGACTTTGCTTGTTTGGATATTGGAATATCATTTAAAAGATAAAAAAAAAACAGAAAAATTGGTTGGTCTGCCTTTTAATGATAGATAAAGATCACTGATGATCCATATACTCTACTGGGATTTGCTCCATGCTAAGAAATCCCCATAAAAGGCTCCACCATATTGAGTGGGCACTTTGTAGGGAATTTATGGGAGAATATGGAAAGGAGTCAAGCAGGATGTGAAAGCATTAATGGGTTAGTGGAGGAAGTACCCCCCCCCCCCCCAATGATATCACTCATTGAGTGAAGTGCCAATGTCTTGATTTCCAGGTGTTCTTAAGTTATGTCATATATGTATATATTATTTGGTTTGTTCTTAATTGTTTTTATATCTTCCACAGCACATATCAGACACCTAATAAATGTCCAATTTGCCAATTTTAGGACTTCTAAAGCTACACAGATTTCATCACAATGAAAGATAAGGAGAAAAATTCAAAAACACCTAAAATAACTGAACCAAAACAAAAATACTGGAAAGAACTTAGAGTAGACTCTTGGCATCTATGGGGGATTCATTCTAGAAGTCTCTTGAATAAAATCCTTGAATATTAGAGTGACACCTTTGCATCCTTCTTGTTTTTTTTTTCCTTTTTCTTCCCAAAGAGACTGCATGGTACAATGGAAGGAGTACAAAATTTGGAGACCAAGTACCTGGATTTAAATTCTGGGTCTGTTAGTTACTTACCTAGGTGACCTTGGGCAAAGTCACTTAAAATTTTTGAGATGTATTTTCTTCAGTTCAGAAATGAGGACTATGGACTAGATGAACTCTGAGTCTCTGACAGCTCTAAATCTTTGATCTGATAATCCTACTTTCAGAAGGAGAGGAGCTGAGATTGGTTGGGGAGGAACTGGCTGAACTAGAGATGCTTATCCTTGTTCAAATCAATTTTGTTCAATTAAAATATATTTATGAAATATGTGCAAAACACTGTGATCAGTATTGGATTGGAGGAGGCTGAAATGTGCATTCTTCCATACTAGTTGTGATGCCTTACACATGAGCAACATAAAGACAGCATCCAGAGACAAAATAAGATGTTTTTCAGAAGCATGCTCACTGAGGCTAAAGCTCTGGGTAAAATTATAAGCTAGGTGACATTTTCCTCTACCCAGCTCCTATCTTCCTTCTGTGACCCCTCTTTTTGCCCCCCTTTTTCATCATTTGCCCTTCAATACAATGCCCTGATTCTGCCTTCTTGAGTCCAGACTTGCTTTGCCATTTCAAAAGATGTTTCTTTCTCTTGCCTCCTTCCTCTCCACTCTAATAAAACCCCCAAATGCTAAGAACAGCTTTACCAGTTATGTTTAGTTCTGATAATCTCATCAAATACATTTTAATTTCTGAAAACTTAACTTTCATTTTGCAGGTTTTGGGAATTCATTTTTGGTTTCTTTTTTTTTGTGTGTGTGGTGGGAAGTTCTCCTTTTCTTCCCTTACTTTGAGATGCTTTCCTGTACTCTCAAGTAACTGTTTGCTAGGGAGTAAAGTAATTGTACTCAATTTTGTAGTTTACCACCAGTTTTCTGCACTCAATTCTTAAATATTGGAGTTATTGTTTGGGAATAGAGCACGAATGCATACACACACTTGCAAATATTTTGTCATTCAGTCATTACAGTTGGATCTTATTCCTCATGACCCCATTTGGGGTTTTCTTGGCAAATATATTGGAATGATTTGCCATTTCCTTCTCCTGCTTGTTTTCCAAACGAGGAATCTGAGGAAAATAGGGTTACGTGACTTGTCCAGGATCACTAGTAATTGTCTGAGGCTGGATTTGAACTTGGGTCTTCCTGACTCCAGGTCTGCCATTTTGCAAACTGTACTACCTAGCTGCCTCATTGCAAATGTACAAAATCTTTAAATAACAATGAGGAGAGTTTTCTGTAGCATTTCACTGAATTCCCTATGTGTTTACACTTTAAGGATGCTTTATCTGGAGGAGAAGGAGGGACAGTGGAAAGACTATCAAATCTGGGTTTAAATCTAACCTGGGAGAGTAGGGGAGTGGTACAGGCAAGCTAGCAGGGGCGAAGTGTACATACTGGCAATATACCTGGGAAGCACAGGGTCACACTTGGTCATAAAATTGGTGATCTTAGCCTTATCCTTAAGGTATATTTCCTATCAGGGTCAGAACAGCCACAGGTGCCTGAAATATCATATTAAAATATACTGGGAAGATCTAAACATTGTAAAGGGAAAGAAGGAATAAAATTTTTATTTTGGTCTGGTTTTTGGCCTTCAGCAAATTGCACTATTTATTCTCTTCTGATTTCACTATTAAGTTTTGGAAACCAACTCTGAGGGCATCCAGTAATAGTTTTGGCCGGTATCTATAATTCCAAAATTCCAATTCTGAGGCTCAATGCTATCAGAAAGGCATCTGATACCCTTTTTCCAAATTTACTTTTGAGATTGTTTTAGTTCTCCTGGTATCTTCATAGAAAAAGAAATTCATAGAAAGTGATTCAGTACTAAATTTTGGCAGTGGAAGGCTCCCCAAAGCTCTCTTTACAATTTGGGACTTTAATATTTGCTTGAATCTATTGTTTCTGTGTTTCCTTTTCAATATACTTGCCAAAAATGCCAATCTCAACTAAAAATAAATGGTCTTGTTAAAACAATTTTAATCTTCCCTAAACTGAACTATATCCTGTGGCTACCTGTTTTTGATTGTGATTTGGAACTCAAATGAGACAGATTTATGGAGACTGTATTTGTTTTAGTTTTATCTTCACATTATATCTTCACTGAGCACAAAAATAGGTTGTCAGTTCTTTGTTTTTTTTTAAACCCTTACTCTCCATCTCAGAATCAATACTGCATATTGGTTCCAAGGCAGAATAGTGGTAAGGGCTAGGCAATGGGGGTTAAGTGACTTGCCCAGGGTCACATAGCTAGTTAGTGTCTGAGGCCACATTTGAACCTAGGAACTCTCATCTCTAGGCCTGGCTTTCAATCCCCTAAGCTACCTAGCTGTTCCCTTCCTATTCCTCAAGACAGCAGGTAATAAGATATATGTACATGTGTATTAGAAAATATATATTTTCATGTTGATCATGTGAAAGAAGACACATATCTCTTACACAAGAGAAAAATTCAGAGGAAATAAAGTAAAGAATGGCATACTTGAATCTACTTTCAGAATTGTTAGTTCCTTCTTTAGCAGTGGGTAGCCTTTTTCATCATATATCCCTTGGAGTTGCTCTGGATCCTTGCATTTCTAATAGTACTTAAGTCATTCACAGTTGATCATCATACTTCATTGCTATTATCATGCACCACAATGTTCTGCTCATTTCATTTTGCATCAGTTCATGTTAGTCTTTCCCCAAGTTTTTCTGAGATTATCTTGCTAATCATTCTTATATCACAATAATGCTCCATTACCATCAAATACCACAACTTGTTCATCCTTTTCCCAGTTGATGGACATCCCTTCAGTTTCCAGTTCTTTGTCACGGCAAAAAAGGCTACTATAAATATTTTTGCACAAACAGATCCTTTTCCAGTATCTTTGATCTCTGGTAGTATTACTTGGTCAAAGGGTATGCACAGTTTTATGGGCCTTTGGGCAAGATTCCAAACTGCTCTCCAGAATGGTTGTAGTAGTTCATAGCTCCATCAACAAACAATGCAATAATGTCCCAGATTTTCAATATCCTCTCCAACATTTATCATTTCTCTTTTTTTTATCATAATAGCCAGTCTGATGGGTATGAAGTGGTAGTTTAGGGTTGTTTTAATTAATAGTTTTATGAAGGATTTTTTTGATATGTTTAAAAATTTGAGAATTTCTTGTTCATGTTCGACAATTTGTTAATTTGGGAATGCTTTGTATTCTTATAAATTTGAGTCCATTCTCTATATAGTTAAGACATGATGCCTTTGTCAGAGACACTTGCTATAAAATTTTTTCCCAGCTTGTTGTTTCCCTCCTAATCTTCTTTGCATTGGTTTTGTTTGTGCGAAACCCTTTTAATTTATTGTTGCCAAAATTATCTGTTTTATATCTCACAATGTTCTCCATGTATTTTTTGGACATACATTCTTCCCTTAACCATATATCTGCCAGGTAAACTGCCTCATTCTCCTCTCATTGTTTATAGTTTCACTCTTTATTTCTTAAATCATGAACACATTTTGACTTTACCATAATATATGGTATAAGGTGTTGGGATATTTCCAAAGAGTTTGGTGATTTGTGCCAATTGGGAAAGAATTCATGTAAGTTCTTCATTTTCTTTTCATGGACAACTGGTTCTTTTATGCACTGGATAGGTGAACTAGTTGGTTCTTTGCAAAGAGATAAGGATAATGCATAAATGGTATTGTTTTGGATCTGAGATTTCCTTGTTTCCTAATTTCTAGGGATATGGCTTGGAATTACTTCTCAGGATTGTTGGTTGGTGTCCTTCATACTCAAAGAGGACTAAAATGGTATCACCATGTTGGAGTCAATGTATAGCATACCCAGCTGTGGCTGATGAGAGCAATATGAGCTCTAAAGGTTCTACCTCAGTTTGGGCAAAAATAACCCAAAGGAACATTTGGGACGTAGATGTCTCTAAATGTGTGGATGTCTGTTTCTTTTGTACTACTGCAATTCTGCTTAACTCATACAACACAAAGTGTTCTTTGATCCAGCCGTATCACGCTGGTAGAACTTGTGCCAATGTTTCCCGTGTCTTGTAATCAATACCAGAGTTCTTCAGAGATATCTTTAGAGTGCCTTTATATGTATCATTTCTTCTGGCCTCCATGTGAGAGTTGGCCTAGTGTGAGTTGTCAGTAGAATCATCTTTTAAGCAAAGAAACACTTGGCATTTCAACAATGGAATGTATGGAGTGTTCAGAGAAGATGAGTACCTCTGGGGTGATGGCTTGCCCAGCCCCCTTTTTAGGGTGCTTTCCTCCTTTGGTGCCCACGTGCCATCCAGTTTTCATCTAAGGTTCCTAGCAGCTCTAGCATACCCAGTGGTCATACTCTATTAAACCACTGGTAGGTTTAAATCAGATTGAGGGTGACTGACAGACCTCAAATTCATCAACTGAATTGGGGTAGATATGTGTACCTCCATGATGTGAAGACTCCCCCAACCACCACCTCACCACCAAAGGGACAGATAGAATAGTTTATTTCAGTGGTCATGAAGGCAATAGAAGCAAGTGCTGTTGGGCATTTAGAGTCTGGTTAGACATGAGAACTTGCAACTATTAAGTGAATGATCATGTAGGAATGTGGGGGACTCCCTTATTGGCTGACAGTATTCTAAAATGGGGAATGAATACATTCTGCTCATAAGACTCTACTAAATCAATTTTAAAAGAGGATTGAGTGTAAGTAATAACAAGGAGATATTCTAAAGGACAGAAAATTCTCTTTTGTTATTGTTTTGGTAGCACGGGTAAAAAGGAAATTATAAAAATCCAGGGGAACATGGTTCATAACCCTAATCCAGGAATTTTAGTTAGATAAAGTTAATAAACTTGGGAACTCTTCAGAATGAGCTGGGTGGAATCCATTTAGAAGCACTTCTGAATGCCTTCACCCTCATATTTTACTATTTAGAGTACATAAATACTTTAATGCAAATAAATCTGAGAATGATAAATTGGAAGACTATAATATATAGACAGAGGGGTAAAAGGATGTGGGTACTAATGCCAGAGCACCTAAGTAAAGAGGAGAGGGGGCACTGAAGGGGACATAGGCAATCAGCAATTTAGAGTGATAGGACTCTGAAGTCGGAGAGTCTAGTAACTCAGTGACTAGGAAGATTAGAAGTTAATAACTCAATGGGATGGGTCAGTGACATTTACATTACAGGGAAGAATTTGTGGATCAGCTCCTTAAAGAAGGCAATCTCTGAGAAATGAAGTCCTTAATAGGATCCCAACATTGGGCAATCTTTAAAGTTTTCATCTGGTAGCTTTCCATTACATAGGATCGTATTTTGAGAGCTGAAAGAAACCTCAAAAATCATCTCATTTCACAGATGAAGAAACTGAGGTCCAGAATTAAGTGACATAGCAAAGGTCAGAGAACTATTAAAGCCAGTACTGCAAGAAATGGGATTTAAACTTGTTTCCTTTCTTCCATTTTGGTATTCTAACCACTTAAAGTGGGGTGACAAATGAATACACATTTGTTATTTTTTCACCACTGCCCTCCTTGGAACATCAATAGCATGACCCTAGAAAATGTTATCACAGTGAAACATATCATCTTGCTAGATTGCATCAGCTTTGGTAGTCACAACTCATTAGTCCCCTCAGTAGCCTCTGCCCCTCTGTCCCATTGGAAGGTGGACCAAAAAGTGCCACCCAAAGCTACCTTTCAAGAGGGCTCCAACGCCGGCTAATTCTTTATTTCCCAGTATATAATTCTTTATATTTCCAGTCATAGCCTTGAACTGAACTCCTTCATGCCCTCAGAAAACCTCAGCTTTCCTCAAGACTCTCTCCATTCCTTTCTGCTTTCTTAGTTTTTTTTTTTTCTTTCTCCATTAAATAGTTAGCTCCTCCAGGGCAGGGGCTGTCAGCCAATCAATCAATGTTTATTAAACTTGGGCCAGGCATTGTGCTAATCACTGAGGATAAAAAAGAGAAGCTTACCGTTGATTAACTATTGACTGATGGAGAAAATAATAACTTATTATCAAAATACAAAGAAACATTATTATCTCATTTGAAAAAATGATAACATGGGGAATTACTTTATTTTTTGGCATGGAGCATCATCATGTATAGATAACATTTATTGATAAAATATATGTATGCCTACATATATTTTAAACATTACCTTCCATCTTAGAATCAGTAGTATTGTAATGATGGGGAGTAGAACAACAACAAAAAACCATTGTGGGAAATTGGAATGTAGGAACCACAGTTGGAAACTGAACAAAGACTTCTGGAAAATTCTCCTGAGGAGCAAGGTCTTGGGTGCTGAGACTCAGAAGGAAGTAGAAGGAGGAGCTTTTTCTCTGGGCCATTTCAAGACACCTGTGGAGATTTCTGACATTGACAGAAATCCTAACATCAAGGGTTCCTGTTTAAAACATCGCTGTTTCCTGTCAAAAAACTTAATTTCTCTGAAAACTATCATTCCATGAACTATTGAGATTCTGGACTCAAATTGGTGAGCAGTGTTCTCTCCCCTATTCCACTTCTCCCCTGGCTACGGAAAACCCTTGTACTTCAGTAATTAGATTTATTTTAGAAAGGAGATTTAGGGTGACCTACAACCCCTCTAACTTCTACCCTTTGCCCCATCAACAATTAAATCAAATAAGCAGTCAGATAGTGAATTCAATCTTGTTTATTTACATCTAGAGAGTAAACCCATTGGCTTATTCCACCTTGTTGCCAGTTTTCAAGAAGACAGGAGGGGAGGCTTGTGAGAGCCCAAAGCAGTACATATCCGAATTGAGGTCCCTCATACCTGTCCTTGTAGAGAAGACTTCTCCGCTGCCCTTGAGGGCTGGTATGGCCACCAAGGGGTAAGCCTTCATGGAGGGGAGATCTTCATTTTGTCTCCCTCAAGTAATTCAGGGACTCCAGGAGGGAGTAGTGAGGGAAGCCATTTTCATCAACTCTTTCCTCACTGACTTTGACCTTTATTTCTCCAATTTCTCTATCTAAGGAGTGTGAGTCCCTCAAAAATTACACTATGTATTGATTGTAAGGGCTAGACAATGGGGGGTTAAGTGACTTGCCCAGGATCAACAGCTAGAAAATGTTTGAGGCCACATTTGAACCTAGGATTTTCCATCTCTAGTCCTGGCTCTCTACCTATTAAGGCACCTAGATGATCCAGGTAAAATATCTTAATAATAATAATTAGCATTTATGTAGCCCCTACTATATGTCAAGCCCTTGGCTAAGCCCTTTACCAATAACATCTCATTTGATCTTCACAACAACCCAGAGAGGTAGAAGCTATTATTATCCTTATTACAGGTGAGGAAACCGAGGCAAACAGAGGTTAAAGGACATGTCCAGAGACATATAGTAAGTGTCTAAGGTCAAAATTGAAATCATATTTTCCTAAATTCTAGGGCACTCTATCCATCAAACTACCTAAATCCTTTCTTGTCTTATCACCTCACCTATTACAAAGATTCACAGGTAAAGGAAAAAGGAAAGAAAAAGCTGACTAAAGATCTATGAATATTAATTTTTAATTAATTAATTTTTGGGGAATGAGATGATAAATACCTTGAAAGAAGTGGGGAGGTATAATCACTGATATAGGAGAAGGGGTGCAATAGGAAGCACTTGTGGCCCCAAAACTGCAGCCCATGGTAGGTTTCCATTAAAATCCCCACATCATCTAGGACACATCTAGCAATATAACCTCCATACAGAGAACACTCACTGAATTTTATGTAATATTTGAAGGTTTGTCATAACTTTACATACAACATTTCATTTCAAGTTATGGTAAATATCATAGGTTTTATTATCCTCACTTTATAGCTTGGAAAACCAAAGCTGGGAAAGGTTTATCTCCAAGTTATAGAGTTAATCATATTTTAAGCAGGATTAGAATCTTGGTGTTTCTGGATCTAAGCGCAGCATGCTAACCATTATCCACGCTTCCTCTATAATTGTGGCTTTCAGAACTATGAATTGTGTGAATCCATTTACTCATTTTATGAAGATATAAAGATAAGAAGAGGTTAAGCCTTGCTAAGAAGATTTTCAAACCATCCTTGGGATGATTAGGAAAGAAAATGGTAAGAGAGCCTAGGATAGAAGGAAGGCTCTTTTCTGAAAAGAGGTAGAATATCAAGGTGAGAATAGCTCAGGATGTAAGTAGTAAAATGGGGAATATAGAATATGGTGATTTTATCATAGGATAAGAAAGCTATAAAAAAAAAGACTCAGCTAGGTGGGGCAGTGCAGGACCTGGAGACTCATCTTCTTGTGCTACACTTACTATTTGTACGACCCTGGGTGAGTCACTTAAATCTGCTTTCCTCAGTTTCTTCTTCTATAAAATGAGCTAAGGAAGAAAATAGGAAACTACTCCAGTATCTTTTGCCAAGAAAATCCCAAAAGGGGTCATAAAGAGTTGGGCACGAATGAACAACACCATTTCATTTTTTTCCATACCTTAGAGATAGATATATTACCACACTAAAAGTTTAGAGCCTAATTTATTGTTGCATTATGTAGAAATATTTGTGTATCTATATGTTATATGTTGCCATATACATACATATAATACATGCATATATTTATAAATTCATATCATATTATATTACAGCTCACATGCTGATGAAAAATGTTCCTTTATAAAATAGAGTCTTAAAGCAAATCTTTTCTCAAATTCATCATTTTCATTCAGTAAGGGGAAACTACAAGCTAAAAAAAAACTTAGAGCCACCCTGAAGATATAACTATGCAGGAGAGTACTTGAGTCTTTAAAAATCCTTCACTTCCATGAAAATTCATGTGCAATTTAAAATAAAATGAATAGGGAATCTCAACTTATAGATGTCAAACCATTAGCTTTTAAATATATAAAATCCTAACCAAATGATCCTAGAGCTGCATGAAATCTAGGGACGGTTTTATGGAATAGGCACCACTCTCATGCTCCTAATCCTGTCTTTCCTATCCTAGGTATTTCCCATACTGTCTGAAATTGTTTATAGTCTCATAGTCTAAAATTCCATCAATCATGGATTCATTTCAAGAGTAAACACTTCAATTTTTTAATGCTAAATACCTTTCTTTGGACCTCACTTACCTCATCTTTAAAGTGGGGCTACTACTTATTTAATTACTGCCTCAAGATGTGTGTGTTGGGGGGCAGTAGAGTGGTTTGACTTCACCAAATAATTTTTTTATACTCTTGGCTGGGCTTTGCTTACATCATGAAAATATTTTTTGATGAAACTTGATACATGGCAACATGAATGTTAGTTTCTAAAAACATACAGATCTTCCCTACTTAGAATGACCTCAATATGTTTACTTCCAGTGAATTCTTGAGCCTTTTCCGAGTCCAAAATAGTTAATTAGCATCAGGATCCCTCGTTTGTGTTGCCTGAGGACATAGGACAAATATGAATCATTACAGGATGAAAACAAAATCTCTGACCAGGGTGCTAAAGCTAAATTAATCTCCACACCAGGATTAAATTCTTGTCTGTTCAACAGTCATAGTAAATTTTAAACTGTCTTTGCTAAAGTATTATTGAAATGAATGACAAAGAAATAAAATATTTTGGTGTCAAATAAGAGTATGATTCAAAACACATTATGTGTGTGTAGACTGTCTATAATTACACCAATTCACATCTATATAGAAGTCTAAGGTTACAAAGCATTTCCCCTGCCTGCAATCCTGTAACTTTTTTTAGGTGAGGAAAATTAGGGATTTTGGGAAAGATATAATTTGTCTATGGTCATTCACACTCACATGAACTTATGCTCTTATCAGTTTGGAAGTTCCCTGCAAAGATGCAGATAACAATCCATTTAAGTCTGTCTACTCTGTCGACTCTTGCCTGTGCCCTTCTGTTACTTTACCATCAACAGTCAGCTATAGTTGCTCAACCTATAAAAATCAGACTTGGGATTTGTACCTAGAGCTCCTGACACAAAGTATAATTAAAAGAATAGTTTTGCTCTTCACAAAATGTCAGTTCATGGAGAAAGAGGTTTAAGGAAGGATCCACTGGTTGATCAAAGTGAATAATCTAACCAAGCTTCTACTCCTAGAGCTTTTCTTCCCTCATTGCATTTCTACAGAGTACATGCACTTTGGTGTCTATTTCTATCTCAGTTCTTTATTCTATTTTCCTATTTCAAAATTGGCCATAGAGATTTTCTCTAAAGAGAGCAGTTAGCCATCAGCCAATTGTTAGTATCTCCTTCCTTAATCCTCTTATATTCCATTAAAACAATTTCCTTAATTGTCCTTCCTTAAGCATTCATTTCCACAATTACTAGCAAATAACCTTGTTTGTCTTGGCTGTCCTGATCTGATATAACAGAGTATGTTAGAGATTTCTTTGGGGTAAACAGCAGATTTGTTTCTGGCTACTTCTGCCTACTGCTGCTGCTTTGGCTTTTTCTGACAAAGTTGTCCTCAAATTCCATACATGCATGTGCTTAACTCAACCCAAGAGACAAATCAAAAAGTGCAGGATTCCATTCTCTGCTGACCTTGTTTCCTTTTGGGGGAAGAAAAAGCCTTTTTGAAAACACAGATTATTTAGTCGATAGATCATGATCCATTAGCTAGTGCTTTCTGTTTCCATGGTCAGGAACCACTGTCAAAAATCAATCAAATGTTTTAAGACATAAATTTAAAATCCAATTCTTCTTGGATTCCCATCTTGTCTCCTTTTTAATAGACTTTCTTGGCAATCTGAATGGAAATTTTGTTAAAGCAAAAGACATTATAGATGCACAAATTGATTCTGGAAATGGGAATAATGACCGCTTTTAGTTTTCACCAAATCTTAGCAAAGGAAACTTCAGAAGTCATCTTGTTTTTGACTCTGAGGCCAGATCTCTATCTCTGTCTCTACCACACTGTCTCCCTGTTAATTGTAAGTGCTTCAAATGTTTTTTGAATTGCATGAACCTTTTTGAATCAGAGTTTCTCCATCTGCATGATGGGAATGATAATATAAACCTCTGTATTATTACCATGCATAGCCAATATTATAGATGGTGCTTTATTTGGAATAAGATTTAGAATCAAAATGAATAACTGACTAGTACCATGCTTTGTATCCTGTTAGTATTCAATACATATAAGATGTCTAACTTGGAACCAGAGAACTCAGTACCTCTTTTGATTGTTAGCTTTCCATGTATAACTCTTTCAATTTTACTTACTGTCAAACAAATGTGATAATTGTCCTTTTCCCCTATGGCACAATAATAAAAGAAAGGATAGAAACACTTTGAGATCCTTACAAGAAAGGCATTCAAGCACAACAGTACTATTAGCTGAGAAAGTGGCAACATTCTCAAAAATACATCTCATTGTTCAAGTTGCCAAATAACAGTCCCTCTGCAGAATAGTTATTGGTAATTTTTGCTCAGGGGCATTTCCAGGAGAATGGATGCTTAGTGAGTGGAAAATAACATACTTATAGGCTGACTGGTGAATTTTAGGGCAAAGAGAATCAATATTATTTAAGATGAAAAATAATTGTAGATGGTTTTGATTTTTAAATTTCTACCATATGTTACTTGGGTGACTCTCAGCATTAGGAAAAATGGAAATGAAAAGAATAAATACTATCAATATTTCATTTTACAGATTTGGTCCTGGAAACAGTGTTGGGAAATAAAAGACTTCAAATACTCCATCTTTCCTAAATATAGTTTTTTTTAGGTGTAAGAAATTTGTTTAAACACATCTATAACATAGAGTAGTTTTGCCATTATAGTACATGTTACTTGACATTGATATTGTGATCACTCAATAATTTTTAGGAAAAAAGAAGTAGATGGAAAAGATGCTATGGAACAAGAAAGAAAATATGTAACAGGTACAGGAGCAAAGAAAACTGCATATGACTAGGTTAAAAAAAAAGAAAGTCTCAGGGTAGTTCTGGAGATGAACTGATTAATCTATCAACTTAGAGCTTTGACAATTCACCATTAAATAAGGGGTTTGGTAGAATAATAGAATTCTATTTAATATATTTTTTATTAAATGGTTATTTTATAAATGGTGCCATAGAGATATTGGGCTTTTGTTAGGGTATTTTAGTCTTTCATCATTGAAAAGAAAGTTTGTAAGCAGCATACTCTAATTTTATTTATATTCACCCTAATATTTTGGTATCTAATGAAAAATCATAATAAACTAAAAATCACATTATTGAAAGTGAATTATGCTGTGTTGGGTAGGGAAAAAAAATCAACTTTTTATCACAAGGAAATTGTCAATATGGGGACATCTGAATTGGAAAGTAATCCCATAAGACCATTTAAGGAAAAGGTGCTTATATTTTTATAGGTTAGCAAAAGTGTCCAAAATTTTTCGTGACATGAATTCTACCCTATGTGCTCTGTAATATTTCTGGTTTACTAGGGAAAACTGTTAACAAAAATGAGCCCTAAAATTTTTGGCCACTGGCTGAACCATTTTTTGATCATTAAAACAAATTTACCTAGTCAGAGCTTTTGGCTTTTCTACTGGCCTTATTTCCTTTCTGCAAATGCCTCCTTAATGCTACACTGGCCTAATAACCTAAAGACCTCAACCCTCCCACCCCCATTTTTAAGCATCCATTAATAGCTTATATTGGAACTACTATATACTTCACCAGTTCATAACCAAGTCAATGAACTATAAGTTTGAGAAGGAAGGACTTGCATCTTTTGTCTGATTGACAATGTCTCTATTCCCAGATAAGTGATAGAGAAATAGTACATTTATGTGCTCATTTTATGCCAAGAATTATGAAAATAGCCAAGGGTACAAATACAAGGAAACAAGTCTTCTGCTTTCAAAGAGTTTCTATCCTAATGGAGAAAGACAACAAATAGAGCGGATTGGAGGGAAGATTGGGATTGAAGTGGTGACATGATGTAAACATGGCCAGGATGTGATGTGGAGACCAGGGAGACATGAAGATGATGGCCAGAGTGAAGGCACATGGTGAGGAGATGAGTTGTTGATGAACTCTGTATCCACCTAAAGCAAGCATAACCCTTCTCCTTCCCATCTCAGTGACATATGAAAGGCCACGTCCCTGAACTATCAACCATACAACAATTCAATAATCAAACATTTTTAAATGTTAACAAATATTTATTAAGTGCATACTATGTGCCAAATAGTTTGCTAAAGTGAGGATGCAAGTGTGAAAAAGAACAACAGTCCTTACCCTCAGTCAAACAGGAAAGACATACAAAAGGGACGTGAAAACCAGGGGGACAGAGAGGTGCCTAGCAATGAGTCATGGTGGAGAAACTATAGAAGTCCAAAATAGGTGCAGTCAGGTAGGGAATGAGGCGATGTCTGAGGAGATAAGGTTCAGCCTCATTACTCTGTTCTCTACTCTTTCTACATTTCCTTCCTATTGGACTCCTTGTTGTTTCAGCGGCAACCCATTGCACCTAATTTCTCTGTGCTAAGTGTACCCTGATTGTAGCCTATGCCTGGAAGGCATCCCCTCTGTACCTTCAGCTCTTAGCATCCTTGGCTCCCTTCTAAGCGTTTCTCAAGTACTCTCTTGTAAATTAGCCCTTTCTCGATCACTTGAGCTTTTAATGACTCTTTTACGTTTTATTTCTGATAAGTACTTTGCATATGATTTGCATTTATTTATATGTGTATAAATGATCATCTTTATGACAATAATCCTTTCTTCCTCAGACTATAAGCTCTGAGAAGTCGGGGGGGGGGGGCCATTTCACTTTTGTCTTGTATCCTCAGTGCTGAGCAGTGTCTGGCACAAAATAGGAAAGAGCTAAGGGATTAGATCTCTGATTTGATGGCTATAGAGAGCTCCCATATGAGGAAACTATTACTACTCTTAGGATTAATGAAGCCATAGGGCTACTGGGGACCATTTGGAGTATTTAGGATCTTAGCAGCTAAGGATAGAGTAAAGAAGAGTGGATAAGGTTTCTTTAAGACCAGACAGAATCTTGGGAAGGGTGCCTGTTGGAATTCTGGGTAACCAGAGTCAGTTGGGGTCTTCCAATGGCCAAGGGACTCCTGGAGGTTTTTTCCCTAGGAGGAGGTTGGTGTTTCTGTTCCCTGGAACACTGAAAAAATCCAGTGGCAGGTGAAGGAGGAGAACAGGTTAGAGTTTCTAGAATAAGTCTGTGGGGGAAATCAACAGAAAAGAGAAAGAGAGAGAGTGTGTTTTTCCTTTGTGTGGCTGCTGAGAGGGCCAAGCCATTTTGTGGCCTGCTTAGGCCAAAAAGCCTAGCTAGGCCCGGAAGGGCTGGCAGTGGGAAGAGAGAGTGAATAATCAACCTGATTTAAAGCTGAAAGAGATCTAAGGGGACAGTAAACTTATTTATATAACTGAGAGGAGTAGTAATTAGTAGCTTATTTAGTATAGACCCCGCATTTTTAGTGATAGTTTTAAGGAGGGTTTTAAGGAGGCTCGAGTTCCTCTGGCAGGAAGCAAGCCTTTGCAGGCCAGTGGTGAGGGAAAAAGCTTAGACCCCTTTAAGATTAGGAAATCAGTCCTAATCCTCAACCTTTATTACCTTTCCTTACCTTTCCTCAAAACTTTTCCAACGTTTATTAAATAAAGGTGTTTTTTTTTTAATATCTGTCTCCAGCAGTTATCCTTGTGTAGGCCCAAAACAGTTACAGGGAGCTTCAGTAGCCATAAGCTATTAGACACCTGCTCTGTCTACTACAAGCAGTACAAAGATACTGTATCCAAATCCTCCCCCCCTTAACTTTACATTCCTTACTGTTCCTTTTTGCAACACTATAAACATGTCACCACTTTCTCTGTAGTTTATAGCTTTAAGCAGGTGCCTGGAGCACTGAGGGCTTCAGTGACTTAGCCAGAACCACATAGTCAACATGTATCAGAGGCAGGACTTGAACTCAGGTTTATCTGGCTCTGAGGTTAGCTCTGTTGGATATAAAATGAATGTATAACAGTTGTGACCATATGTAGTGATTCTCCTTGTTTGATTCAGTCACTGCCATTTGCATAAGGTGGCTTCACAGAGAAACAATGTCACATCCTGAATAGTACAAATATTTCTAACTTACTTTATATGATTAGGGATGTAGACTCTAAATGACCACCCTGGTGCAATAGGTCCTGATCAGTGATACATGTAAAACTCAGTGGAATTGCCCATTGACTACGGGGATGAGGGGGAGGAGGAAAGGAAGGAAAGAACATGAATCATGTAACCATGGGAAAATATTCTAAATTAATTAATTAAATAAAATTTTTCAATTAAAAATTAATATTAAAAAATGAGGACTAACAACAACTTAAGTACTGCTGAATAAAGCTGGAGAAAATAAAAACAAAATCAAACAAAAACAAACAAAAAAACCCCAAATATTTCTAACTTATTTTAAAGATCATGCTACCATGGTCTTTATTTTCTCTCAGAGAAGAATGCTTGTCTACTGAACAATGCATCCCCACCCTGAGATGCAATTGTTCCTTCTTCTCCCTTCTCCTGACTGTGTCAAAGATCAGACAGAAGTGACGAATGAAGGCAGCATTCACTTGTTCTTCAGTAGCTGGTGTCTGCCAGTAATGGCAATGGACAGAATTCTACAATGAGAACTGATGCACCAGGTCAGAACAGGAGGCATACACAAATTCACCACCATTAGCATGGCAACCTACTACTGGACCATAGGATGTTCCCTCTAGACCTGGTGCTGGATGTCACCTAATCTAGTCCAATACTCTGATTTTACAGATGAAGAAAATGAGTTTTGTAGGGATAAAGTGACTTAACCCTGAGTGACACTGAATGTGACACTGAGAGTAAACTTGAGACAGGATTTGAATCCATGCCCTTTAACTTAAGAACCAGCTGTCTTTCCATTGTTCCATAACGTTCCAAGAAAGGTATAATAGCACTGACAGATTTTTAAAATTTAAAATTTCAATTTTTTTCCAAATTACATGTTGATATAATTTTAATATTCATTTTAAGATATTTTGTAATCCATATTCTCTCCCTCTGTCCCAACCATTCCTCCTCTTCTCCAAGAATTTTAATTCAGATCCTAGCAGAGGGATGCTTGTTATTAGGGACCTTAAGATGCTGAAGATGCCCATTTGATTGTGGCATACTACATGCTAATGCCATAAGGGTGGCTGGCTCATTTGTGTTTGTGCATGTTTGCTACATGTCACCTATTTAAGTTTATATTCCACACAAGTTAGGATAAATCTCTTATATTGATAGCTAGTGTGCCATAGGGGTTAGAGAGCTGGCTGGCCTCCAAATTGGTAACATCTGGATTCAAGTCCCACCTTGTACTTATACTGGCTATGTGACCCTGGGCTAATCACCTAATCTCTCAGTTCCTCAGGAAATACTTTCAGATTTCCTTACCAAAAGTTCCCTATTGGAATAAAAATAGAGGTCCAGTACAAACACACACACTCACACAAACACACACATACACACGCCCCTTGTTCCCTTGTTTCAGGGTTGACTCCTAATAGTTGCCTTGTCTTAGACCTTGGTTTGTGTGCAGTACACTAGACATTTCAAAGATTGGAACCTGAAATGTGACTTTAATTGCTACAAGTAATTTGGTTCTATTCTTTTTCTCTTTCTCTCTGCCATTATTTTACTCAATGCTGAAATGCCCCAGGCATGGACATTGATTATTTTAGATTGTCAGTCCATGCTAATTGGAATGAAGAAAAGTCTACAGGAAAAGCTGTTACTACCATGCCCTTACCACAAATTCCCAAGAATCTGTAACTCATACCCTTTGTTCATGCCAACATTTTTCAAGGTATTGAAGTCTGAAAAGCAAGCATGGTTTGTCAAAGGCTATTATTCAATTCTGCACATTCAGTGTTATGGAAGAAGCCTTGACAAATATTTTTAAACTTGGATTCTAAGTATTCCTTAAAAGGCAAAATCTACACAAGAAAAAGCAAACACTTTGTGAAGAAATACTGCAATATTTCCCTTACTTTTCACATGAATAAACCCATACACTGAGATTAAGTGCCTCTGCCCATGATCAGGAAGGAAGTAAAAGTCAGTCTTCCTGAGTCCAAGCCCAGCACATTCTCCACTGTGTCACCTAGCTGTCCATTTCTGTTTGTGTTTGCATCTCTAGTACTTAGCACAGTGCCTGGCCTGTAGTAAAGACTTAATAAACATTTGTGGATTGATTCACCCTGAGGACTAACAGTTGGACTGCTGTAGATTAAACTAAATTTTTCAAGTGGTACCACAAAAAGTCCCTGAAGCTATTTTGAGTATATAATACCTGAAATTTTAGGAAATCCAAAATTGAAGTGTCCTGTGGATTTCAGTTATAAACTAACACTTTAATCTTAGATCATTTTGCCAAGTACTATTAGCAATGCATTCAAATTCTTTTTCAAAGAAATATTCTTCTCCTTATAATTAATAATTAAGTGGTATACTTTGAATCATTCAGTCAAAACAAGGACTGGCAGCAATAGCCTCATGCAGATAGCCCAGACACTCTCTACTGATTCAAGTAGAATTTTTTATTTTATAGTTGATTCAAGTGACAAATCACAGTAAACTTTTTTAGTTAAGTATTTCAAATGAATTTCTCAGAAATTGTATCTGTTCGAAAACTGCAACTTTGAAAATCTCTCAACAACAGCAGAGGGCGCCTCTATACAGCCATTAAAATAAAAACTAAGGAAATTCATGACACTAAAGACAATGCCCTAAGAAAGTACAATCTATTTCATAAAACAGCACTCTTCAAGTTGGAAGGAAATAAAGATTGACTGCATTTGGGAAACTTCAAATGAAAATGATTCATATTTATTCACAGCATCCATTTACTTCTATCTCCCTTTTCATGAATTTTTGAGATATGTATAATCTGTATATTTTTTTCCGAAAAAAAACAACAAAAAAACAAAACTACAGAAGAAATAATAGCAACTTGCATTTCTCTGTGGCTCTAATGTTTACCATGTACTTTGCTCACAACAATTCTTTGATCTCTTTCCTTCCTTAATGAGCTCCTGTTGAGCTCACAGTATTTCTCACCTCCACAACTACCATAGTCCAAGGGAACTTTAACATGAACATTCATTCTCAATTCCTCATTCTACTTGCTCTCCATTTTTTATTGTTCTTCAGCTACACATATATCTTTCCATTATCCACAGATGTTCTGTTTCCATATTCATGACTTTGGAAATTCCTTTATCTAACCATAATCATATATCATTTCATTCCCCCCCTTTAATATATACCTTGCAACTCTTAACTCTGTTAATTGCCCTCACCATGACCTCTAATATCTCTACCACTTAGTTTTTCCCCAGGCTATCACTGGCTATATTCTCAGTAGGATCTACCTTGATATCTTGGTGAATCAGTTCAAATTTACATTCAACTTCTTTACAGGCTTGTCCCATTGCCTGTCAAGTCTTTTCAAAACCCATCTTCCAGTAATTTACTGAACTTCCAGTAACTCCCTTTATTTGTCACCTTTGCCCCTATTTACATGCTGTTGAACAGAAATGGGGAAAATTATTAAACTGTACTGTCTATACCCTCATTGAAGAAAGGAAATCTGTTAGCATGTTCCTGATCAATTTTGCCATTCTACTCCACACTTTGTGATCCCTCCTCAAGTCTCTTAGCAACCACATCCTCTAGTTTAGGACCCTGATTTTTATTTTCTCAAAAAATGTTAAGGGCATTCTCTGAGCTCCTTTTCCTTCTTCCATTTCTCCAATCACTCAGACATTTTCTATCATTATCTCTTTCACTCCTGGCTCACATGAAGATGTGATTCTTTTTGCTAAGGCAAACCTATCTATATGCGACCTCTGTACATCTCCTCTGGGTTCCTCCAGCAGATTGTCCTCGCTATCATTACATCTTGTTTTGTTCTGTCTCTGTCTCTCTCGCACACACACAACTCCAATCCTCCAATCTTCTCTCATTATTGGTTTCTTCAAGTGAGACATGGTAGCTTGTGTGTCACCCCCCCCCCCACATTCAAAAAAATTTCTACTTGATCCAATTATCCCCACCAGATATCATTCTATATCTCTACTTCCCTTTTCAGCTACACTCCATGAGAAAGATGTCTTCACTAGCTGAGTCCACTTTTTTCCTAATTTATTTCTAAACCCTTTATAATCTGGTGTTAGTCCTTAGCATTCAGTTGAAACTGCTCTCTCCTGATCACTCACTCCAATAATCACTTAACTGCCAAAACTAATGCGTTTATTTCAAACATTCTTTTCTTCATGACTTCTTTATAGCCTTTTACACTGTTGATCATCCTTTCTTCTTGGATACTCACTCATGATACTGCTCTCTCTTGAATTTCTTTCTAACTATAAAATCAGTGCTGTTTAGTCTCCCTTGCTTCTTCTAGGTCATGGCCACTATGTCCTTCACATTCCTGTCATGGATCTTCTTCAGTTTTCCCTATACATTATTTTGCATTGTGACTTCATTAGCTCTCCTCAATCATGCCCTTTATAGGCGATTTCCAGATTTCTAGATACATTTCTATCTTATCTCCTGAGTTAAAGTCTCACATCACCAAAAGCACCATATAGATCTTAAATTAAGTGACATGAAGTAGGCATCTCAAACTCAACATATTCAAAGCTAAACTCATCATCTTTTCTCTCAAAACCCTCCCATCTTCTTAAGATTTCCATTACTGGTGAGATCACTACCATCTTGATTCCCCAGGCACTCAGATTCATAATCATCCTTGCCTCCTCACTCTCACTCAGCCTACATAGCCAATTTGGCACAAAAAGGCACCATTTGTACTTTCACCTCATTCATATGATATTCTTCTGTCCACTCACCAATCCACCAAGATCTTATTACAATACCTTACTGCAAGACCTCATCATCTTTCATCTCAACTAGATTTCTTTTTTTCTATGTGGAAATGTATTAAATGCCTCCTTCTTATTGAAGGTTTATAATTTTCATTGATGATTAGGTTCAGGTTCACAGGGTGTTTCATTCTGGTTTGCCACTTCTTTTGGAATAAATTGTTCCATTCTTTTCAGCAGTTTCTGTATTATTCCAATTTCCTTTGGTAATATTTTAGAAGTATTTCTCTAGTGTACTGAAGAATTTTTTTTATCCATTGGAATTGTTAAATTTATCTATTATGTCTTAGAGTTTGTGTCAAAGTGGTTTTTTTCTTTTCTTTTTTTTCCCCAGGTGACAATATGAGTATTTTTTTTTGATTGCTGGCACATAGTAAGCACTTAATGATTGTTTATTGATTGATTACTTTGTGCTTTGTTCTCTGTATTTAGAAGTTCTGCACAATTTTCTTATAATATTTCTTACAATATTATATTTAAGATTTTTGTCTTGTCATGTTCTTCTGCAAAGTAGTTCAAGTTTTCTGACATGTCAAGATCTGATTCTGAAATTCTTTCTATACACCCTAGTATTTTGCTTGGACAGAGATTGTTTTCTTTTAACATTGTTGTTTTTTGTTCCTTTTTCTAGACTGTCCCTCACTTCAGTATATTTGTACCCCTAAGCTATTGTTCTTACTTCTTTGTAGAGACTGTGATGAGGGTTTGCACAAGGGAAAAGTGCTAGGCTGAAGAGTTCTTGTGGATCTGCTCACCTACACAGAGGAGAGGTCCCAGGAGGTCTGGAATGTTGGGAAGACAGAAGATTCTAGCTGGGATTTCAGTTGGATAGCTCTCTCAACCTTGAGAAGTTTATGAAGAAAGGTCTAGTCAAGCCTTTCCCTGGGATATATCCATCTCTTTCCTCTCCTGGTGACTGGACATTTTACCCCCCAAATCCCAAACTAAAGGAACATCTGAAGAAGACATTTTGAGCCTTTGTCAAAACTTTACCTCACAGCTCATGGTGCCCTGGGTCAGAACTGTGACCAGGGGGCTAAACCCAGGGTCAGTCACCCTGACTACATCTTAGGGAGCTCAGGCTGCAAAGCCTGAGTTCCCTCAAACTTGAGGAGGGAGGGAAAGGGGTAGTTAGAGAAAGGGACACTCTTCCCCATTTTCCTTTCCCTTTCTTTCTTGCCAGTCATTTTTCTTTGTGTTACCCTAGTTGACTTAATTTATATTAAAGTGGTTAACCTTTCCCTAATTTGAATCAACTGTGAATGGGACAGCTTGAAGGGGGTGGGCATCTTCCTGAGAAGAAACCTTATAGGCTCTAGTAGTGGAGGGGGACAAGAGCCAACCTGTGAAAGCAGCCATACTGAGGAAGACTGAAGGGGGGAAATTCTTCAAAACCCCTTCTTCTCTCTCTGAGCCAACCTTAAAACATCAGCTGTCTCTCCTGGATCCTGCTTTCTCTTTATCACCCACAAACCTCTCCATTACATCACTCATCATTATGAATTGAAGTTTTTCTATTTTACTAATTATTTTTGTTATACAGGCCATAAATGCTGCCATTTATTACCTTTTAACTTCTTTCATGATTCTAACTTCTTTCTGAAATTATGTGGGAATATACTCACAAGGTTCCATGAATGTTCCCACAAAAATCTAGAGCATCTTTCTGTTTCATCAGAAAGGAAAGTATTGAGGTCAAATTTAAGTATATGATCATGCATAAAAATACACAAATACATAAGAATAAATGTGCCTTTATCTATCTGCAAGAGGACTTTTTCAGTCCTCATCCTCTTCAGATTGCTTTCTTTCTCCCCTATTATGTTTTTGTGTATGTATGTGTATGTGTATATATATATTATATATCACATATATGTATATAGTCATCCCTTGTTATATTGTGGTTCACTTATTTTGGTTTCACTGTGTCACAAGATTTTAAAAATATTTATCTAATTCTGTATCTCTGAGTTACACTTATTGCGGCTGATGGAATGAAAGGCACCACAGCACAGTGTTCTGTATTCCTGGGCACTGCTTGCTCCAGTGACTGTAGGTTAATAAGAGTTAATAAGGTTTATAGGAGTGGGAAGGGTTTATAAAGCCTTCATATATATATATATGTATATATACACATATATAAATGATAAAATAAATATAATGCTACTACTTCATGGCTTTTCACTTATCTCAGGGGCCTTGTGATAGGTGAGGGATCGCTGTATACATATATATGTGTACATACACATAATACAATACATACATGCACACACATATATGATTTTACATCTTGTCACTCCCCCATTAGAAAGTGAACTTCTTGAAACAGAATTGTTGGTTTTGCCTTATTTATGTCTCCTGTGCTCTGGACAGTGCTTGGCATATAGTAGGTGATTAATAAATGTTTGTTGACTGACTAGTATAAAGACAATTTGCCCCATTTCATAAATAAGGAAACTGAGTCTCAGGAATCAATCAAAAGATCATAAATTTCGAACCAGAAGAGATCGTAGAGGTCTGAGAATTTATTTTTCACATACTGTATTAATTCCTATTTATTAGGAAGAATTATTGTAAATTTCTGCTTTTGGGATATGGGTCAGAGATACCATGAGTTTTCCCTTTTTTGCATTTTCTTTGCCTTTGGGAATCCCAAAGAATCTCTTCCTTTTGAACAGAATTTGGTTAACAAATGAAAGACACAAGTGTTCTTTTCCTGTGGACTTGATCTATCTGCCTATGGGGATGAGGAGGAGTGGACAGGTTGATGGACATCATCAATTAAAGATGTCTTGGGATGGTTAAGGAAGGGGCTCAATAATGAGCTCCTTAAAAATCTATTTATTAGACTGCCTGAGCTAGTCTGGTCTGGGAGAGAGCGATGGAGATATATGTATCCCTTTATCAATTATGAAACTGGCTTAACCAATAAACCTGATATAATCAATAAGATTATATTCTTACCCCCAAATCAGTCTCTTGAGGTCATTTAAATCATGGCAGTGGCCCTTAATTAAGGTAAAAAGGAAGTAGTCTCTGTTCCCCAGGGGTTGATAATCCATAGACAAAGAAGTGTATGTTGATTACTTACAAATTAAACAAGAAGTAAATTAGGGGTAGATTATGGGTTGTAGTGTAAGATGAAGTGATCTCTCAGGGTTGAACAACTAGTTTAGAAGCAAAGTTGGAACTTCAATTGAAGTCTCAGTTCTTTGCTTAATTTTAACAGCTGAAAACTGCATACTCATATAAGTTTTTCTAGATCTTCTCCATCTCATAACATCACACAATCCTATAAAACTTAATAGGATTCTATGGCATTCATTATTGAGTCATTTTAAACTCTCCTGAGCCTTTTTGGAATTTTCTTGGCAAAGATACTGTACTGGAGTGATTTGTCATTTCCTTTTCTAGCTCATGTTTGCAGAGGAGGAAACGGAGATAGACAGGGTTAAGTGACTTGTCTGGGGTCACATAGCCAGAAGTGTCTAAAGCCAGATTTGAACTCAGAAATCTGAATCTTCCCAACTCTAGGCCCACCACTCTATCCACTGTACTATCTAGGTGCCCTATGGTGTAAAATACTTTAAATTTTGTGTATGTTTACAGACACATATATGCAACATTCATGTTCTGTTAGTTTTACCACTAAAGACTGAATGGGGATTTAAGCCAAGGATTTCAAGATTTAATAATCAAAAACAATGTACAAATTCATTTATCAATGGTTTCTTTGTACGTCTTATTGTGAAGGACAATCAGTTGTTAACTTAAATAATGTGTAATTGGGTTTGCTAAGAACAAGTCATGACAAATTAACCTCATATCCTTTTTTGATAGTATTGTAGACCTCTAAACTGTAGAAATAGTTTATCTTGATTTCATCAAGGAATTTCATCAGCTTATGAATTTGGTGTTGGAAGGAATTGTGGAGGCCCTAGAGTTTAACCTTATTTTACAGTGGAAGAACCTGAAGCCCAGAATGATTTTAATGACTTGGCCAAAGTTACACCAGTAATGAATGATAAATATAATTTGAACCCAGATCTTCTGATTCTAAATCCTGTGCTTTTTCTGAAAGGTACCTCAATGCCTTTCAAAAAACTCTTTCCTGAGATTCTTACAGAAAACATGCACGTACACATATACCCACAGACATGCACATTTCACCACATGTATGGATCATCCATCATGCAGTCAAGAGAATTCATAGCTCTTTGAAGAACTCTACCCAAAACATGTTGATTAATGTCAGCCTGTAGGTATCTCTCATGAGTTCTTTATATCAATTATTTGAATGAAGATATAAAAGACATATTTATCAAGATCAAAGTTAACACAAAACTGGGAGGAAAATCTAATATCGTGCATAGCAACATCAATATTTAAAAAAATCTCCTTAGGCTGAAATCCTGAGCCAATAATAAACCAGGTACAATTTTAAAGTTTTACATTTTTGTTTGGACACACATTTGTAAAAAATGAGGGTTGTCAAAGGGCACTCTGTATTCAAATTAATAAAGATTCAGCAAATATCAAATGTCTACTCTGAACTGAACACTGTGCTAGGCACTGGGAGATACAACGTTTCCATGAAGCACATTTCTTGTGTCATAGAGTTATAGTCTAATAGTGAAGGCATGCCACTTATACAAATAAGAATATAATTTAAATAATTTTAAAATACTTGATAAGTACATAAAAGAGGTGAAAAGTAGCATATGAAATCTGAGGTAAGATACATAGTTAATGACTAGGAAAAAATGGCAAATTTATAACTAGAACTTCTGACTCCTGGTCTCGTGTTGAGCAGGTAAGGGGATCAGAGAAAGAGTGCCTAGTCCACAATGTCCTGTGGAGGTAGTTACCTTGGAACCCCATTATATTGGGGATGCAGAGGAGACAGAGACCTAGGTATATTCTCCTTATGGGCAAGACACAAAGATTGCTGTTCAGGAAAGAGAAGGGGCATGTTGAGCTTAAGAGAAGCTCATTTCCAGTCTTATTTAATAGCTTCTTAAGTATTCTTGCTTAGCATAAGCTAATAGCTGTTGCTTTTCCTTTTTCTCTGTTTGGTTTTTCAAACCCAAAGCTTTTATTTTCTTTCAATTAAATGTAAAAACAAGTTTTAACATTCATTTCAAATAATCTGATATAGGTTACACATGAGCAAAACATATTTACATATTAGTCATATTGTGAAAGAAAAAAAAACTAAGAAAAATAAAGTTAAAAAACATAGTATATACTTCAATCTCTTAGAATTCCATTGGTTCTTTTTCTGTAGATAGGTAGCATTTTCATGATAAGTCTTTCAGAATTGCTTTAGATCACCATATTACTGAGAATTGCTATATTATTCGCAATTGCTCCTCTTACACTATTGCTGTTATTATGTAAATATTCTCCTGGTTCTGCTTACTTCATTTAGCATCAGTTCCTGTAAGTCTTTCCAAGTTTTTCCAAAATTATTTTGCTAATCATTTCTTATATCACAATAGAATTCCATTACAATTATATATCACAATTTGTTCAGCCATTCCCCAACTGATTGGCATCCTCTCAATTTCCAATTCTTTGCCACCACAAAAAGAGCTGCTATAAATATTTTTGTCCATATAGGTCCTTTTCCTTTTAACTCTTTGTGACGCAGTCCTACAAGTGGTTTTGTTGGGTCAGAGTTTGCACAGTTTTACAGCCTTTTGGACATATTTCCAAAATGCTTTCTGGGATGGTTGGATCACAAATCTCCTAATAGTGCATTAGTGTCATAATTTGCCTCACTTCCTCCAAAATGTATTATTTGTCTTTCTTTTTTTTATGTCACACTATTTGACAGGTGTGAGGTGGTACCTTGGTTATTTTAAATTGCATTTCTTTGATGAATAGTGATTTAGAGCATTTTATATGATTATAAATATCTTTGATTTCTTCACTTGAAAATTGCCTGTTCCTATCCTTTGACCATTTATCAACTGGAGAATGATACATATTCTTAAAATTAAACTTAACTCTCTCTCTCTCTCTCTCTCTCTCTCTCTCTCTCTCTCTCTCTCTCTCTCTCTCTCTCTCTCTCTCTCTCTCCATGTGAAATGAATCATTTAATTGAGGAGAAGGACTCAGTGTAAAAAAGGCTGGTTTCCCCCCAGTTTTCTTATTTCCTTATAATCTTGGCTGCATTGGTTTTCTTTGTACAAACTTTTAAATTTAATGCCATTTGGATGCTATACCATTAGGTGCATGTATGTCTAGTTCTGATACTACTTTATAGACTATGGTAACTTTTTAGCAAAATATAGTTTTGCTGCTTATCTCTTTTAATAAGATTTATATTTGATTTTGCTTTGTCTGCAATCACAATTACTATCCTGCTTTAAAAAAAAAAAACTTCAGCTGACACATAATATATATTGCTCCAGTCCCTTACCTTAATTCTGTGTGTCTCTTTGTTTCAGGTATGTTTCTTGAAAATATAGGATGCTGGTTTTTAATTCACTTGCAGTTTGTGGGTAAATTTATCCCATTCATATTCACAGTTATGATTATTAAGTGTATTTCTCTCCATCCTATCCCCCCCATTTATTCTTCTCTCTCTTCTTTCAAACAATCTCTCCTTAAAAGTATTGCTTCTGACAACTGCCTCCCCCAATCTGCTCTCCTTTCTATCAGCTCCAACTTCTATCCTTCTTTCACATAGGATACAAAGAGCTTAACTTGCATTTATTTTCGTTTCTTTTTATATCATTTAGCCATCTTATATAATCCTTTAAGTATTATATGTAACTAGAAAGTTAGAAAGGCTAATCCCAGTTGTTAATTAACTGTGATAGAGGAGAGTTAGCTTAAGAGCTTCTTATGTTAAGTACACACCTTTACTATCTCCTGAAGCAATCATAGAGTCAGTTATAAAAATAGGAATAGTATTTGCTTTTGTAGGAATATATGTCAATAGTAGGATCCTCAGATTTTATAAATCAAAAGCAACTTTGTATAAATTTAAGTTTTTTTCTTGAGTTATTGTCTGTTATAATGTCAATAAAGTATTTTCCTAAAATATTGTCTGAAGACAGTGATAGCACCAATAAAGTGCTTGAACCTTGTACCATTGAGTATGTAGGTTTTGTTAATCAATTATTTCTATCATTTATCAAAAGCCTACAAAAACAACTGTGAACATCCACAAGAGGTTAATAATCAGAGACTGGAGTAATGTGGCCACTGACTTTATTTCACTGCAAATAAAGTAAATTTTCAGCTCAGAATTATGACCCAGAGATTTCTTTATTTCTTACAGATAAGAAGATTTCTATATCCAACTGAAGGTATATTTTGTTCCTTCTTTGAGTCAGTTCTTATGAGAGTAAGATTGTGTTGCCTGCCCATGACATCTTCCTCTCTACTGAAAAAAAAAACAACAAAACTCTTTCATACCTCTTTTATGTGATATCATTTATCCCAACATAGTATTATGTGCCATATATGACTTGACCTCTGAGTGTAGAGGAAGAAAGGGAGGTATATTCTGTTGTGATTCACACAGTACACGATGCTTGCTGCAACATATATATTTTACATGGCAGTTCATCAGGAACACAACAAATGAAAAATTCTAATTGAACAAATATTTATTAAACTTTTCTTCTTTGTAAGAGACTACACTTTACCCTAGTTTCTGTGATGTAGATTCAGGGGGAAATGGTATAGCTTCTTCCCCCAAGGAGCTTAAAGTCGACTCTAGGAGATAATGTACATTGATTCAAACAAGTACATTAAAAAGTAGGATGTGATAGATCAAAGGAGAGATCCAGGCAAAATTTTAGCATGGCTTTCCGTGTTTCCAAACTTTATTTATTTAATTATTTTGCTTATAAACCAGCACTTATTATTCTTAGCTATGCAAATGGCTATGAGTGATTGCTCATGTGATTAAGTATAAATTCCACCTAATTCATGAGAGACTCATACAGGAACATATGATTATAAGTATAAGTTCTATATAACTCATGACATATCTTGGGAATTCTTGTACACTAATATTCTACAACGCACTCTTTGAGAACTGTTGCTTTAAGTAAAGACTATTACAGTGAAATAGATTTGTTGTAATTGCCTCTTTTCACTGGGAAAATTTTATGTCTTTCAAAGGAATAATTTTCTAGGGTTGTTTACTTTGTTGTAGTGAAATACAGTAAAGATTCAGAAAAGACCATAGTGATTGCATAGCAGAATTTTGCTTAGATATTTTCAGAGCTTTTCATATTTAACATGGCTATATCACTGACTACATAATGGATATAGGTATGAAATATTTAAAAGTAAAGAGAAAAGTTATCTTCTATCAGTCACAATAAAATCATGCTGTTCTCTTTAAATTCCCTGTCATAGCTGAATGGCATACTACATTAAAAAATAAAAAATATCTTGAAATTATTTATTTGGAACAAAAGATACATTTTAGAGTTTTTTGATTCATGATTCATAACAAAGTTGAGTCAAAGGGGATTTACTAAAGAGCTTAGAAATGTATTCCCCTAAGATTTATTACTTAAGAAAGAATAAAATGATGTTGTTCCTTCTCTTTTAATGACAACTTATGGAAAATAAGGCTATGGGGATCTTACTTTTCCATTAATTTGAAAAATAAGCAGAGAGCACACCTTCACAGGTAAGCTCTGCTAAATGTATTCACTGACACAGTTGCTCATTGTCATCAAACAGTCCATCACTGAGCTGAAAAAGTCCCAGAAATCTTTCCTCAGAGTTAGAATGTGATGGTGAATGTTCCTTGTCCTATGTAAAAGGGAATGTAGCTCTTCACAGCTGCCATACTTACCAGCCCCCACAAATATGTCATGTTTGATCTTGTTGAGAAAAAGGTGTAATAACAGTTAAACCTCCTAGAGTTACTATAAAAGTTTATTGGGAACATACTACTAACAAATTTGAACTTTATTGAAAAATAAGATGCAAAATTATGTGAAAAGAATGAGGGCTGACTTTGAATTCTTTGATCCTCCAATTTCCTTAGCAGAGATACTACTTCCCCCTATGTACAGGCCCTTCTATACCTAATAGATAATTTTCAAGTTACAGTAGAACAAACAGTACATTCTTTTTGACTACACTTCTGGAGATGAACATTTCTGTAGTCATCTATGCCCTTCTTCAGAAAGCAAGCTACAAAGTTCATTGCCAGGATCTTAAAAGGATTGTCTGAAAATGTACTAAGCAAAGGGAATGTGTTCACTTACCTAGATTTGAAGAACTCTGAGTCATTTCCATATTATAAGGAAACATTAAAAATATGCCTTTAGGTAGGTTAAGGGATTAATCTGAAAAATTATGCTCTGTTTGATTAAAATAATGATTATAACATTAAACTAGGAGGAAAAAATTTACTTTACATTAAAAAGAAATCTATAAAATAAAATAATTGTAATGGCTTTGAAGTAAGAAAAATAACATAAAGGAGGTGATGAAAATAATGATGATTACTTAAAAGAAATGACAAAGTCTTGTTGAATCTGGAACTAAATATATTTGTAGAGCCAAATTCTCTCCAATGGAGACATCGCAGTGTAAGAAAAAACATTCTGTATTTAGATTGAGAGGATTTAAGCTTACATCCTTATGAAGACTTGAGCAAATAATAGGCCTGTGTTTCTTGAAGGCACTGGATGAGATAATCTCTAGGTTCTTTATAAATCTATTTTCCCAAAACATTCTCCTATAGTTATGCATGGAATACTAACTTTGATTATCACTTGTTGAGAGTAAATTTCCCAGATAGTGAAAAGCTCTTGTCATGAGAGACCCTACATATAAAATGACACTCTCATATTCACTGTAAAGAAATGAAATTCATTTTCTCTGCTCACTATCTACTTCAACATTGAAGAGCAAGAGGTTATGATGAGGACAGCAACCTTTAGTGTCCTACATGGCACTCTGTAGTCAAATTGCAACTCTGGTGAGTTCTGGAATGAGTACTCAATCTTTTACTCTGTCTCTGTTGGACATAGCCTTTTCTAATGCTTATTGTGATTTATTTAATTGAAAAATAGCAGTAGAATTTGCCACAAGTTGGCTTCCAGAATATTCTATTTTAATAACATAACACTATTTTTCACAATTCCCAGAGGAGAACGACTACACCTAGCATTGCCAGGGTGTTCTAAGTGGCCCATTCATGGGGGAAGAGAAAAGCACTGGAATTAGAAGACCTGGATTTAAGTTCCTAAGAGAATTCTATGATTTATGGGCAAAATCACCTCTCACCTAGCACTAGACTTCTTCTCTGTTAAAAAAAAAAAAAGATGGGATGGAGAGGGATGGCATTTCAGTTATCTTCCTTCTAGAGTGATTGTGATTTACTTGTAAGGTACTACAAAACTATGAAGGACAGCTAGGTGGTACAGGGGATAGAGTTCTGAACCTAATGTCAGGAATATGTATTTTCCTAAATTAAAATCTGGCCTCATACACTTACTAGGTGTGTAACTCTGGAAGAATCACTTAACCCTGTTTCCCTTTGTTTCCCCATCTGGAAAACGAGCCTGGAGAAGGCAATGGCAAACCACTCCAGTATCTTAGACAAAAAAACTCCAAATGGGGTCATGAAGAGTGGGACATGACTAAAAGGACTAAACAACAACAACACTCAATGCACAAATATGGATTATTCTATACTTAAATCAATATACCTATTTGCAAATAATGGATCCCTTGATGAAGAAAATAAGTTGAGGAGATGTGAGGGAAAGACTAACATATCGAATTAATGTGGCAGGGCCAAGACTAGAACCAAGGCTGGCTTCACTTGCAGTCCAGGATTCATTTTGCTATGCCATGTTTTAATGATTTATTACCAGGATTCAGCTCAGGTAACAAGCTGATGACTTTGTAGATACACAGAGCCAGAGCTCAACAGTTTGAAACAAAGATCTTTCTCTCTTTGTATTTTCTTGTTTTACTTGAATCTCTTCTGGCAAGTTCAGAGAATTAAAAAAAAAAGAGAGAGAAATAATGAGGGAGGGGGCAGCTAGGTAGCTAAATGAATTGAGAATCATTCCTAGAGATGAGAGGTCCTGGGTTCAAATTTGACCTCAAACACTTTCTAGTTGTAAACTCTGGGCAAATCACTTAACTCCCATTGCCTTGATCTTATCAATCTAGAAGAAAGGGAATGATTAAAAAAATAAAGATAATGAAGGAGAGATTTAAAATGAATATTTCCACAACTTTTATGCTTGTTTTAAGAAGTAAGTAATTAAAATAGTGAATATGTTACAAAGAAAAAAATTAGTTACATTAATCTGGTTGAAAATTCCTTCCTTATAAAATGGATAATTTCAAGTAAATACTACCAATACAAAGGCATGGAAACATATCTTGGTATTTAACAAGTATCTTTTCATTATAAATCACATTGAATTTGTGAAGTAGGCATAGACCTTATGTCTTCCTGGTAAATGTCCAAATGCTTGGTTTTAAAGAATACAAATAAACATATTTTTATAGCTGTACCTAGGCTGTTTGAAATGAAACAGTTATTACAAATTCACCTAAAATAAACAAGAATCTCTCACATATAATTATTGGCAGTTACCTTAGTAAAAATTCCCTTCGGCCAAAACTAATTTGTTAGCCATTTGATTTAATGCAGATGACTGAGGTTTAATGAAAGTAAAAAGAATGTAAAAAGAAAAATGTATAAAGCAAATAAAGCAAGTTTCACAGGTGATGAAAATGAGTCCATACGGATTCTGTATCTTGCATCAATCTCACACAACCATCATCTGTCTTAAGGACTCAAGATCCCTTGAATGAGTAGCCTTCATTGTTTTAAAAATAACTCAAGATGAAAGTGACTCCTTTCAGGGGAAGGTTTTTTTTTTTTATCACTTTCATGGATTTCCAATTAAAGAAGGATTAATTCAGAGGATCCCCCTTTACTAAGAATCTACTGTTAATGTGAAACAGTTAAATGGAAGTTGTTAACAACTTTAATAAAAGCACTAATGTTTTAAAGGGCTTAACAAGTTTGAATGTATAATGCATTACTGAGCAATTCTGTTTCCAAGGAGAGCATACAACTATTTTGCATTGGAGGCCCTGCCCTGTTCAAAGTTGTTAATTCATGATTTCTCCCCTCCAAGGGATATCTCCTCTCATTCCTTCCTTTCAACTGGTGAGATAAGTAGCAGTAAAAATGTTGTCAATTACCCAATAGGAACAAAGTAATTGCAACAATAGGACCAAGGTAGGAGTTGGATGTTGGTTGGGAGAACAGTCTTATAATGAAAAAAGAATTAGAGGTCTAATTTAGTAGAACATTATTAAATCGTCAAAGAGAAATTGTATCTAAAAGAAGGAACTTATTTATCAAAGAAAGACTAGGTGATAATTCCCATCTAGGAATGATTGATAGCTACTGTTTTATGAAGTCATTCTTCAGTTTGTGGTTTGGATCTATGGCTGACTGGCAGTGGCAATCAGTGACTGGCAGAAAAACAAAACAAAACAAAACAAAACTGCTTCATATTCAGATACTATATGTTCTATGTTATGAAACTAAGCTATGGACAAATCATTCATTTATTAAAACCCAGAAATTTACAGGATCCTTTTCCATACTATGATTTTTGAACTGTCATTCCTACTACACTTCCCAGTTCTGTTTAAATAATTCCACATTCCTTTTGTTTTTCAACAGCAGTTTCCCCTCTCTATAAAAAGTTTAAATGTGAATTATTACTTTAAAGTGCCTTGAGTTCTTTGTAAAAGGAATAAGATTTATGTAAATTAAAAACAATGTCATACACTAGTCTCCATACTTCATAGCCTGTCCTCTTCTGACCAAAGATTATGGATATTGTTTCTGTGGGAATTTACTCCAATTATCAGGAGTCATCTTGAGAAGACTAATTCTACAGCTCTAAATGAACGGTTCTTAGTATTTATTTATTTATTTTTTTGCATCATGGACACAACTCAGTTACAGGGTGCACAAATTATATATATGAAAGTATCGTAGAGATTATTTCTCAGGGAAAGACATAATTAGAAATTCTGCCTGGGATATATAGCAAGAATTAACCTCAGTTCAAAAGGCTGGTAGGGTGTTCTGGAATAGGAAAGGCTGTAGTTTACAATTTGAGGTGCGGGATCATACTTGACTAAGGTTTCACTTAAGCAGATCCTCAGTGGTCCACAGACACCAATTTCTTACAAATATAACAGGAGGTAATCAAGTAAATATATGAAATCACAATGGTATAAAAGGCATAAAGATCCCCATTAATGCAAGAGCTAATTACAGAGAGTGGCCAAAGAACATCAGAATGGGAATGAGGGAGAGCAAGATTTGAATCTTGATGTTGTCTCTAACTTGCTCTGTGACCTTTGAAAAGTAATTTACATCCCTAGGACTTAGTTTTCTCATGTGTAAAATAAAATAAAATAAAATAAAAACTAGATGGCACATTGGATAGAATGCTGCGTCTGGAGTCAGGAAGACTTGATTTGAAAGCCAGCCTTAGTGAAGTACTAGTTATGTGACCTTGGATGAGTCATTTAACCACTGTCTGCCTCAGTTTCCTCATTTATGGAATTACTATCATCACAGCACCTTCCTCCTAGGGTTATTAAGAGGAGAAAATAAGTAATACTTTTAGGATGCTCAGACAATGCTCTGCACACTGCACACACCGCACACTGCACATAAAGCTCAATAAAACTCTTATTTCTTTCCTTCCCCTTGTAAGATCCCACTTTCAGAATATATTTATTGATACATCTAAAAGAAATGGAAGGAGGGAAACCAAGCCCAGTCAGTGCTTTTAAGTTGCTAAGGCAAAGGGATAAGAATGGGTTAAAACACTTTTCATACACATATTTTAACTTGTTTTTGAAAGGAAGAAAAAATAATGAATTACCTAGGCATCAGGTACGTCACCAGTCAGTCATGTCTAAGGCAGCTATGCCCCCTGCAGCTAACAGCCCTTGTACTGCTGTCTTTTCTGAATTGTCAGCTACCAAGCTATTTAAGGACTGTAGTCACACAGGGTGATCTAGTTGGCAGCCACATGCCTAGTATGCCAAAGACTCAATTTTTCCTTGCTTCAAATTTATGGTTGTCATTAACTTTTTTAACCCTGGAGAAACTCTGGATGGATGGATGGGGCTAAAGCAGACAGCTCAAAAATGACTCTGTAATCTCTTTGAAGGCACACAAAAATAAAATAAAATAAAATAAAATAAAATAAAATGACTATTTGTTCCAGAAAATAATCTTGTAGGGTTTATCTATTTCCCCTGAGCACTCAACACATTCAAATCCCAAAGGTATTTGCTCAGAAACTCCATTTTGAAAAACACAGAGGGAGATATTTATATCTTTAAGATTCCCTTCTATCCAAAGGGTTCAAAGGAGTGATAAATAACTTTTCAAAAGTAGCCTCAATTTTTATTTTATTTGTCTCTGATGAAACTGAGTACTTTAAAGTCAACTAACTTTCTTTAAAATCTTAAAGGCAGCTGAGCATGGCTGTGGTTCTTACTGTTGGGGATACTGTGACTGAGAGACCTGTTGATCTCTGGAGTTTTGAGTTATAGGGATTCAGATTGGTGCCCAATATAACGAACTCCTGGGGCTGCCAGACTGTCTAGGGAAAGGTGAGCCTGCCCAGGTCAGAAACAGAGCAGTTCAAGGCTTCATGCAGATAATAGTGGGGTTTGGCCTGTGAGTTCTGCCTGTATTTCCAATTTAGATAAAATAGAAAGATTTGGACCCCAAAAATAAATATTTTAAATTATTTAATCAGTAAATACTTTCCTTGAATGATTTATCCAGAAAATGTATTATATCTGTGATTTTAAGAGATGTTTCTTATCACAATATGTTTTAACAAGTAATAGATTAACAGAGAAAGTCAATCACTTCTTTTTAAACCAATTTTGATCCATTTATTCAATTTTAATGGCAAGAATATACTAATAAAATGTGTCAAATATGTGAAGCTGAAATAGCAATTTTTTGATGAGCTCTTTGAAATTTAATATATTCCAACAACTCTCCTTTACACAGTCCTACTCTGATGTTTCATTGGTTCTTAGAAGAATCACTTAGTTTTTTGAAAGACTGAAGGTAGAATATGAACTCTGAAAAGTCCCTCATTAATCTGTAAAGACTTAAGATCCAGGTCTAAGAAAAGTACAAATCAATGATAATATCAGCTGGCATTTACATAGCACTGAAAATTTTTGCAAAGAACTTGACAAGATATTACAATTAAACTTCACAACAGAAACATCAATAACAACCAAAAAAAAACCTTTGTGAATGTGCTTATAAAGTAGCTTTTGGTGATGTCTGAAAGCACAGAGAGAAATGGAGGGGAAGTATTATTGCACTGAAAAAAAAGGCTAAATATCTGGATTTTACAAAGATGACAGACCTTTGATTTTACAAATTATAGCTTGGTATGCTTGACTGCAATTCCTGGAAAAATTCTAGCATAAATTATTAAAGAGAAGGTAGTATGCTTCTAAGAAAGAAAGCAATAAAAAGGAAAAAGCAAAGCAAAAGAAAATCTTGGGGTCAGTATTTTGTATCCATGCATTCTTGTTTTATTTATTATAAACAATATTAAATGCCAACAAAACAATTAGATATGAGATGTACCTATTTATATTTTTAAAAAATGAGTTACAAAAAATATAATAAAAAGCAGTCATCAAAATGAGTTAGAGGGATTCATGAAGTCATTCTAACCTCATTTCCTTTTTGGCAGGAAAAGTGGGTGGGCAGATTGAGACAATATTGTAAAACAAGATATACCATGATTTCTGTAAGGCATCTGACCAGAATTGCTTATGAGATCTTTGTGATATAGAGATGAACTTTTTGAAAGTGTTGTTTAGTGAATTTGCAACCACTTAATAACTGGACCTAGAAGTAGGCTATTATTAATTCACTTGAAGGAAGATGTCTGGTGAAGTACATGGAAGCTTCTCCTTGGTCCAATATTATTAATATTTTTATCAATTACTTGAATGAAGGTGTAGTTGTCAGCATGGCAGATAACACAAGGCTTAGAAGAATAAGTCATGTACTGAATAGTAAGAGTTAGGATCTAAGAAAATCTTGTCAATGTTAACCAGAAGACTGGTTAATGGAAATAGAGTTGTTGTCATGAGAAGACTTAGTTAAACTTAAGACTGCAGGACTATCATGTGCAAGGGGAATTAAGCTGTTCTTCTTGTCTTTAAAGTATACAACTAAAAACAGTAGGTATCAATTTGTGGAGAAGGAGATTTTGGCTTGACATATATAAGAAATAACTTCCTAACATTTGGTGATCCAAAATGAAAGACAGAGTGGAAATGCCTTTCAAATATAGGATGAAATTGCCACTGTAGCACTAGGAATTTTAACTAATAAAGAACATGAGGCCATTTCCCAGAAGCATGTGGTCTGCTAACAAAGAACGGATATTTCACCTGACCTCTTCTTTAAGTAAAAGACTCTCTGTGAGCCCTGACTCTTGCTTTGAGAGGAAGCTGTGTCCTCTTTCTGATAATCCTAACAGTTCATCCCTGAGACTTCCCCTGGCAATCCCCATTGGTGGATATTTTAAAAGAGGAATCAGATTTGGAGATCTCAACTCTTCTCTCATTACTTCATCACATGGGAGGTAGGTCTTTACCCCAATAAAGAAACTGCCAAGGCACTCCACTTTCAAATGGATCAAAGTTCATCAACTAGAAAATTGTGGACAAAATGCCCTTCTCTTGTATGTTAAGAAATTTAACATCAGGGAACTTATGAAGTCCAGCTTTCTCTAACAATCATTGGCTAGAAAAATGTAAGTTGGTTCAATGTTTTCAGTGGCTCTTTCCCTTATTCTGGATCTCTTTACCTCCAAATCTAGATGGTATTTTTAGCAAGGACAAAGAGGGCTTATGCTTTTAAATGCCTCAGAGTGAGTTATTGTTTATGGATAAAGAAGGAGCAAGTCTTGTTCCTATTTATAATGGGAGATTTTCCAAGGTGGGGCATTCTCTAAATTTCATAGGAACAAAAGAATGAGAGATGAGTCTGAACCTCAATTCAGGACTCAAAAATAGAAATAATTCAATATGATAAAAATAAATCCTCTCACCACTTAGTTCCTTTTTAATTTTCAAATTCTGTGATTTTTTGAAAGTGGAAAGGATTGCTTTGGTATGGAAAAGTTTTCTATTCATTGGAGATCTTGAAGCCAAGAATGTATGTAGTTTGGAATTTATTTAAGAGAAATACATAATTTGTTTATTCATGAAACTTGGATTTGCTCAAATCAACTAATTATTATTAATTACAGTCAACAAATCTTTTTTATTAATTTAGTATTTAATTGCCACAGTAGTAAGAACTTCAAGAATCCTAGGATTATAGATATAAAACTATCAGGAAAACTGTAAAATCATCTCATCTAATCCCCTCATTTTATTTTATTTTATTGATCTATTAAAAAACCCAGACCTTCTCTCTTGGAATCAATATTATGTATTGGTTCCAAGGCAGAAAAGGAGTAAAGACTAGGCAATGGGGATTAAGTGACTTGCCTAGGTCACACAGCTAGGAAGTGTCTGAGGTCATATTTGAACTCAGGACTTTTCATCTCTAGGCCTGGCTCTTTATAAGTAAGACTAAATGAGGCAATGTGACTTTGTAATACAGTCACAATGTTCCATATAGATTACATATTGCACAGTCAGGATTCAAAAATCCAGTTTTAATGATTCTATGACCTCTTGGGGGGGAGGTATTGTAAAAATTAGGGCCCAGAACACTTTTTCCTGTGATATCCAAGAGACCTCAGAATTAATTTCTGAAACATTATAGGAAAAAAAGGTTCATAATTAGCACATGTCTATAACATTGGATAAAACAGTCAGGACATCCTAAAATTAGAACAATGCAAAGGTTCCATTAGATTCATGAATTGAAAGGATTAAACTTCATGAAAGATAAAGGGAAAGAAGATTGAAGGAGAAAGGGATGGTGGGGTTAGGGGTGGCCTAAATAGACTTTAGACTGTTTTTGCTTCTTAATTGTCCCTAAGCAGAAGAGAGAACATGGAGAACAATAACGGTCTTATAATGGCATTGCTCTCACTATCATTGTCTGCCAAAAATTGTTATATGAAATGGTAGGAAGGATTCTAATGTAGTTCCCATCTCCACTGTCTCATTTGTTATTTACTTACTTATTTTAGTTCTCCAAAATTGTGTCTGCATGTGAAGAAACAAGTAAAAAACTGAAACAATTAGCTAAAATTACTCAAACATTTTTCTCTGAAGCATTGAGATAATTGAGATGGATTTGTCTAGTTTTTTAAAAGAAAACAATATATATAAATGGATGCTGTCAAATATTTAGAACTGAAAATCAACATTTTTTCCTGAATATGTAATATGTCAGCTTCCTGGCTATCTTACATATTATTATAGCTATATTTGGATTCACTGAATTTTAAAAGCTAATGTTTACCCAATTATCAATTGCTAACACTTACAAAACTTTAGTCAATATCATTGCCAGGACAAAATTGGGTTTATCCCAGGGTATAGATCATAGTTGAATAGGAAAGGACATTACACAATATCTAGTCCAAGATCCTCATTTTTAGAGATGTGGAAACAAACTCAGAGAACTTAAGTGAATTTCTCAGGGTCATACAGTTAAGTGTAGGAAGCAGGATTTGAACCCACCTGTTCAGGAATCCTGATTCCAACTCTATGCTAAATACTTAAAAATGCTTTCAGTCTTTCTTACTGCCCAGCTTCTCGTGCCACTGCCATCATATCTATGCTTCTATCAGCAGCAGAAATTGGAGGTGCCAAAGATGATAATAACACCTCTGTATCTCTGTAGCCCCAGTCTGTGTGGCAGGAAAACCTTCATCATTTCTAGGACTCTACCCAAGGTGGTGACTAAGGTTGATTTGCTATCTTTATATACCTATTTGAATATATATGTCTGTGCATGTATTTGTTCAGTCATTTTCAGTCATATCTGATTTTCTGTAATCCCGTTTGGGGTTTTCTTGGCAGAGATACTGGAGTAGTTTGTTGTTTCTTTCTCCAGCTCATTTTACAGATGAGAAACTGAGGCAAACAGGGTTAATTAAGTGACTTGCCCAGAATCATACAACTAGTAAATGTCTGAGGCACAATTCTGAACTCCTGAAAATGAATCTTCTTTTTTCCCAGCCCAGTGCTCTTAGCTGCCTGTATATGTAATATACAATCATATATTACATATCTGTATTGCATACTTAAATATTGTATTTATTCTTTTTTCTAACTCTACTTGTTTTGAAAAAAAAGCATTTAAAAGCAGTTGGAATTGCTGGAGATTAATTTAGGTTATACGGTTTCTCTGTTTCTAAAAATTTTGATAGGATTTGAGAAACATGCTGATTTTATTTTTGTATTCAACTACTATGTGTACACATTAAAATAAAAAGTCAATTAAAGTAAAAACAACAATTCTTCAGTGTCTTAAGTCCTCCATCAGGGAGCTCTGGATCTCATTATTACACACCATCTCCACCATATCATTCCATGCCAATTCAGTTCTGCCTATTTTTGGCATTCCTTTGGCCAAGCTGATAAACACTTCATGCAGCTGAGGAAGTTCTATAATCCTGACCAGGCTGCAAAATGGATCGCATTGAATCTTGGATTGTGCCTTTGGGAGGAAAAATATTTACTGTAGAGGTGCTTTAAAGCCTGGATGCTTTCCTCATTTGTAAACCATAAAAGTAGTATATGTCAAGGCAGGATATAAAACCTGATTGCTTTTGATGTTTTCCTTTAGCACAATTACTTTTGGCTATACCTTGAACTCTTTCTTTTTGTTTGACAGTTTTAGTCAGGAACTGGGGCTGATTCTTTCTAATTAGACATGACAGTGGAGCACTAACCTGCCTTCCAGTCTTTCCTGTTGAACATTTATGGGAAATGTGGCATTATCATCATTAGAGTGCACATCCAAACCCTGTATCTATCTTTCTTCTGCCAACTAAAATTTATAGGTTCCTAAAGCAGACAAATACTAAAAAAGCTTTGAAAGATTGTTCCAGAATCTGCGTTTACCTCAAGATAGAGCCATTGGTTTAGCAATTTGTTCCAACAGGTACATTTGGAGTGGGAAAGAAGCTGAGGGAGGGAGGACATGGAGCTGTGCACAGCTCACTTCAAGATGAAGACTATAACTTGATTTTAATAGCATACTAATTTCATTTTAAAATGTGCCTCTTTGTTACTACACTGTTGATGGACCTGTGATTGGATCTAATCATTTTAGAGAGCAATCTGGAATTATATCCAAAGAGTTCTAAAAATGTACATGTCCTTTGACCCAGCAATAACACTATTAGATCTATTTCTCAAGTTGATCAGGGAAAAAGGAAACGAACTTCTATGTTCTAAAATATTTATAGCAGCTCTCTTCATGGTGGCAAAGAACTGGAAACAGGAAGAGATGCCCATCAGTTGGAGAATGTCTAAACAAGTGTGGTCTATGGTTATGATGAGTACTACTATGCTGTAAGAAGTGACAAGCAGATTGATTTAGGGGAAAAAAACATGGAAAGACTTGCAGGAAATAATGGTATAGTTTTATACATATACACATACATATGAATCTATCTATCTATCTATCTATCTATCTATCTATCTATCTATCTATCTATCTATCTATCTATTTATCTATCTATCTGTCTGTCTTTTTGTCAAATTGTAATTTCTAATGCAGGGTGGGGAGGAAGAAGGGGAAGAAAACAGCTTGGAACTTAAAATATAACCAAAAAATTTAAATTATCAAAAGAAAATGTGCCCCTATAACAAAATTATCCATGTAGAACATTCCCTATAAGATAAACTATGGGGTGGGAGATAGAGCAGAAGCATGAGTGATGTAAAAGAAGAGAAGAGTGGAAAGTTGATAATTAAAGTAGGGTGACTTGAACTGATTGGAAGTATTTGGGGTTATCTAGTATTTAGCATTTAGCAGCATATGCTGCATAGACTTCTCAAAGTTTGATTTGTTATTTTTATTTTTTTAATTTTTAAACCCCTACCTTCCATCTTGGAGTCAATACTGTGATTTGGCTCCAAGGCAGAGGAGTGGTAAGGACTAGGCAATGGGGGTCAAGTGACTTGCCCAGGGTCACACATCTGGGAAGTGTCTGAGGCCAGATTTGAACCTAGGACCTCCCATCTCTAGGCCTGGCTCTCAATCCACTGAGCTACCCAGTTGCCCCCTGATTTGTTATTTTTGATGTGATTTTGGATAATTCCTTTCCTTTTGATTCTTCCCATGACTGGGAATAATCTGATTAATTTTATTTTGACATCATTAGAATGTTTGTATATACTGTACTTGGAAATATAAACAAAGGATTAAAAATTCCTATCACTAGCCTGCTACAGGAAAAAAGGAATTATTCTATTTTCCTCCACTAATTTACTCCTCCCATAAACCATTAGAGCAAAAAGAAGCAAAAAGATGGTGGTCTTTTCCATTGCCACCCAGAGGGCACATTTGGAACATGAAATTTAGTTAAATTTTAATAAATTTTTAATGTCTGCATTTGCTGTTTTTCTACTATGAAAATGTGTTTGCCCAAATGATAACATCTGGCTATTGAACATATTCACTGTCCCTAATGTCCACTGATATCTGAAAAATGTATTGGGTTTCAGTAATTATGGCCAGCTTCCAAGATCCACACACCGAGAAAAGATGAGGTGAGAAAGGTACTAAAGTGTATTTTAATTGGATCTCTCCCCCCTCTAAGCAATTAGACATTTAGAAAAACGCTCAACATTTTGCTCTTCGCAGATAATGATTTAAACAATTCCTTCTGTTCCTCCTGACAGCCCTGTTTGGCTTGCTAGCTCTTAGTACCTCTTATGTAGGCATATCTTTTCTTCACGACTTGATGTCTCAACTCTTTTTGCCAACTTTCAGCAAGACTTTGGATTATATAAAGTTGTCAGGTAGACTAAGATGGACTTTAGGTAAAAACAGTGAGGGAAAAGAACCCCAGAAAGTCATACAAATGGTTTTAAATGCCAAGGCTGACATAACTTTGGCTCTCAGGCTCTCACTCACCTTGCCTAATTTTTCAAAGGTCCTTTAAAGCATCTTCACAAGCAATTCCTGGTAATGTGTTAAGAAATGAAGGGGCTAGGAGGGCTGGGAGGAGGGGGACGCTAAGGAGCATTTCCTGAAGGAAATGTACTGTTAGCTCTCTCTGGCCTGAATGGAAGCCAAATTTCTATCTGAAGAGGAAAGACCTGTAGTCCCCTCCACCCCCAACCTCTTTTATTATTATTATATTGAAAACAATAGCCTTTTTGTTTCAGGGTAGGAACACAGGAGCCGAAAGTCAGCACACAATTGTGTGATCATCAGACAGCCTTGTGTCTCAACCTTTTGAAAATACTCTGACCATAAAAGCCAATCATCCAGCTCCTCTTAAAAGATATCTGGGAAGTCCAGGGGGAACAATGAACAAAAATCGTCACCACAAGATCTATAAAAGCCACTTCAAAATTTCCCACAGAGACTTGCCAGCTGAAAACAAAACAAAACAAAATTATATATATACACACACACACATACATACATACATACATCTTTTCGGGGCAATATTTGCCCCCTTTTTATTCAATAGGTGATAATAGTTTTGACCCCTCTGTATTTCAATCATTTATTATTCTGAACATAAATACACTGGGGAGGAATGAAAATATGAACTTATAAAGCTCTGGCAGCCCTAAAGTGAAACATGTGTGAACTTTTCCCCCTCCTTTTTTGAAAGCAATACAAAAGAAAGGGGGAAAAAAGGAGAGAATACAAGAGAAAAAAAGGAAAGGAAAGGAAAAAACCTCTGTGGAAACTTTGTGCCATTCTGGGTTTGGAAGAATTAGGTTTTATATTGAACAGTAGATGTCACTATAGTTGGATGAAAATTAAAACAAAAACAAACCACAAAACCTAGACAGTATCACAATGTCTGGAAACACCATTAAGTGACAACTGTTCTAAAAAGTAGTAATGGTTATAGTAATAGGAATTGTGGATTACATATCCACTATGTGTAATATAATGTTGCTTTTAGCTACTCCCCTCATTTTAATTTCCACCTGCATTTAAAATTGAGTAGTTCCTCAAGAGGGAATTTTTGTTTGTTTAATATAAATTATTTTTTAAGTATATAAAAATGTTTTTTTCTTTTCACTGTAAAACTCAAAACAAAAACCTTGTTACAAAACTGCATAGTCAAACAAAAACTAATTCCCACATTGTTTACATAGTAAATAAACATTTATTAAGCACCTAATATGTGGCACTTTGCCTGTGGGGATATAAAAAAGAAGCACAAGACTGTACCTGCCCTCAAGGAGCTTACAATCTGGGGGGAAAAAAACCTAGCCATTATGTACAAAGAAGCTATATACAGGATAAATAGGAAATTATTAAAAATGGGAAGGGATAGTATAATATAAGGAGGGTTTGGGGAAGGCTTCCTGTAGAAGGTCAGAACTTAGTTGGAATTTACAAGTAACTAGGGAAGTCAGCAGCAGAGATGAGGAGGGAGACTCTTCAAGGCATAGGAGAAGACAGAAAAAATGTCCTGAGATGACATATGTTTCTTGTTCATGGGACAGCCAGGAAGCCAGTGTCACTGGATCAGAGAATATGTTGAACTGAGTAAAGTGTAAGAAGGTTGGAAATGTAGGAGAGGGGCAGGTTATAAAACACTTTGAATGCCAAACAGAAGTTTTTATATTTGATCCTGGAGGTGATAGGATATATTAGCTGTGTCCAAAAAATATAAAGTCCAATTCTGGGCTCTATGCCTTTCTCTTCTCTATCATGAGGTGAGTAGAATGCTTCATCATCAGTCCTCTGGAATTTTATTTGGTCTTTGTGTTAGAGTTCTTAAATTTTTCAAAGACTTTTGCCTCTATGATGTAATTGTATTAACTGTTCTTCTGGTCCTGCTCACTCTACTCTCCATCTGTTCATGAAATCTTCCCATTTTTCTCTAAAATTGTCTTTCATCATTTCTTACAGCACAATATTTTAATATATTATTCATTTAGAATAATTTGTAATGCTACTTTCAAACTGAAGAAATTCCTCATTGTTTCCAGATATTTGATACCACAAAAAGAATAAATGTATACATTTCACATACATATGGGTCTTTTTCTTCTTTGATCTCTCTGGGGTTTGGATCCACTAGTGATAGTACTTAATTAAAGGGAACATACAGGAGTAGCTAGGTAGACACTTTATAGCTGTATGACCCTGGACAAGTCACTTATGCCCAATTGCCTAGCCCTTACTGCTCTTCTGCCTTTGAACTGATACTTAGTGTTGATTCTAAGGCAGAAGATAAGAGTTTAAAAACTAAAAATAATGGGTATATACAGTTTAATAACTTTGGGGGCATAGTACCAAATGCTTTCCAGTATATATAGATAAAATCTCGGATTTACCAACAGTGTATTTATTAATTTATCTGTTTTCCTGCAACCCTTTCATCTTTGTGATTTTCCTTCTTTATCAATGAGATCTGTATGATCAGTACAAAAGAGTGCTTCTTTATGAGGTGAGTGCATTCATAATCTCATGATGATATTATCTGTGTAACCCTGGACAAGTCAATTCATCTCCCTCAACCTCATTTTCCTTATAAGTATGATGAGGGCGGACAGCCTTTGAGTTATCTGTCAGCTCTAGATCTATGATCCTATGACCCTAGAAGTTACCTAATCCAATTGTCTCATTCTACAGATTAGGAAAATGGAAACCCAGAGTAGACTTATTCAGCGTCAAAGAACCAGGTAGTACAGAGCTAGCCCAGGTCCTAGGACTCTTTCCACTACATCATAAATACAGCATTCCAACACAGGGTGAAGTATGCAGCTGATCCTTTCCTGAAAAGAGTGAAGGTACTGAGTGTATATGGGGCATTAAAAAAAAAAAGGCACCTTAATTATCTTGAGCTGCACCTGCTCTGAATTGAAAAATTAGCTAATTAAATAATAATTTGATGATTTAAGTATTTTTGCTCCCCCACCTAACTGGTGAGGTATATCAGGTGTTCAGAGAAGACTAGTACCTTTAACTCATGTCCATTTGAATTACCTTAGGAAGATTTTGAAGATCAGCTGGCAAGGTAATGTACCAGACATTAATGTCCATTCTTAATTCTTAAGGGGAATTGCCAATAATTCAGACTCTACTACAGAGGGTGCAACTCCAGTGGGCTGGCCATGTTGTTCAAATAACAAACATATATTTGCTTGCCTAAAAGACAATCTTAAGGAGAATTCACAAAAGGCAAGCACCCCGTGGAGGTCAGAAGAATCGAGAAAAGGACACTCTAAAGGTCTTTCTCAAGAACTTTGGTATTGATTGTGAGACATGGGAGATACTGGCACAGAACTGGGCTGCCTGGTGTGCTTGCTTCAAAGAAGGTGCTGTGCTTTTATAAGCAAAGAAGAATGGAAGTAGTTTAAAAGAAATGTGAGATGCACAAATTTAGACATCTCTGTTCCCAGTGTTCCTACAAGCTATTTGTGTTTGACCTGGAATAGAGCCTTCAGAGCTTGTGGTCCTCTGATCAGCCACAGTCTGATGATACATTAACTTCAACATAGTGATATTATTTTGGTCCTTGTTAAGTACAAAGGACAATAACCAACCAACCAACCAACCACATAATCCATGGCTTAAAGTCCATTTACATAAGACTCTCTTCCTTGGCAGAGACTGTGTACTAAGTATTCCACTTGTGGGAGGAACAGAGTTGGTGAGAGCTTGGGAAAAGAGTGTTCTAACTTGTAGATTTGGAGGAGAATGTTTTGAGACTCTATGCAGGTCCCTAAATGAAGAGGAAGGCTCTCATAAGAAGCTAACTTAGAGAGAAGATCAATCACATACCTGTCTCCAGCTTATTACACCAGAAACTTTTGACAATTTCCCCTTGGGTAAGATTTGGAATCCTTTCTCTTGGATAGATCTTTTAGAAATTTCATTTCTAATGGGAGACCACATTTTACTCTGTGTATTGTCTAGTATATATTCTCATCTCCGTACTTGCTCTGATTTCTGCTTACTATTGGCTAGGATATATGGATTTATTTGTTTTTTACCATGGGCACATTTATTTCACAATGGGCATTTGGTGAGGTGGCAAGTCTCAGATATATAGTTTGGGGCTCTGCTTTCTTATTAAGGAATAGTGATCAGGAACTCAACTTGAACTTAAAAATGATTTCCCTCATACAGAAATAATTCTTTCTCTGAGAATAGAGACCGACCTCAGGCCTCAACTTTTTGATTCACTTCCTGAAAAAATTAAAATTCTCCCTTGGAGAAGACTGAGGGGATGTCTATTCATGCCTTCCTTTGAGCCAGATCTAGATAGATACACTTAATTTACATGAGTACAACACACTGGAAACTGGTTTCACAAATGATGCTCCCTGGACAAGTTCTTTGCTTTTTCTACAGAGGGAGGATAATGCCTGACTAGAGATAATCAAATCAACATCACTAATTGGATATTCAATAAATTCTTGTTAAATTGAATTGCATTGAAAGAAAAGCTGGGCCAAGGTCTCCTAAAGTTGCATTTATATTCCTTCCATTAGAAAACACTCAATAGTGTTGTTATAGCAAACTACTCTTGGTTTTGTGTCTAAATAACACAAACTTAACACCTAAGTAACCATTTTATTAAGTAATATTGATCTTCATAATTAAAAAAAAGTAAGTGTGATGTAATGGTCCTTCATTATTAGTGAAGCTCCATTTAGCAAATTGATTTTCTCATAAATGTAAGTCACAATTTATCCAGTTTTCTTTGCAAAGAGAATCTCATTGGAAAGCTTGTTTTTCTCTTCCATCCACCTTTACTTTTGTTCTTAAAGCAAACATTTTAATTGTAGGTGCTAAATGATTTCGTTCAACTATAGCATCACATACACCAATGTTTGTGGGCTCTAGATGGCACTTGAAGCCTTGAAACAAACATTAGCTTTTAAACCCACTTGTATTTACCCTTCAGGCACATTACTGAACCTACTACTCTTCTGGTTCTTGTTAATGGGAAAGATTAAAAGACACAAACACTCAAGGACACTGCACTCCAAAATTTTTAAGCTGCCTGGTGGTAATAGTTTTATTGTAGCACAAAATTTCTATCAATCATTTAAAAGAAAGTAAGACTAACATTACATATACTCTACTTTTCTTTGCTACTCTAACTTTTATTCACTTTTTATATTTATTGAGATCTGTTTTGACACAAAAGTTATTTCCTCCCCAAACAGATGAACTCTAAAAACCACACCTCCCACTCAATAGACTATCTTTTGTTAACAGAAAGAAGACTTGTGTCTTTTAATTTTGACTGATGAACTTCTGTCAACAGCTGTATTTGACTGAATTCTCTTGGCCTCTCATTATTAATTTTATTTCCACAATTATAGCCATAACATATATGCTTCTTGTTGGCTCTAATGATTTCATTCTGCCAACTTAACAAAATTCCTCCAATGTTTTTCTAAACTTCATTTTAGAATGTTCTTACACTGTAGTAATATCCTATTCATTTCAATATCATATTCTGTTCAGACATTTGGCAGTTGTGAGTAGATGTGTTATTTGGAGTTTTATATTTTTATAAATGATGTTGCTATGAACATTTTGGGTCTTTTCCTGTTGGCACTAATTTCTCTGGGAATAGTGAGATCTTTGAAACAAAGAGGAAAAACAGTTTAGTTTTAGTAACTGTTTTGAAAGACCAATAATTTTTTCCTAGGATAGTTGAACCAGTTTATAATTCAAACACTATATTCTATTTAATACCTCATGTACTAAAAATTATCCACCATAATAATAATAACAATAATGACAATTTCTACCAGACCAAAAATATATCTTACCAGAGCTTTTATTGGAAAGGTACAAAGAGGAAAGATTAATTCTACAGGAACAAAATGGAAAAATAAGACATTTTATGAATATTTGAAGGAGAAAGGTACTTCATTTTGTTTTATATAGTTATTTCAGGGTATAAGTTTTCCCTCCAAATGAATAAAAAATTGATTAATTTTTTCAATTCACATAGATGCATTAAAATGCGCAAAAAAGAGAGAAAAAAGACTACAAGACTGATATAAAATTCCATAGTCATACTTTTTAGCATCAGAGTAGTTTTAGTTTAAGTATACATACAAGAATGTTTTTTCTTTATATATATATATATGTATATATATATATATATATATATATATATATATATTTACCTTCCTCTCTCTTATTGCCAGAATGTTCTTGTCTTCATCTTTTGTCCCTGAAAGTCTAACCGAAATGATGGAGCCTTACCTTGAAAAATTGAATTTTTAGATACTATTTTGGAAAAGCTACCCTTAAAAATAATAAATATTGGCTATAAAGATCAAGATTCTATTTAAATATATATTTTAAAACAGTTTCCTTAATGAATGTATATCATATTTCCAAAATCCATTTTATATTTGGTTGGGGACAGATGCAGGGAAAAAAGTCAGGAACTTAGATCTTACCAGAAAATGTATTTTTTTTTCACTTTTAACAATTTGTCCAGGAACTAAAGTTGATTTTTCATATTATGGGGTGGGGGAGGACTACAAAAAGAAACATTATAAATGAGAACTCAGAGGAAATGTTTATATTCTTAAGAGGAAAAACTAAACATAACATGCTGATAAAATGTACTAACTTGAATTTATCTTCAAAACAACTTACAGTCAATACATTTTAAACACATTGGGAAGCTGGTGGGAGGATAATTTTAGTCACTTGTTTCCTGATCTCTCCTTGTCATATCAGGCTACTAATAAACAAGGCCATGTGTAAATTACCAAAGAAACCTATGGGCCTTTTGTCTCAGGAATGGATCAATGGCTTTTACTCTGGTAGGGTCAATGATTCTGTGTGAGATTTTCAGGTTCTTTGTTTCCTCTGCTATTATGTGTTCATTATTCATCTCTGCACTGGCCTAGGAAAAGTTACTTGCTTGTCACAGTTTATTAATATTTTCATGATATCTCCTTGTCTTTAAGATGCAGGACACTTGCATTTACAAATTGTCTTGGTGGTTCACTACCACTGGCATTTAGGAATGGCTAAAATGCTCTCAGGCAATTAGGCTTGAGAAGCAAAGGAAAATATAACGAGAATGACAATCAAGAATGGTCTAATTTGCTTATTTGTGGCATACCTTGATTCTTTGAAGAGAAACCTTTTTTAAAAAGAATTTTGAGGAGGTGAAAAGGATTGAATACCAGTTAGACAAATCAAGACTTTTTGGACCTGTTTCTCTTTAATTCATTAATTAATTTAATATTAAGATAGTTGGAGCAAGACAGATAGAGCACTAATGAAAGAATTAATTTTGAAAATAGTTGTGACTATGGTTTTTATTATAGAGATATATTTAAGGGATGGTTAGAAACCCAAAAGTTGTCAGAAACAATACTTCCAGATATTCAGTTAAGGAGGGATATAGGAAATTTTTGGTTCAGTAAAAAGAAGAATTTGAAGAAATGAATACCTCTCCTGTAACTGATATATATTTTGTACATTGCACACTTTTTCTAGGAGGGGATCTTTTTTTTTTTTTAGGAAAAACCTTAGCCATTAGCAGTAACTAAGCTATCAGAGACTTCTCCCAGAAGTCTGAGTTAGGTGCAATGATACAAAGACTGGTAAAAAAGCTTGACCCACTCTCTTTGGGGTCAGACCCCCAAACTGTAACCAGTCAGCATGAGTCCAAATCAGAAGACCCTTGTGGAAATTTGACCTCCTTCCCTCAACTTGGGCTTTCAATAATATGTTAGCATTCTGCTAAAAATAACTTCATCATGGCAGCCTAGACCAGTTTGTCAAATTAATGAGTTAGCTAAATTCTTACTAACCTGCTCTTTAAAACAAAGGCAAGGGATAATGACCATGAAATATTTTCCACACAGGAGGAAAAGTGTCCCTGCTCAACAAATACCATCCAGTAACACATGCAGATTTAGCCATATCCAGTATTTTACACCACTTCAAAGCTATAGCAGAAACAGACCACAATGTATACTATATGTAACTCAACTGAGATGTAGCTTAATAGGATTTTTCTCTTGCCTATCCTGATTCTACATATTCCAAGAAATATTGCCAGGGCATTCCAATTCTTTGATATAGCAATCTAGTCAGCTCCTATTGGAGTTTTTTCCCAACAAGGTAACCAACATCCTTTCTTTTCCCCTTTCCCCTGAAGATTTGAATTATTATATCAAATATGTTCAACATTCCATGAATCAAGCTCAGTTCTCTTCGTCTAGTCCTGTAAGTAATTATTTAATGTTATACTAGGTAGACGTGGAGGAAATTTTCCCTCCACATCACTCTCCTTCCTTCCTGTACACTTAACTAGAACAAAGAATGATCTTCCTGAAACCAGGATTATTTTCTGAAGCTACCAACTGAGATATCGTGAAAGTAGATCTTTTCCCTTTATGCATCCCTTAATCAATCCATCAACATGAATTTATTAAGTACCTACTATGTGTTAGGCATTATGCTTAAACTCTGGAGAGACAAAGGCAAAAGTCTGGCAGCCCTCAAGGAGAGTAAATTTTATTTTATATTTTTTTTAATTTTTAAACTCTTACCTTCCATCTCGGAATTAATACAGTGTATTGGTTCCAAGGCAGAAGAGTGGTAAGGGCTAGGCAATGGGGGTTAAATGACTTGCCCAAGGTCACACAGCTGGGAAGTGTCTGAGGCCAGATTTGAACCTAGGACCTCCCATCTCTAGGCCTGGCTCTCAATCCATTGAGCTACCCAGCATATATCTCCCCTACCATTTGCCATCTCTTACACTTACAACACAGGATACTCTTGAAGGAAGAGGCAATTGTAACTGTAGGGATGAAGGAAGAATTTAATTGTAGAAAGTGGTACCTAATTTGAGTTTTAAAAGAAATCAGGGGTTCTAGGAGGTGAAGATGAGGAGGGGGACTTGTATAAAGGGAGATTTTGAACCCTAGACTTAATTCCCCAGAAGTCCTTGGTATTTCCCAGAATTCCCTATAATCTCTCCTGAGTCTCCACGTTGGCGAGATGAGAATTGGCAGTAACGCCTCCTAAGCTCTTTTCTCTTCCTTTGCAATGATTTAGCAATAGTGCGGGGATTTTAAATGGGCTAATCAGCCATGGGCACATGGTTTTTATTTTGTATCTTCTTTATGTCTTTATTTTCTAATGATCCTTAATAAACCTCATAAAATAGAATATTATATTGTTATAGATATAATTTAATTTTTACAGACTGCAATCTGTGGTTGAGGGGGGTAGTCAATGCAAAGACACAGAGATAGGAGGTAGAACATCATAATGAGCTACAAGAATTCCAGTTTGGTTGGCGTGTAGAGGGTAAGGAGAAGAGCAGGTAATAATGCTGGGGAAAGCAGGTGAGAAACAGAGCATGAAAAACTTGTTGCCAAATGGAGGAGTTTGTATTTCATCTTAGAGGTAGAAATCCATCATAGGGATGAGTTAGAGTAGGATGTGCATTTTCAGAGAATCACCTGAGCAGTGCTTTAGAGGATGGAGTAGAATGGTTAAAGATGGGAGGTAGAAAGATCAGTTAGGAGAATGTTATACTAGTCCAGATCAGAAATGACGGCGGATTGGATTCTGGTGTTAGCTTTGTCAGTGAGGAGATGGTGAGGAGGTAGAGATGACAAGATTTGAAAAATAATTGAATAGGCAGATACAAAGTAGTGCTGCAATATCTTATCAGGAAAGATACTTCTCCCTAACTGCTATATCTGAGCTGGTCATGCCATATATAGGTTCAAAATTCTAATTTCTATTGCCCTTCCCCCCAAAACCTTATTTCTTCCTCAGCTAATCCTGTGAATTTGAATCTTCATTCTTCTTTGATGTTAACTATTACCAAGATTTTAAAGGTAGGGCTCCTAATGAGAACTTGCTAAAATCCATCCTTTCCCTCAGGTACTAACATTCCAGGCCTCTTTTTTTAGTATGAAAGAAAGAATTATAAACCCTCTCTTCAACATTTGTGCAACCCTAGTGAAAGGTAAAAAAACAGGGAGAAAATTTGATTGTAAATGGATTTCAGGGATTCTTTAGCCAAATCCCCCAATTTCTAATCTCCACCCACTCCCAAATCTATGAGATGAAAGAGTAAGTCAATAGTAAATTATCTGGTACGGACATGACTTTAAAATTAAAACTCGTGTCTCAAATATCTGTTCTACAGTTTACAATTCACACAAAATAATGAATAGCAGTCCTGTTTATAAACCAAGAAGCATCATTTAACTGTTCCTCTTAGTTGTTTCTGACTATAAAGCAAAACAAAATAATGAAAACAAAATGTGAGGCATTTGAGATCTTTAACCTAACTTCTTTAAATTTTCTTTTATCATCCTAGGGATAGGAGAAGGAAGGGAAAGGTTGAAGAGAAGAGGAGTCAAGACTGAGCTAGAAGACTAGCTAGTAGAGCTAGTGACTGAGAAAAGGAGGGGTTTGGAATCTCCCCAAACACAAGTAAAGGAGATAAACACAAGTAAAGTAATACCAGGCTTCAATTCCTCCAACATGCTAAAGTAAAATGGCCTAGGATGGAACCAGTTCCCCAAATGAAATCAAGAGAAGATGGGAGAAGAGAGGAGTGGCATCAAAAGAGTTGAAGATTTGTTTGATTCAATGCTTCTTAAGACTATCAGTTTATGCCAACTGCTTGGGGAGTTTTCCTCATTTCCTGTCATATCTGCCATGTTCCACTCCTGACTTCAGGGCATGCTAGTAAGACTGAGTGTTTAGAGTGATTTCCTAGATGTGAAAAAAATGATTCGGGTGGGTGGGAATTTGTTATATCCCAAATCATCTAAAAGTTCTCATCTGTGGAAAGCATCATGCTAAAATAGAAAGGTCATTGGATTTGGAATCAGAAGACCCAGAAGACTACTGCTGCTGCTGCTGCTACTACTGCTGCTACTACTACCACCACCACTGCTACTACTACTACAATGACTTAAAGACTAAGCAATTTGCAATTATTATTCCATTTCATCCTTATTGGAACGTAGCTACTATTATTCTCATTTTATAGATGAAGACACTGAAGCAAAAAGAAGTTAAGTGACTTGCCAAGGGTCATTCAGCTAAGGTCAAATTTGAACTCAAGTCTTCCTTACTCTAGACCTACTATATAGTTTTTTCTTCTGTTGGAAAAAAAGAGAGCTGAATTAGATGATTCCTATGATCCTTCACAGCTCCAAAATTCTATAGTTCTATCTTTATCGAGGGCTTAACTTAGGGTGTAGGGAATTTCTGGGAAATAAAGAGTTAACTTCACTTTTCATCCTCATTCCAGGATATAGCTGAATTATTTGCTTCTTGTCCCTTAGCCAACTGCTCCTCCTCCCTTGGCCAGCTGAAATCTTCAGGGATTCTTCTGATGACTTAGTATGTCAGATTTCTACATGTGAAATCTCAAAGCAGCTCTGTCCCCCCAACCATGCCCTATTTTAGTCTCAGGCCTCTATGGAAAATGATTTTAAGCTTTTACAATTCATATTTGGGCTGTCCAGGAACCTATTTTCCACTTAAACATTGTTATTGTAGACTCCCTTCAATGATGTTTCACCTAAAGTTGTGATATTGCAGAATCAATTATTGACATTAGGTTGATTGTTCTTGTAATATGCTTTAAAAGGAAAAAAGAAAGAAAGCAAACAACTGGTATTGTAAGATGATTCCAGGGAATGGGGATATATGGAATTCTATACACTATATATATGTGTGTGTGTGTTTACATGCATATTTATGTATATGTACATGTGTCTGTATACATCCACTGGCAAACTAGAAACAATAATGGCTGTGATTGAGCACACTAATTACTGGTAAGCACATTCTCTAAAATACTTCATCTTGGCATTTGGAACTTAAAAATCTCATCTCTTATGAGGATTTAGGTATGTTTTGCTATTTAGACATTTCTTAAATGATTTTTTTAAAAAGCCAGCATAGTTTTTATAAGACCCTTTATTAAGACCATGAAGATTATGATTATTTTGACTTTTGAGGGTTTTTTCTAGTACATTTTAAAAAATATTAAAAAAATACACTAACAGCTAAAGTGTATGCAAAGAGACACAAATTTTATGATGTACAGAACACAGGATGGTCTCTTTTCATTTATCCTATCTCCCCTTTTTCTTCCTTTTTTTTAAACCTTTAAATTCTGCCTTACAATACTGTGTATTGGTTCCAAGGCAGAAGAGTGGTAACAACTAAGCTATGGGGGTCAAGTGACTTACCCAGAGTCACACAGCTAGGAAGTGACTGAGGCCAGATTTGAATCTAGGACCTTCCATCTCTAGGCCTGGCTCTCAATCCACTGAGCCACACAATTGCCCTCTCCCTTTTTTCTGTTCTTTTTTATTCAAATTTTATTAGTTCCAGGAAATAGCTTTCATTCTCATAATATTAGATTGGAAATCCTGGTTATTTAAAAATTTTCATTTACCATATAAATGAAATTTCAGATTCAGTTTGTCATATTAATTGCAAAAATTTAATAGATTATTTTATACTATAATAATCCAAAAGAACTCTGTAGTCATGAGTTATTAAATACCATCATTTTTTTGATAGTCAATCTGAGGTACTAAGTATTTAGCTGGGTTGTATAGTGTATAAAGTGCTGGGCCTGGGGTTAGGAAGACCTGAGTTTTCAAATCTGACCTCAGCTACTGTTATATGTCCCTGGGCAGGTCATTTAATATATCTGGCTGAATATACTCACCTACAAAACGAGGATAGTAATAATACCAACCTCCTAGCATTGTGAAGAGAGCAAAATAAAATAGAATTCATAAAGAACTTTATAAAGCTTAATAAAAAACAATCTTTATTATTATTACTATTAATAATATTAATTTACTATATCCAGGACATTAGAGTCAATGGCAGACATTGATTGTCAAACAAGTTTCAAATTCCAAAGATTTATGTCTTTGATTCATCATTGAAGCAAGTCAGAGAAAATCTGTTGAATTCCAGTATTGCTCCTATTTCCCTTTTCAACTGATTATTGCCCCTCTCTTTTTCCTTCTTCACTCTCAGGTTCTCATGAAGTTCCAGAGAGACCTCTAAAAAGTGTCCTATAGTTTGACCAATCCTCTACCCAAACCTCAATACTTTACTTCTTCCACATCCCTTCTTTCCTCAAATTAAATTTTACTTTTTGACATTTTCTATTTTTCTGAGATTTTGCTCTCTGCTGTCCAAATTGTTGCTATGTTATAATAACTTAGAGGTCATTATAATTTATTAGCTTAATATCTTTATTTGTTACCAATCTAGGTAATACCTATATCTTGAGACACAACTGCTGAGCAAATAATAAGTAAACAAAAACAAAGATGGGATAATGGCAGGAGCTTCAAGGACATTGAAAAGTAATTGAGGGAGCTTATGGACCATTCAAGCATCCTTGAGTCATAGATATAAATGACCTTCTATTCCTCCGACATATAAGGATTTCCAAAGATATTACTAAGATGATTTGACATGTCTTTTCTGATGGTTACCTAAAGGAGAGAGGACAACTTTAAAAGCCAATTGACATCATGGAGAATTCAAATGAAGCAAGAGCAGCAAGAAAAATAGAACTTGATTTTCTTTGTGTCTTAGAATGTGCTTCTTGACAAAGCAAACTATTCTTTGACACTTGCCTCAGATAGTTCATTTTGCCAGGATAGGCAAGTCTCTGAGTATTTGCCAGGTACTAGCAAGCATAGTTCTATGGGGCAGCTAAAAATCTCAATCAGTTTTTATCTTCTGATTCATTCATTTAATTTCTTTTTTAAAAGTGTTATTGATGCCTATAGTTTTTACCCTACTCTTGTTCCTGAGCATATTTTTCTGCCAGTACCCCTCTTTCTCCCCATATAGTTCACTAATCTCTTGACAAAACTCCTTTTTGTATCCTAGCTAAGACCTGGTATTCCCAAAAAATGAAAATAAGAATATAGGTTATGCTCAAACAAATAGAAAATTAAACACTAAAAATGTAAAAATCCATTTAACTTCATTATGTCAGACAGAATAAGTGGTGGCCAGGTTGAGAGTAAAGCTACCAAATTAGGGACTATTTCTATAAGAGGATCTTTTAACCTCGAGCGTTTGTGGATAGGGTTAAAACTTAGTTTTTAAAAAGTAGTTGAGTAACTATATTCATGTAATAGATTTCCTCTGTGATGTCATATTTGCTTTTATTTTATGTATTTAAAAGCTTTTCTTTTCTTTTCTTTTTCTTTTCCTTTTTTTTTCTTTTTGAGAAAGCATTCTTGTGGTTCATCAGACTGCCAAATGGGCTCCATGGCATATACACTCACACATACACATGAAAACTAATGGCTAACATCTTTTCAAGAAGAGCTCCTGTTGAATCTGCTTTGCTAAGCAGATAAGACTGAGAAGCCTTAGCACAGTACTGAGCTGCCAACTATTTGCAAAAACACAATGAACCCATTAGAGGCCTTAGAATGAATACATTTCCTTAAAAAGGTTAAACTTTGGAATTTTCTTTTGGTAAGCTATTAAATGTGTGTAGCTGAATCTTTCATTACAGGTAGCAGGAAAGTAAACTTCAGTCCAGTCCTGTTGAATTACCCACAGTTCTGAGTGTGGAAAAATGTAAGTTGTTATTTTATTTATACATGAAAATTATCTGTTTTTTGTTTTACTTTAGATCATAGATGAGTTTCCCTTTCAACAGAACAAATATAGTTTCTACAATTTAACAAACTCTGATAGGTAAGTTATTGTATTTGGAAGCAATTTGGACTTGCCTTGGGAAATAGGAAGATAGGAGTGTAAGTTCTGTCTCAGACATATATTGATTATGGGGCCAATGCTTTAAGCACTTAGTGCCTCCCAAGTTCCATCTACTGTTTCAGGGCTATATTTATTTAGGATTTTAAAATTTGTAAAGTTTCATCTTCCTCCCTCCCTCCCTCCCTCCCTCCCTTCCTTCCTTCCTTCCTTCCTTCCTTCCTTCCTTCCTTCCTTCCTCCCTCCCTTCCTTCCTCCCTCCCTTCCTCCCTTCCTTCCTTCCTTCCTTCCTTCCTTCCTTCCTTCCTTCCTTCCTTCCTTCCTTCCTTCCTTCCTTCCTTCCTTCTTTCCTTCCTTCCTTCCTGTCTGTCTATCTCTCTATCTATCTGTCTGTCTATCTAGCCATCTATCTGTCTATCCATATGTGTGTATATGTACAGGTGTATATATGCAATTATATATTTATATACATATGTATACATATGCATATGTAGTGAGATTATATATATATACACACTACATATACTTACATATTCATATGTTCAATTTATTCTTACAAGGTAAATGATATTATTATCACTATTTACAGATAAGGAACTTGGGCTCTCAGAGGTAATGACTTGCCTAGGATCTCAAAAATTGCTAGGTATCCAAGAACCTTAGCTCTGTTCTTTATCACTTACTCAAATGGGACATGTTGCTTGTCTTCTCTCCAAGCTTAAATTTCTTTACCTTTAACAATGAAGGAGATCACTCTAGTTGGTCATTAGACTTTTTTCCAACTCTAAATCTTTTGATAAGTCCAGGAGTGTAACAGAACTGCTGAATATAATGAATAATTTGAAATCATTTCCTTCCAACATAATGGTAGATGCAAAAGGATTATGGAATGAGAAACTATGTAACAATATTTCTTGTACAAAGATTTTTTGCACAAAAATGGAAATAATATATTAATTAGTCAGTTATAATACAGCCAAAGGTAAGTACAAGACAGTAGTGATTCAAGAGTTGATTTTGGAATTAGGCAAACCTAGGTTTAAATTCTGCCTTTGATATAACTTGCTGTATGATCAAGGGCAATTCACTTTTTATCTGTTGGGAATTCTCTAAGACAATGAGTTCTAAATTCAGGTTATTCCCCACATAGGTAGATTCACAAGCCTAGGATGAATTGCCTTTCCAACTTCTTGTACCTCTAATCTATATTTTTATTTTTCTTCTTCTGTTTATATTACACATAACTAACTGATATAGAAAGAAGTGATCATACACTGAAAGAAAATTCTTGTCCATCTTCTAGGTTTCTAGAACTGATAGAAAATTTAAATAGAATTTAATCTAAGCACTTGGTTTTATTGTTAAGGAAACTGTGGTCTAGCTTTGAGGGCTAAGATATTCTATTTTTCTTCTTTCCATTCCTGGATTCTTTCAGGTTCTGATTATAGTCAATCCAGTTTAAATAGCTGACCCATTTTCATACAGGTAGCAAATGAGAGGGCCATGATTCAAGCTGAGGCTGGGGTTTGAATTAAAGTTCTCTGACACCTAAACTAGAATTCTTTCCAAATTTCCATAGTACATCCTCAAGGCCTGCATCTTGTTCAATCTGCACCTGAGCAACTTGGAAAGGAATACTTTGTTATTAATCCAAAAGAAAAGCCATTAGGATGTGCTTTAAGTATAGCAATAATAATATGTTCTTGGGGTAGATGAGGTGTTCCAGGGGACTTACAGCTTTTGAATAGTGTGAGGGCTTTGTAGTTCCCTTTGCAGGGCTGCTCATCCACCTTTGGTGTCTTCTCACTTTTGGCTTCAAGAAGCTGTAGCATGCACAGTGGCCATACCCTCATAAAAACCATCATGGCAGATGGGCTAAACCAGGTATCACCCATTTCAGATGTCTACCCCAAGCATGTGAAGACTTCCCCTGGAAGAACGGGCAGATGTTCCAGTGGCCATGAAAGTCACTGTGGAGTGCTTAATGCTTGGTCAGACATCAAAGATGCCTGCATCCTGGGCCATTATCAGTGTCCTGACTTTTGTCTTGCCCTGAACTTCTATGACTCTGGAAGAACGAGTGAGGCAATTGTGTGTCACTCTACCTCCCTTATTCATGTGCAAGTCAAGATATCACCTGTGATGTCACTGATTTTCTTTAAAAATAAATGACAAACAAAAACAACAATATGTTCTTAAGAAGATATATTTTGATCCAACTGGGAATTTATTGAATCATACCTCAATATTAATTATCACTGTACAATATAATAATTTTTTACATCTACATTTTTATGTTAGGTATTCTTGAAATATACCAAGACAGCTCAGTGGATAGGGTGCTGGCCTGAAGTAAAAAAAAGATTTGAGTTCCAATCCTGCCTCAGACACTCACTATCTGTGTGACTCTTACTAACTACATGACTAAGTCACTTAAGTTCTTAGTGTCTTTTGCATTTGCAAAATGGGGAAAATACTAACGTTTCCGAGTTGAGAGGACCAGTTAAAATCATTTATATAAAGTACTCTGCAAACCTTAAAGCATTACATAAATGCTAGCTACTATCAGTTTTAAAATAAGGGAATAAAAACAAAGGGGAAATGGGCATATATGTAATTCACTAATAAAAATCCATGGAATTACCTATCAAAACTCAAAATCAGCACCACTGAAGAGTCCACTTCATACTATATCATCTTCTCCTGCATAATGAGGATTATAAGCATAAATGACTCTATAGATTGCCCTAAAGACATAAAAAGCAACTGGTTCTTTGTAAGTAACATAAAACCGATAAGCCAAAAAGATGTTAAAATGGTAGGAAGGCACATGATATGAGAAGGGGCACATCTATTTAAATGCTTTCAATTTACCCTTTCCTATAATTCATGACTGGTCATTTTTCCATCCAGAAGAACAGAAATTCTTCCTCATTATCATGACATTCCATGAAGTTCAACATACATGTAAATGATCCATGTAGTATCTATGTTTATAAACATGAAACCCTGAAATATGTGTAATCTATATATTGATGCATACATACACATATTTAAACACACTTTTGAACCTAGGGAAAGAACAACCCCCTACTTATACATTATTTGCTCTTTTGTTGATGCTGGTGCCATAAAATTATCAGAAACATGTGAGGGAAATTATACTTAAAATGTGAGAATTTTTCTTCCCTTACCATCACATATGTTGTGCACCAGACACAATTATCCCTTTCGAATGTATTACAGATGCAGCTCTTAGCCAATGGGTCCAAGATGTTTGCTCAGATATAAACTTGCAGGCCAATACTAGGGAAAACTGGCAAAAGCCTTCAGCAGGCAATGTTTCTTGAATGTTGCCAACCCAGATCATTTTTTTTTCCCTGAGAGTTTTGGCAGCTGTCTTCCATCTCTTCAGATTGTGCTTATAATTGGCTGTTTCCATGGAAACTCGGGCCTTAAAACACAGTTCTCTTCATTAAATGGCTATAGAAGGGAGGTATGCCCTGAGCAAAACAAGATTTTTTTAAAGGGGGGGGGGTCAACAATTAGGATAAAACCCAGTGACTGTGAGTAGCTTCCAGTGTGACACCAATTCTGCTTGTGATAGTGCACTGAAAATTTGGTCACCCAAATGTTGGCAGCCTTTAACCCCAATTTCTTCCTGTAATGTTTTACTTATATAAAAGCTTTGAGTACAGGTTAGCATTTGTTGCCTAATACTTGTTGTTTGAGATCTGAGAAGGAAAATCTAGGATGTAATTGAATGAATAGATTCATAAGGATGAGGCACAACAACCTTTTTGTTTTTAAATCCCCTAGGTAATGAAAAATGAAAATAGAAATATGGACCAAAATGTCATATGTCAGAATTAGAATCAGAGGGAGAGGTAAAAAAGGAAGGCATTGGTATATAGCACCACCATCTTTTGCTTCTGATTAAAAAGAAAATTAACTCGTGGGGCACAGATAATAGCTGACATTTATATAGCACTTTATGGCATATGGAATGTTTTATGCATAATATCTCCTTTGATCTTTTCACAAACTTTGTGAAGTAGGTATTACTGATATTCCTAGTTTACAGATGAAAAAAAATAAGGCATAAGAAGGTTAAACACCCACAAAGATAATAAGTGGCAGAGATGCGATTTGAATTTAGCTTAGTGTTCCAACCCCTCCACTATGCCATAGCTTCCTTGTATCTGTCTCACTCTTTACCACTTTCATTAACATTTGAGATTTTCACCTTCACCTATTTTTTAAAATATTTTACTATTTATATTTATTTCATTTATTATGTATATATGTATATATACATATATTTTTTTTTCTATTTATATTTACTAGAGGTCCCCAGCTTTTATCCTTTCCTCAATTATTTCTTAGGTTTTGGAATAGGAGGTTATAAGTCTCAAAAGGTGAAATAGGTGAGTAATGTGGGCTTGCCAAAAATTGAAAGTACTGTTTATAAGCTAGCATTCAATTTACTTCTCCCCAATACTGTCCCAGAAGGCCCAGTCTCAACTGGAGTCAGTAGATGGGATCCGCTGGTGGCATCATCATGAGTCCAAAGCAGAAAAGTAGGTAAAAGTTGGGAGGAGAATTGTGAAGAAATTCCAGCCTGAGAAAGGCGAGGGAGTGTGCACAATCACAGCAATAATGCATGATGATCAATGGAGAATGAACTATTGTCAGCAATTCAAGGATTCAGGACAACCATAAGGGACTCGACGAAAAAGGCTTTTCTCCCACCACAGAAGGGACTACAGAGTCTGAATGTCATTCTTCCCTTTTTTCCCCTCCGTTAATTTTGCTCTAGTGTAAGCGATATATGCCTTCTCTTACCACACAACAAACATGAAAATATAGATGTGATAAAACATGTACAACTCATGTGATATTACCTGCTGTCTTGGGGAAGGGGGATAGGAAGAAAGGGAGGGAGAGAACATGGGTTGCAAAATGTCAGAAAATGATGATTAAAAATTGTATCAACATGGGATCCAGAAAAAAGTTAAAATTCTTAAAAAAGGAAAAGATTGGGGTAGTGACTATGATGGAGTGAGGGCAAAGGCTTCAACAATGAAGCAACACAGAAAGCAAAAAGAGTGGATACAAGTAGCCTTGTCAGTGAGCCATATTAATATGAAAGAAGGAAGATGAATGTCTCTTCCAGGATAATAGCTACAGCAGAGAATTCTCCCATAATCATAGAACTTACTCATATAACATGTCAAAGTTTGAAAAGTACAAAGCTTAGAACGGTAACTGACTAATAGTGGGTGCTTAATAAATACTTTTGGCTTGACATTCTTCACAAGGGTCTGGGGAGACATCCTCCAAGACGTATTCTTTTCAATTTTTTGGATGTCAAAGTGGAACTTCAGAAGTAGAAAACACTACATTTGTAATCAGAAGATCTGGGTTCAAGTGCTGGCTTTACCACTTACTATTTCAGTGATCATTTCTGCTCTTTAGTCTGTTGTCCTACCTATAAAATAAGGAATGGATGAAATTTAAGGCCTCTTGTGAATATGAAACCGTGACTACTCTTATTCTTTAAGAAATGGAATCCTTAGAATGTCAGAATTGGAGCATATAATTGAGAAAATACTGATTTTAATTACTTTACCATCTGGGTGACCTTGGGCAATTTATTTAACCTTTGTGGGCCTCGATCTTAGCATATAAAATGAAAAAAGGTTGGACCAGATCTCTAAGACCTCTTATTTAAGATTGGGAATTCTTAGCTTTCTTTTGCGCTCATAGACTGTTTTGACTGTCTACAGAAACCTATGGACTTTTTCTCAGAATAATGTTTTTCAATGCATAAAATAACATATATAGGATTACAAAGGAAACCAATTATATTGAAATAAAGATATAATATTTTTTCCCCTTCCAAGTTCATGGACTCCCTGAAATCTATCTAACTCCAAGGGGAATTAAGAAGCACAGATCTAGGCCAACAAATCTCCTCCTACAAATAAAGAAACAGAGCTAAGAGAGATAAAATGACTTGCCTTAGGTGAACTAGTAAGTGGTAGAACCATGGATTGATTTAGGTTTTGATCCAAACCGAGGACTTGTGACTGGAAAGGCAGAGCTGTTTTTCACAAAACCCAGGAGGCTGCTTGTGTACAATACTCAGCTGTTCTGAATAATACCTCTTATAAAATAACACTTTTCAGTGAATGCCCAGAGTCTCATGAGGAGCCCTAAGTTTTGTGGGGGAGTTGGACCAGTCCTAATAAGGTCAAATTACCAAAAGAATTTGAGCTTCTGCTACATTATTGTTGGGGATTTCTCACTCCAGGAATCCTCTGTACTAGAAGTCCTTTGGATGTATAAAGGATGCTAAAGGATCAAGGGATGTGATGATCTCCTCCTTCAATGTCCTCGGGACCCCCACTGTTTGATTCATGATCTATTGGCAAGGCCAGAAGCATTTTAGTACAACATTGGGCTGTGGCTTGAAAAAAACAAAACAAAACATTCAAGTTATTGTCTTTGAGCTTGAGCATTTGTATTCCTGGTAAAGAAGAAATAGGAAGCTGCTCTAGGCCCAATTTAGTGCTACCATTGCTCTAGGGCTAGTGCTATATTAGGAGATAATATAAGTATCCTATCCTATTCCTCATAGATTAATTTAAAGATAATAAAGTTCGGGGAAGGGAGTTTGAATGTGTATTAAAGAGCTTTCCCAAACCCTGGTCTCAGGCAGTGGCAAACATATCACTTTATTTTTATCATTGTTTCAGTTATATCTGATTCTTCATGACCCCATTTCAAGTTTTTTGGGACAAAGATTCTGAAGTGGAAACATATCACACAGAATCCATTAATTGGGACATTTTTCTAGCCTGGATTGACAAAGGGAATCCATTTAATGAAGCCACAATTTATAGTATAGTCATTATTTCCAAAGACATTAAAATTATGTAATGATAAGTAGAGGTTGGATGATGTAGAAAAAGTAATTCAGGCAAAAATATTAATTTTTCTATTCAAAATATGTGACCACCCCCACTTCTCCACTAGCAAGAGGGAAATGACACTATTTGTACTATATCATTAATACAAAAGACCTCTCTAAATTTGGCCTCACCCAGCTTACAGGGTAATTTTAAGGATCAAATATATACAAGGGCCTTCTTAAGTTAAAAAAGTACTATTCATTTGTAAGGTGGTACAGTTATTAAGGCATCACAAAGTTCCTATAAACTCTTTTCATAAAAGAAATCAATACAGATAGAATTCTCCTACAATATTTAGATTGACCAAATGACCCCAGAAATTTTATTTATTTGTTTGTTCGTTCATTTTTTTGTTTATTTATTTATTTATTTATTTATTTACTTACTTAGTCAACACATATTAAGGACCAACTCCATGCATGGTACTATAATCATCTTTAGGGGTATCTAGATAGATCTGACATATTTTTTACCTGCCAGCAGATCAAGGTAAAAGACCTCTATAGAAAAGATACAAAGAAGAGTGAATTACACACAAAGACTAAATTTAGGTAAAGCACTATGAGAAATGCGAGAAGGGAACTCTTGCTTTTCTAAAGGTGCCTTAGAAATTCCTATATTTTTTTACTTTCACTGGAGTAATTAATGGACAGGGTCCCCTAGTTGGGAAAATCCTCTCATGTGAGTCTAGAAGGAAGACACTTTCATAAGTAAAGATTGTTGAGGGGATTTGGAGTCAATTCCAGACATGGAAGGTATAAATAGATTTGCATAGTAGAGGACAGCAAGAACAAAGGAGATCAGGAGATGTCAGACTGCCCTACTTTTATGTTTCATCACTGTCACTCAGAACAAATAGGAAGGAGGTCTCTTGTTGAATACCTCTATATCTTTTTTGGAGATTTAGATGACAATATAGATGGCATTCTTGTCAAATTTTCAGATGCCTCAGAATTTGGAAGGACAGTTAATACTTTCAATGGCAGTCAAACACTCTTGACAAGTCAGAACATGGTAACAAACCTAAAGAGATGAAATTTACTTTATTTTTGGTCCAGGTCTGTTGATTTTATTGGTCTAGGGACTTCTTGGTGGGGAAACTTTCTCCAGGAATGTAGAGTAGCAAATGCTCTGCAATTTCAGAGCCTGAGAAAATTGCCAGAGAAAATGAAGAGTTAAGTGATTTGCTTTAGGTCACAGTCAGCATGTTTTCAGAAAAGGGGGGTCTCAGACCCAGGCCTTTCCTAACTCTGAGGCCAGATCTCTCTGTATCCATGTCACCCCAATGAATCTGGAAGTGACATTTAACAGTATAAACTCTTACACTTGTATTCTAAGAATTGACCTTAGCTGTATAAGATGCAAAGGCATCAGCTAATGAATCAAGGCACCTTGTTTTATGAGAATCCTTTGTAGCTACATCTTTGTGCTGATTTCAGCCCATAGAGATATTCTTTAGTCAATGATAAGTAGTTGTAACTAGATAATGGTTCATTCAAGGAAAAATAAAGAGATATAAAGTTTTAGTGAGTTCCAAAGCTTAGCATGAAGGAACCGTGAAATGACTGCCAAGAAAAATGTACGTGCTTTTAGACAGCATTTAAGAGAGTTATAGTGGCCAGGGAAGGAGGTGATAGTGTGCCACTTTCCTTTGTTCTGGTCAAACAAAGGCTAGAATATTTAATTCTGGTCAGTGAAAAACAAACATTTTGAGAAGGATATTAATAAGTTAAAGACCAACCTCATGAGGGAAACCAAGGTGATAAAAGATCATGGTATCTGAGGATTAGTGGAAGGAAATGAGTTTGTTTTAATCTAGAGAAGGGGGAGAAGGAGGGCAACACTCTAACAGTCCTGAGATATTTGAAGTGCTATTATGTGGGAAAGGGAAGAGACTTTGCTTTGCTTGGCTCCACAGGACAGAAACAGGAGCAGTATGTAGAAGTTTCAGAGATACAGATTTTGGTTGAGTATATAGAAAAATAACAAACTGAATTATCTAAAATAGGAATGCATTGTATCCATTGGAGAAAAAAATGGAAAACCACTCAAGTATCCTTACCAAGAAAACTCTATGGATAGCTATGGTCCGTGGGGTCACAAAGAGACATACATGATTAAATGACCAAAAAAAAGTGGAATAGGTTCTCCAGGCAATGGAGACTTCTTCTTTACTAACTTCTTCAAGTGGAGGCTACATTATTACTTGCCAGAGATGCTAGAACTGGTCGTCTTTCTCAGGTATAGGTTGAACTAGAAGACCCAGGTTTGTGTCTGACTCCTATATCCTATCTTTCTGTGACTTGGAAATCTCCAAGATTTTTTCTAACCAAATCTATCAGGCTACCAGAATCAACTGTTAAATTTTCAGTGTGAGGATTTACAACTCTGAAATCTGCCAGCAGTATAAATCAGAGCTTGATTGACTACCTTTATAGATTGCTTAGACTTAAGAAAGTTTTGGAGAAAATGTTAATTAAGCATGTGTCATGGTATTTTCACTCCCACAGATCCAGTTGTTAAACATTTACTAGCAGAGCCCTGCTTCTTCTATCTCTAGATACAATGAAAACCTCTGTTATTTAGTGTATAACTATTAGCAGGGCTCCTAAGCTCTGAGTTTCAGATTGATTAACTCTAAATATAGAGAATGATCCTTGTTCAATCTCATATGGGTATTGGGAGGATAAAAGATCATGCATATCTGAATCATTTGAAAATATGAAGCAGCATTAAATGAAAATTAGAACTGATTATTTAATTGAAGAGATTTAATTGAAGGGAAGGTATATTTGACAACTGATACTATGTAATAGAATGTTTGGAAACAAATGATACAAGAAACTTTCAACTCTATAATGCACTGTTAGCACTCTTTTCCTAATAAAATCTTACACATGATTTAACAAGTAGATTCATCCATTTAAAAAACAAACATGGAGCAGCTGGGTGACTCAGTGGATTGAGAGTTAGGCCTAGAGACAGGAGGTCCTAGGTTCAAAGCTGGCCTCAGATACTTTCCAGCTGTGTGACCCTGGGCAAGTCACTTAACCACCATTGCCTAACCATTATCACTCTTCTGCCTTGGAACCAATACAAAATTGATTCCAAGATGGAAGGTAAGGGTTTAAAAAAAACCCCATACTCAACATATTCTAAAAATAGGTAGGTAAGAATCATTTATTATTATGTATTCATTATTGGCACTTGAACCATTTGTTTACTTTCTCTTGAGCAATCATTTCTAATGTGAGTACTGACAATTTTGCTTTCATCCCTCCTTTGCACCTCCTCCAAGGAACAAACTTCAGTCTTGCATGTCTAAATAATCAGACTCCAATTTTTTCGTATCTGAATTAATGAGCTTTTACTGTCCTTTGTACTCAGTAGTATTTTTGCTTTTTTATAATTCATTACAACAATGATGGAAATATTTTAAAACTTCCAGATGGAAACATTCAAGATATAAAGAAATAGGATCAGAATTATCTAAATGGATTCAGTATCACTTATACAAAGATTGCAAAATGTTGCATTATCAGTGTTTATGTCCAAATTCACAGACACACACACACACACACACACACACACACACACACACACACACACACAGTAGGTAGTGGATAGAAGTGTGAACTTTTGGCCAGAGGTCATTAAGCATGTTAGTGATAAAGTTGATATTAGGGCTCATCTCTTTTTTCTTCTGGTTCACCTATGCTGCCTTTCCACAGAATTAAAATGATTTATATTTTTGGCAAACATATTTCAGTGCAATGCCAATATTAATCTCTTGGGTCAGTAACTATGAATGGTCTCCTAAACAGCACAACTTATTAAAAGATTCATTTATTATTATGCATTTTGGACTTTGTTTACTTTGAAAGGGTGTAATGCATAAACTATGTGAATACTTATTTGTAGCTACATTTTGCAGTAGTATCTGTTCACATTTTAATCAAGGATAAGTAGTTTTTATACTAATTTTAATGCATGTGAATTTATAGCTCTGTAACCCCCTTACCTGGGCAGCTAGATGGAACATTGGATAGAGTGCCAGGCCTAGAGTCAGGAAGATGAGTCTTCCTGAGTTCAAATCCATCTTCAGATACTTATAAGGTGTGTGACTCTGGACAAGTCACTTAACCTTGTTTACACCTCAGTTTCCTCAACTCTAAAATGAGCTGGAGAAGGAAATGGCAAACTAGTAGCTTTGTCAAGAAAACCCCAAATGGAGTCACAGAGTCTGTGACTGAAACTACTAAAACAATAGACCCTTTACTCAATACTTAAACAGTTCTTAAATTTAGTAAGACACAGTATCAAGGAACTGACTTATTCATTTAACTATCATTGATCCCAAACGTGCCATGTATGAAACACTCTACTAATGTGAAGATTCAATTTAACTCTCCCCTAATTGTGAAGATTAAATTGTAATCCCTGCCCATTTTTAGATTTAATCACCAAAAATGTAAACATGCCACTTAATCATTAAGTGGGGAAGTCTGTGAGCCATGTGTGCAATAGTGGGTGATGAATCAGAATCAAACTGACAGACCCATGGGCCACCCTAAGCAAAGCTTCAACTGTGATTATTCATAGATATAAAATTAGGGGAAGGTACAGGAAATGACACAAAAGAAATTGTCTTTAAAAGGGAGTTACAACTTCCTGAATTGAGTTGAACTTGGACTTCAGCTTCTTCTGGAGTTCTGAGTTGGAATTGGAGGATAGTGAAGAATCTGCTAACTAGACCAGATACCTTTCCTGGTGAGACTGTCCTTGAATCTCTCCCCTTTGGACTGACACATGGTAAGTGAAAAAAGCTGACTCCTTTCCTAGATTTTCTGAAGAAACGAGCCTCAGAAGAGGCCTATTCTCTTGAGAGAGGCTCCTTGTATCCCCAGGTCTTCAGTTCAAGACCAAAGCTTCTTAAGTCCTGCCTGGGTTGAGCCAAGGGTTGGAGCAAAATCCTTAGTGAGTAGACTAGATATCTTACCCTATCCTTTCTCTGATTTTCTTACTTCAATCTTTCTATATTTTGTAAATAAATTGGAAACAAATCTCTTTGTAATAAATTAAATTCCTGGTGACCCTATTCTTAAATAATCCAGTCCAACCTTTTAGAAGAACCCCCTTTTTCACCCATACACTAGGCTGCTGGAGGAATCTAACAATAATGAAAACTTGGCCTCTGCCCACATGGGACTTATATCCACACATACACACATTAAAAGACTGGAACAGAAATAAACTCTCTAAGAAATATATAACTATGACTATATTTGAGAGCCTAAGGCAAATTGACATACAGGGTTAGTAGATGGGAAAATAATTTCTAGAGATCAGGAAAATCTTCATGGAGGATAAAGCATTTCTTCTGGGGTCTTGAAGGAAAGGGCAGTTTTAAAAGGCAGAGAAGGAAGGAGAAGACAAGAATTTCTGGCATGGGCAACAGTGTGCAGAAAGGCACAGAACTGGGAGAGCATTTTGGAAATTTATTGGGGATGGCAAAAGTCCAGTTCAGTTGGAAAGAGTACATTTGGTGTGAATTAGTATGAGTGAAACTAGAAAGATGAGGTGCTAAGTCAGGGAGGGCCTTGAATGCCAAAATTAGGAATTTAGACTTAATTCATTATTAAATTTAATCCACTAGTCAGTGAAATGCATGGAATTCAACAAAGATAATAGATGAGAAAAACTAATTGAAATTATTCTCTACTTATTACAAAATCAGTGGGAAGGGGGAATAAAATTTCCTATAAGAGATATTCTTTTTCACATATTGGTTTGACTACATGGCCACTGAGGTTCATCCCAACCTTCAAATTCTGGTATTCTGGCTTTGAATTTTTAAATGACCTTTGGTGTCCTGGATCCAATGTACTCCTTTTTTTCCCCCTCTTACTGATAGCCAATGAGATGATATGTAAAATGCTTAGCACAGTGTCTGGAACAGAGTAGGCACTGAAATGCTTATTCCTTAAAACTACAGTAAACAGTGGGTCACACGATCTATTAGGCAATTACCAAACACACATTTAAGTCTGGGGAATCCAGATCCTAAAACAGAATTAGAAAATAAAGAAACAAAATAGAAATGTATCAGTTATTATTTATTACGCTAGTGAAGTGAAATGAGGTTAACCAAAAATATAGCAAAGACTCACGTATTATTGAATATTTGGCAAAATAGTAGAAAGGTTGACATTAAAAGGGACAAGGCTTTTTCAGTTTAATAACATGAATCACGTCTAAAGTGAACACTTGAACTATGGGTCTTAGGAACTAAAAGGGAGGATAGTTTTGCTTTAGTTGAAAGCAAGAAGAGGATAAGTGAAGATGAAGGTGGGGGAAAGTTTAGTAGTTTTATAGTCTTTTTCAGACACATAGTTCAGGGTAATTCTAAGGGAAAAAATACATAGTATTTCTTAACATCTGCTTTGCTCATCATACTTTTGATTATCAACACAAAGCCTTTAGTCCATGTTGATATAACCTCACAACTCTATGTAAAGGGTGACCAGGGGGAGGCTGGGCAAGTTTAATTGCTTGTTAACCAGATTAACAAGGTTTTGTTGAAGCATTGAAAATGTCTCTTGAAGAAGGAGTGAGTATCCCCACTGACACAACTTTATGACTTTGTTCTGGCATTGATGATGGCTCCTTGGTCTGGCTATTTGATCTGGCGGCACCACATTAAGGATGACTGAATCACAGTTTCAGGGAACCTACATTACGCTTTAGTGCTAGGCTTTAAAAAGGGGGGCTAAAGATCTCTGGAAGAGAGCCAAGGCTGAATCACAGTAAGTAAAAGAGGAGGCAGAGATCTAGACTTATTTCCCCGGAGAAGTCTGGAGATTAGTGATATCCCCTCCAAAGGATGATGTGATGTGATCACAGCAGAGGGAGGAATGGACAACCTTGAGTTCTTAATCAAGTAAAGACTGGAACTAATATGGAGATATAAAGCTAGAATTTGATTTCAACTCTGCCACTGAATTTTGAAGACTGCAAACACAGGGGGTTGGAGGAAAGACCCTGTAACAATCTTAGCTTTTTTGTTCTTTGGGGGTGGCCCAATTGGTCTGAATAAAACTGAAAGGGTCCTTGGGAAGGTAAGAGGGAGAGGCATGATGTCTGTTTGCAGACTTAGTTGTGACCTCTTCTTCTTCTTCTTTTTTTTTTGAGGGGAAATGGAACATAATCAATATATTGGTAGGTTTATGGTTTATATTGGCATCAGAAGATGTTTTTACACATTTTGTAAAATTTTGATGTATCTGCTCCTGTTGCATGCTAATTCTGTGATCTTGGGCAAATTACATAATGTCTCTGGGTCACTATTTTCTCTTCTGAGAAATGAGATTATGTACAGGACCTTTGAGATACCTTCTGGCCATGGACCTGATTCTATGTGCTCAGGGCTGACTGCATTGAAGTTGGGCTATGCAAGTTCCTATTTATGGTTCTGGGCCATGGTTAGACATATCTCTCATGGAACCAGAAGTTTTCCCTTTGAAATAGATCAGGTGAGTAAAAAAGGATAAAAAGGCAACATCCTGAGGGAAACAAACAGGGCTCTTAGATGAGTGAACTGCTTCCAAACCCTTCACTGATCCTGGTACTTTTGTTTGCTTCTGACATTGCTTTTGATCTTCTAGTGTTCATATTAACTACCGAACTTCTGTTCTTCTGGGTGTCCCAAAGGTTGGAGTGCCAGGCCTGGAGTCAGGAAGTTGTTATTTATTCTTCTGAGTTCAAATCTGGTCTCAGACATTTACTAGCTGTGTGACCCTGGGTAAATTGTTTACCTCTGGTTGCCCCAGTTTCCTTATCTATAAAATGAGAGAAGGAAATTGCAAACTATTTTAGTATCTAAATTGGATTATGAAAAGTCAGACAACAACTTCTGATCAGAAAACAAGGTAGCAGAAAAATGCATTGTGCTGCTTTGCACAAGAAAAAATATCCTCATCTGAAGCATTTTCTCATTATGAAAATTGAACTCATTACTAGCATAAACTCTAAATTAAAAAAAATCTGTTCTTGTTATGCTTGTACTATATTATGTGGAATGTGTGGTGTTCATGATGTGCAGTAGAGCAAAAATGAACATCATCATAACAATAAGTAAAATAATAATAACTAATATTTATATAACATTTACTATGTGCCAAGCATTGTGCTAAATACTTTACAATTATTATCTCATTTGATCCTCATAATAACCTCTTCTAGGAAGATAGGCGTTATTATCCCTATTTTATAGTTGAGAAAACTGAGGCAAACTAAGGCTGTTTTTTTTTTTTTAAGTGACTTGCCCAGGGAAACATAGATAATAAATGTTTGAGATTGCTTTGAAATGCAAGTCTTCCAAACTCCAAATCTGGCACTCTATACCTGGCTTTTACTCAAATAATATTCAAGTGCTTCCTAGGAATCTCAGTAAGCTTTTTGATCATAACTGAAGGTTTTTAAAGTTTTTGTTACTAATGCAGCAAAAAAGACAATGTGTTTTAGTGGTTCAATAAATAGAAGATCTACATTACATTCTAATTTTTCTTGACTTAGATCCAGAAATAAAGGAGTAAAATATGAGCAATTGAATCAATAACAAATTCATCATCATTCTGCTGTATGATGAAGAAGAAAATATCCCCCTCTCTGGCCTTCAGTTTCTTCATTTGCAAAGTGAGTGATTGAACTAGAACTTTTGGGACTGTGGGAAAACAAAACAAAACATTGACTTTGGCACCTTTGTGACTTTAAGCAAGTCAATAAACCTCCTTGGGCTACAGTTTTCTCATCTATAAAATGAAGAGGTTGAGGTCTCTTCTAGCTCTAAATCTATGATTCTATTTAGTTTAATAGGATAAAATATGCATTTGGGGGCAGGAAGACATGACTTGATATCCTGCCTCAGGTATTTTCTAGCTGTGTGACCCATGGCAAGTCACTTAACATATCAATGTTTCAATTTTCTTATTGTAAAACAGAGATAAACTAAAAAGGTTCAGCTTTGAGCTCCAGACCTATGATATTGTCCAGGCGAATGCTCTTAGTTTCTTGATGAGGAGTCTGATCAGCGAGGGTACACACCCTACTAGCCAGTGGTAGATTTGAGACCAGACTCCATTTCATTAATATCTAGGAAGGAAGTAACCTATTGGGAGCAAAATAAGAAAAGGCAATTCAAATAAAATAAGCACAACAAGATACATATCGTATTGTGATCATTTAGAAAACTTTTCTCTATAGAGTAAGTGTGTATGTAGCCACAAGACAAAAATACTTGTGTCCAAAGGTAAAACAGTGGATAGTATATGGGGCTTGGAATCAGAATATGTGGTTTTTAATTCTGCCCCAGACACTTAAGATCTGTGACCCAGAACAAGTCACTTAGCCTCTTTTTATCTCAGTTTCCTTATCTAAATTCTGGATAATAATATAGTACCTGCATCCATCACAGGGTTCATCACAGGGTTGATAAGAAAATCAAATGAGTTACCAGGAGTTAAGCACTTTCCAAACCTTGAATCTTCATATAAATGCCTATTATTATTATAATTAAAAATAATATTAACAGATTTATTTAATATTCTTATATAATTATCTAGAATCATGATTCTTCCCTTTCTTCAATGGATTCATAAATATATTAAATTGAATACCACTGAAGAGTTGAGAACCACAAGTCTTCAAAAAGAAGTTTGAGGCTTTAGATCTTACCTCCTATTGCTCAGAACATGTAACCCCTACAGAAAGCAGCCCACCTTGGGACATCCTTAGTTGTTAGGAAGTTTTTCCTTATAGCTACCCTCCAGCAACTTTCATGTAGATGTTTTCCCAGTTTTTCCACCTAGGGTTCAGTTAACAAGTCTAAACTTTTTTTCCACATGAAAACAATTCAGATATTTAAAGATGGTTATCATGTCACCACTAAGTAAACCTTTTTTGCAAAGCATGACAATTTTCCTTTCATTTATATTATTGTTAGAAATGTTGAAAAAAGAAGTCCAAGGAGATATCTCTATGGCCTTACATTCTTTCTTCATTGAAAATGATCACTAGGCTTTCAGGCCAATTATATAACTAATTGTGAATTCACTTAGCTGTCCTGTCATCAAAACCACAGCTCTTTATCATTTCTATAAGGATATTGTAAGAATTTATGTTGAACACGTTACTGAAATGCAGGCATAATATGTTTGTGGCATTCTCTTGATCTATCAGTCTAGTAACCCTGTCAAAAAAGTAATGGAGGTTAGACTGGCAGGAAATACGTGTCAACAGTTCCAATTTTTTCCTTAATGCATGTTCCACATTCCTAGTGACCTGGACATTTTAACTTGGCATGCATCACCTCAAAAATATGTCTATAACTGAAACAATCTCTTCATACTTTCCTCTTTACCCATCCCCCACTGTCAAATCTACTCTTTCATAGAAATTACCTAGCAGTAGGGACAAAAGTTTGCAGAAACTATCATGTTACCTTATACATTTTTAATGAGATGAGGCAAAAACTTTGTATAGGAAAAAAAAATATTTCCCTACATCTCAAGGGTAGATAACCAAAGAAACGGATGAAAGGTTGTTTTTCTCTGTTATTATTCTCTCCACTAAAGTTTAATCTTCTAATTCCATTTAATTTAGCAACCTTTTTTTGGGCAACTATTTTGTACAATGCACTGTGGAAATGCAAATAAAAATGAAAGCATCTTTTCTTTAGTATTCTAAAATAACTAAATAAACTGATCTGAAGGAGTAAAATAAATTTAAAGTCATATAGATTATGTGAACTACCTTAAATATTTAAAATATAAAATTCTCTCTACACACACACACACACACACACAAGACTGGCATGGTTAGCATCTTCCTAGATTTCTTAGTGGCTTGTCTCCCCTTCTACCTCATCACTTTGGTCCTTTTGTTGCAAGAATAAATGTGGACATCAGAATTCAGCTCCCCAAATAGCTCAGAACTTTTGAATTCAAGTGATTCAAAAGCCTCAGCTTCCCCCAGGAATAGGGATTAGAGGGATGCTCTACCACACCCAGTCCTATAATATATTTCTTAAAATATTACTAGAGCTTCAATGTGATGGTCCAGAAAGAAGAAAAAGTTTAGAGAAGTTATTTTAAATTTTGACTGCTTTGTTTGACTTTTCAGTGCAATGTGTCTCAAATCATTTGTCTGACCTGAGGCAAATCATTTTACCTTGCTAGACCTCAGTGTCCTTATATGTAAAATGAAGAAGTTGAATTATATCTTCTCCCAAGTCTTTTCTGGTTCCAAATCCTATTATATTAAAGGCAAAGATTCCTTTCTGTCTTAGAAATCAATTTGAAAATAAAAAAGGAAAATGAATATAAAAATATATATTTTTTCATTCACAGAAAAAAAATAAAAAAGCCATCTGGAAAGTCAAACACTTTACTCATAGAAAAGTACCGCAGGCCCATTTAATCTAATTTCATACACAATTTTAGCAAACTCAGTTATTTGATTTCCAAATACATGGCATGAAAATTCAAATTAACATGAGGGTTTACCAAAAGGCAGAGACCTTGGTCTTAGTGAAAACTGACAGTTGAACAACTGATAGCAAAGGCAGGCAGAAAGTACTCAAAAAACACCACAATCTGGGATCATTTAGTATAGGAGCAAAAAACCCTATGAATTTTAATGTCTTCTGATGGCATCAATAGTCAGACAGTAGGGATTTGTCATGAAGACTCATTCAGGGTCCTAATGAGGTTGAGGTTAGTGAGTTAGCTAAGTATTAGAATGCTGTTGTTGCTGTTCAGATCTATGACTTTATCCCTAAAGGGAATTCATTAAGTAATGGGCTCCTTGAGGTCAAGGACCATCTTTGGCTTCTTTTTGCATCACCAATGGTTAGCACAATGCCTGGCATGTAATACTTTGCTTATTAAATGTGCACTGATTGATTCACAGAATAGGAATCCCGTAATCCCTCTCCCCATTATAACCTTCCCAAAGCAGATGGTTAAATTAGTCTTACCAAGGTACAAGAGACCAATGTACAAGAAGTGAAATGACCTGTTTATGGTCCTCCAGCTGGCATATGTGAAAGGCAGGACTGGAAAACAAATCTTTCTGACTGACTCCAATCTGGCTCTCTGTATCTACCATGTCCTATCCATGCTACCTCTCACTATTTGGATAGGAGCTATAATTTTATATTCTTGTATCGGACACAAAATGATCATCAGGTATAGCATGAATCAGAATCCTCAAAAAAATGCTAAATTATTTCAAGCACATTTTTTTTTTCAGACAAGGGCATGTACAAAACCGAAAGCATCTGGGAGTTCATAATTTGCCTTTACTTTCTTATTTTCTGTGGTTCTTACCTATGGTTTTCCATTAAAGGATGTTGGTAGTCCTCTTCCTCTTAGCATTTATTCAGAGTGGGGAGGGGAGGTGGGGACTGACCTAAGATTTCACTGGTACAGGGAGCTTCTCTTGAGAAAATTCCCTTTATGAAAGTAGACTGGTATGCAATTTGTGGTTTCAGAGGGTACTTGATACCCTGAAGGGTTAAGGAGCTTGCCCAGAGCCACATAGCCAGTACCCATCAGAGACCAGACTAGTTATTTTTCTGTTTTGAGGGCACTGGAGTACTTGGGCTGCATTTGTTATTCCCTATTCTTATCTTGTGACCTGCCCACCTCTTTCTCTAACCACTGTTAAGTCTTTTCTCTTGAATCTAATCCCTTTTCACCCTGTTTGGGGTTTTCATGGCAAAGAAACTAGAATAGTTTCCTTCTCAAGTTCATTTTATAGAGGAGGAAACTGAGACAAATAGGATTAAGTGACTTGCCCAGGGTCACACAACTAGTAAGGGTCTAAGGGCAGATTTGCATTCAGGACATGGCTGGTCCTCTATCCACTGTACCACCTCTCACAGTCATAGGATTATACAGTTAGTATTAGAATGCTCATCTAGCCTACTATCCTTGGTTTTAAAGGTGAGAAAAGTGAGCCCTAGAGAGGTTGTGTCTTATCCAAATTTACCCATGTACTGAAGGACAGAGTGAAGATTTGAACTCAGGTCCTCTTCTGACACTAAACATAGCATTCATTGTACTTATCGAGCATTTCTTGAGTATAAATCTTCAATTGAAATAATGCTTCCACTCACCAATACTCTTTTGAAAATCTTAATTCTACTTAGAGATTGTGGTGTTTCAAGATTTGCAATCTTAGTGCATCACTAGGAGAACAACTGATTTGAAAAGAAGTCTAATAGGTACCGTTTTAGGATTAAAGGCAATATATAACTTTCCAAATAGGTCCTATCTAGCTTTTGTTAATTCTAGGTCCCACTCATTTTTCATTGGTACTGATTTAATAACTCAACAGGCTAGTCATTCAACTGCACATGCAAAGGCATTTAGAAAGATTTCCATCTAAGATATTTGAAATAAAAACAACTTTTGGTGCTCAAAGGGATAAAGCCCTCAGCTATCTGGAAAACCTGACTTTCCACAATGACTCATTCCCTGAGGGTTCTGGATAGCCAAGATTTTATGGTATTTAGGAAATCATAACAAAATTATACAAGTTCATGAGAAATGTTAGCCCTGTGCACTATCACAGATCTCAGTTTCTACCTCTAGGCATGACTTTGGTCAAATGAAATTCTCGTGGCCCTATTTGACCCATCTCTGAAATGACATGTTCATATTAGAAATCTACATTTGTCATAGCAAGTTAAGAAATTGTTCTTTAATTCCTATTAAACTTTCCATCAAAATATGCTGGGATTCACTTTATAATAATTTCAGAAATTGAGGGAGACAAATGGAAAAGGAGGAGAGTCTTGCAGCCTGAATTTAATAAATCTCAAAATTTTAAATATCATACCGTTTAAGGCTGCAGACCAAAGCTGTTCTTACAATAACCTACGAAGGAGGGAACATAGCTATTACTGCCTGTCTGCTTCCATCAAAACCAACCTACAATGCCAGGAAAATGTGGTGTCCCTGCTCATTTTATTTCCCAACCTGAATATGAAGTACTGATATTTCTGGCACTAGAACTGCTACAAACAATTATTTTTAAAAGGAGTGAAACGGAAATTACCTACTCAAAAAATTAATGCTGTGGATTACTCAGAAGCAATATTGAAGCTGATGAAAGGAAATTGAAGAAAAGTTCTTTCCAATATCAACGTAATGTTACCTTTCATAACATTCATTCTGTCTGTGTTCATTCATGATGCACCTAAGCAAGACAATGGACAAAGCAGACTAGCTTTGGGTGGTAATTGTCTAGAGGAAATATATGTGATTACCACGTCTCCCTTCTCCATTTTTTCCTTCCTTATAATAGGTTTTCAGTCATGTACTTTTTAGGTTCAAGGAAAGAAAGGCAATTCATTTTGTATCTCTTTTTCTCTGGCTTTTCCAGATAGAAGCATAGAAATGTATGTAAAAGTTTGTTTCCCCAAAGGGTTGAGATTTATAAATAAGTCAAGAAATCTTCACTTTCTTTTTTGGTGTGTTAAAAAGTAAGCTATATGACAGTTACATTAAATATGCTAACATGGCTTTATAGAACTGAATATAACCTGGATTTTAAGTTTTTCTTTTCTTTCCCATAGAGACTAATTTTTAGAAATGACAAGAATGTGAATCAAAGTGAATTCTAAAATTTCAGATGAGACCCCACCTCATCATCATTGGATTACAGAAATAAAGCTATAAAGGACCTCTAAGACAATCTAAAGCAACCTCTTACTTTTATAGAAAAAGAAATCTAGGCTGGTTAAGTGATTAGCCCAAGGTTACAGAGGTAATAAATGTTAAAGGTAAGATTTGAATCCAGTTCTTCTCATCCCCGACCTATTACTCTTCTCTCTATATTACATTCTATCCTACTTGGACTGCTATCTGTTGAAGTTCTTGAAACTCCTTTCTTGTGGAATGTGCCCTAGTTATTCTAATTCAGCACTGACTACAAGAAACAAATTGCTTCATGTGTACACCTTCATGTGTACATTGTATACAAAGTGTACATAACACATGGTGGTTTACAAATAATTTTCCATATATTATGTCATTTGATCATCATGACTGTCCTGTGAGGTAGACACTGCTAACATTAAAATCCCTAATTTATAGATGTGGAAATCAAGATTTAATTTTGTATTTATGGTGGATCAGGGACCTGAATCCAGGTATTCTGACCTGAAGCTAAGTACTTTCCCCACAGCTCCAAGTTGCCTCTACCATAAGTAGAAAGTAGAAAGACAATGTTGTCTAGACAAAGAGAGTATCCATAAAAGAATTTTTCTAATCTGTAGTTCTATGAAAAAGTCTCTCTCTCTCTCTCTCTCTCTCTCTCTCTCTCTCTCTCTCTCTCTCTCTCTCTCTCAGAAAAGAGAAAACAATGAGTTATAACTTTCTTAAGTCATGACAATGAACAAAACATTCAATCCCTGATTTTTTAACATTTGCTCATTTCTGAGGTATAAATGCTCATACTAAAAATTTAACAATTGGCTCTCATGAGTCAATACAAGCTGACATCTGTAGAGTTCTGAATTCATGGGTCCACAATAAATGTTCTTGTCTAATTTTGATACCCAAGAGAATAAAAGGAGAAGCTCAGACTGGAGTACAGCTTTGTAACAATGTACCTGGATAAGAAAAACTCTACTGGTTACTTTACCCTATTCAAGTTCTGCGTCACACTAGATGAAATTACATTTAACCATACAAATTCAAGTAAATAGAGTTTGTAGTATCTTCGAATGAGCATGTCTGTATCTTGTTTCTTCCAGCAAATGGTATTATGGTCCACTTGTATAATTATATTTTGTTAATATGCACAAGCAGATATCCAATTTCAGAAATAAATCAATATCACCTACAAAAGCATATCCAGAGCAGGAACAGACAAGATGACTGCTTTTTTCTTTATTAAAAAAAGAAAAAAATCCCCAGGGAAAAATAAAAAGTAATTTTATTAGACGAGTCCCTTTTTGTATCCATAATATGCCTGGATGAAAAACAAAAGTTTAAAGATTTTTCTTTGGATTTGATTTGTGAAATTCGATTCAATTTTCTAATTTAACTTTCTATGTTACACATGTTACACCTTTTATATCTATAACATGATGATCTTTAGAAATGAATTGGCTGTAATAGAGAGGCTATTCTAGAAGCAATATTCATGATATTAACCTAACAGCATCAGTGTTCTCTTTGGGTGTAATTTTAGCTCCACCAGAACAAAAGATGTTAGAACTAAATTATTTTTATCCATCATTGACTTTGGTACCTCATAGAGATGACATCAGGCAGAAAAATACAGAAAAAAACAGAAAAGGAGAAGAAAGGTGGCAATGAAAGAAAGGAAGAACAAAAACATGGCCTTTGAACAGCTCACAAATTAAGGCATTAGCCCCCATTGAAACGAAGTTAAAACTCTTAATGGAAAAAGATCACAGAATATGTGCAGATAAATGTCAAGCTGTGGCATGACACAGTTTGGTGTTGACCTGATTGTGCCTGCTTATTACTCTTGCTGGACATTAATAGAAATTATAGATCATTTTACATATTAAATCCATTTCAATCAAGCAAGAATTTAAAGAATCTGTTTATAAAGCATTATTTGAGAAGCTGGAGGCCTTGAGTATGGATTTAATATTCAGTCTTTTGCTTTTCTCTGGGGAAATCGGGGTCTTATGGTCTCCATAACTGTTTTCCAGATTAGTTTCCAGAGTTTGGTGGTTTCCTAGGAGCATGACAAGAATGTTGGGCATTCTTAGAAAAAACAATTGAAAGAGCAAAAAGCCTAGGTGACTATACCAGAGTGATTAAGTTATGGTTGGTTCTAATTAGGTAGTCATAATGAGACAAAGCATTTATCTGATTTCATACTATTATGCAATTATGATATCCTTCTTGTCAAAAACCATTTGATAATTTTTCTTTCCCACCAAAAAGCACATAGCTCCAAGTAGACAGGAAGGGATTCCAAAGCTGGAGAAAGACTGAGTTGCTAGAATAACTACAGTTCATTTTGCTTCTTATTCCAGGGTTAAGATTCTAATTTATGTGTTCTCAAGCTCATAGAGACACCATCTAATGTAATCTCACAACAGCACTATCAAGTAGCTGTGGTTTCACAAATATTCTTGTAAGCAGAGGAAGTGAGTATAGTTTAAGTGAGGAAACTAAGGGGGAAAAAAGCATTTAGGAATGTTTCATATTCAAAATAAATCTTGGACAAAACTGAGTTAGGCTGGCACTACTGTTCTTTGAGTTCAGCAAATCTTTATTTGCCATCAAGGCTATTTTTAGTACTAGACAATCCTCCAGGAATAAACTGGGCTTTTAAAACACTTGGGGTTGAAGAGAAAGCAGACTGGAAACTAATCTCCTAACAACTGCCTATTACACATTTTATGGGTGGCTGTTGGCCAAGATTAAAAATGACCCCCTACTAATGGAAGACAACATTGCAAGGCTGGAAGCATTCACTGTTAGGAGCATTTCGTTTTACTTTATAGTGTAGTGTAGCTACTAAAACTAAAGTTATTAGTTTTGTTTTAAAATCTCTGCATCCAATTTTGTTATCCCAAAAGATGGTCCATACGTCTAGCAGATGATTTCACATGAACTTTCCTTTTTAAATGTTGGTTTTGCTCTGTCTACAAGGTACAAATGATAAGCAATTAGGATTGGCTGCACTATGGCAAAAGCAAAGGAAAACAATACAAAATCCTTTTTGGCAGGAAGTTAAATTGGTACAAATGGGTGTGGGGGACAGTATCCTTTTCCCATTTTCACCTCTTTTATTTTATAAAGTGCATGTCACCATGCTTTAGAAATTTGTGTAAACTCATATCTTTCCACTAGTATTCAAATTCACAACCTGTCTTATTTGAGTTGCATCATTGCAGTTCATTGAAGACAAACAGAAAGGCATCTGAGTCAAATATTTTGAAGTATTTGTTTCACATAGATGCAACTGAACAATGCCTCTGTCCTTGAGGAAAGACCAACTTCATTTAAGCTTATGGTAACAATAAAAATAGGTGACAAATTTGATTTGTCTTATAGTTGATTCAAAAATATTAAGTGAACTGTGGTCTCTAAAAACTGACTAGTAGGACTGGTTTACTGATTATTATAACAACTTGGATTCTCCTCATCAAGCTTAAATAGCAGGAAGAAAGACCAGGTAACATAGGGTTTGAGTGGCCTGGGAGTGGTTGTTTCCTTCAGTTCTATTCCTCTAGAGGCTATTACTGAGGCCTTTTGCTTAGATTTAGGATGGAGGAACCTTGCTTGAGCTGAGATGGGAAGAATAGGTTAATTTTTATTTGTAGAGATAACATGGCATAATGGACAGAGAGCTGGCATCAAAGACAGTAGAACTGTTTGAATAGTGCCTTTGACAAATTTATAAAACCAGGGATAAATCACTTAAACTCTCACAAATTTTCTAAGACTAGGGGTTCTTTAAATTTTTTTCTGTGTTCTTTAAAAATTTTTGGAAAACCTATGGACCCCATCTCCGAAGAATTTTTTAAATGTATAAAATAAAATACATAGTATTACTAAGGAAGTCAATTATGTCAAAATACAGTTATCCAACCCAGCAAATCATAGACCCTGGGTTAAGAACCTTTGCTTTAGGAGTATAAATTCAGAGAACGTATCAATTTGCACTGATTGAAGGAGTTTTCTCATCGAGGAGTTCCATACACTAATGGAATAACAGGGCTGGTTGGTGGTAATTGTCTATATAGGAGTATTATTGAGTATTCAATGAGAAGTGTCATCTCTATCTTCTCTTTCAGAGCCTCCATCATCTGGTACCTCATTTTCCATTTCCCAGCACTTCATTCTCCTTTACCAAATGTTCTTCTGCTATTTCCAAACAACCAGAGTGTCCTACAAGATTCTTAGATAACTTCTGGGGCTACAAACCTTTTCTCCACTGTATTCAATCTCCATTCTCTTAAGGCTTTCCTTTCTAGGGTTAAATTAATCCATGCAAAGTAGAGAGACTCAAGTAAAACATTTTCTTCTGAATAAGTGGCTTGATGGTAAATTCAAAAACCATAAATGGGCAAGGTAATTTTAGGCACTGTACTGTCTAAAGACAATTAGATTTCCAGACACTTTTGTAAAAGATTGGGGAGATATTCTTGACCAGAGACAACTTTTGAAGCCCCTAAAATCTCCACACATAGGAAACTAAGCATTTTGAGTACATACAGGAACATTATTGACAGTAGACAAATATTAATAAATCAGAGTACTTCAGTGATCATGATGAGCTTCCTAAAAGGAGTGGCTACTTTCTTAAGAGATGCAGAATATGTGTCAGTAAGTTCACATGAAACACTTGGTACATTTTTTAAAAAATGAGAGAATACATACAATTCAGAAAATATTAAAATTGTTGAAAATTCGGGCAAGATGTCAATAATTCAGGGATCAGAAGCAAGAGGGACAAATAGGATTTTCTGAATATAAAGAAATAGCCTATGGCATTTCCCCTTTAACTGCCAGTCCCTGAACAACCAAGGGGAGTGGGGAGATCACACCTATAAATTCCATTAATCAGTCTAATTTTCTTTTCCAAATCTACATCCTATTCCTAGAAGTCCTGTAATTTGATCCTTCAAGTGAGTAAGACTTGCCTTAATAGCAGGAACTAAAGTATATTTGAAAACAACATGATAATGTAGTGGGCAAAGTTGAAAAAAGGTAGAGTTCAGGTTTTTCTAAACCCAAGAATGGTATAATTTTTTTAAGAGAGACAATCTTGAGGGAACCCATTTAAAAATAACAAAGACACTCTTAAAAATAAACTTTTTTACACAGTCTAATATTTGGGAGAAACCAGAGACATTATATTAAGAATTAAAGACATTTGGGAGAAAGATTGAAAATTTGCTTAAGAAACACTAGACATGAGTACTAGATATAAGATTTACTTTTAAGGAAAAATACTCTTCCTTACAAGAAGCATCCTTTATAAGCATAATAATAATACTAGTTATCAGGTCTCTAAGTCCTCAAACCAACTGGTCAATCAGTGATCTATGGGTGACTATTGTGTGATAATCAGTCAACCAATCACCAAAAATTCATTAAGTTCCTATTATGTACCATGTACTGTGCATTTTGCACTATAATTCAGCATTTAACTTGGACAGGCTTCATTTACTCAATTTGAGTCAGCTGCCTCCATCAGCCTGGTGACTCCCATCCATTTTCCTCGATTATTATTATCCTATAGTTTTTGACCCAGTACTGGACCCAGTGCTGATTCCATCCCCTCATTCTAGGCTTGTCATTGCTATCTAGGGTTGACTCTGGCTTTCCCATTCCCAAGAGGAAACATGGCATAATAAGATCTTTATTTGGCCTTATGATCTTTATAATTTTTGCCAATGATTTGGATAAGGGCATGGATAGTACACTTCTCTGATTTGCAAATGACACAAATATTGGAAGGATAGCCAACACTTGATAATGGAGTTAGAACTCAAAAAGATCTTGGATGGCTAGAGCATTGAGTCAAATCTGAAAAAAGAAATAAATACATGCTTGCATATATTCCATCCTCTTATCTAGGTACATCTTGTGGAAATCGAAGTCTGATGCAGTGTGAATTTCCTTTTTATACTGAATAATACATATTTTTCAAAGATGGGAATCTAAAGTAGATAAATCAATGGACTCACCTTACTGATTACAAAGCAACTTATATTTCCAAACATCGTGGTCTGATGATGGAAACTAGCTTAGTTTATTTTGTATGAGAGATGTTCAGTAACAATATGGTCGTAATTTCATTACATTTACCACTTGGCCTTTCTGTCTCACCTGATGGAGGGAGACAGTGGTGTTGCTGAAGAAAAGGAATGAAGCTACTCAAATCAACAAAGTTCCTTACTTGTTTTATGATATAAAAGTAGGAAGTGTTAATGCCAGTTCATATGGTGATGTCATGGGAAGACAACAATTAGTATTTATACCTCTGAAACATCAATTCTCTATAGGTCTATGATCAAATTATCATGTATACCTACTAGCAACAGTTTTATTTAGCAGAAAGACTTTCAGAGAAATAGGATTCAAGTTTCTGTTCTTTTATAAATTTAAACCTTATTGATATTTAACTTTTTGTATCACCATCATCTTTCATTATAGTTGTCTCACTTTTTTCCACTCAGAGAACCATCTCTTATGAATAATAAACAAAAAACAGGGAAAATAAAAATAATTTTGCAATGCCAATCAAAATATCAACAAACTCTGACATTACAGTGTTCCATATATAGACCTGTCACTCTGCAAAGAGGGGAAGTAGGTACATTCTGATATCTTATTTTTGGGGATCAATTTTGGACCTTATGACTTCATAGCAAATTATCTTTTTATTATTTTGTCTAGACCTATAAGGTATTCTCTTGGTAGTTTGACTCATATAGCACTAAATAAGCATATCGATATAGACATTATTACTATTTTCCTTATATTGAGGCTATGTAGTCATAAGCTCCAAATTTCTCTCCAATTATTTACTAAGGCATACTAGATTGACTACCATTTTGTTTTAAACATTTTATAATTACTTTGAATGATTTCCTTTTATGTTATTTCCTCTTAAATTTTGTTATTGCTTTACTGAAATGCTGTTAATTTGGGAGTTTACTTTGTATCTTGATAAGCATCTATTAATAATCTTAATAAATTTCTTTACTGATTATTTAGAATTTAATAAAATAAATACTCATGTAAATAGGTAGGGATCTCCCATTTTTATCTATGGTTATGTATTTAATTATTTTACCCTCATTTTGTTGAATGTTAACATTTGAAATTGCTCTTGTATTGAAAGGGAAATTTTCCTGAGTTTCTTTATGACTTATAATACTAGCTTTTATTTTTAGATTTCTTTCATTCATATTGAGAAAAATCCTATGTTTATGCTTCATGAATGCTTTATTTATAGCAAAATGGATATTGTATTTTGTCATATCAAGTCCCTGTTTGAATGTTTAGTAGCTATGTGATCAATATCAATTCACTTACTTTCCCATCTATAAAATGGAACACAATCTACCCCATATGTAGACCAAATTGGAAAAGGGAAGACTTAAAGGTGACAGGAAAGCTGTCTTCAGGTATTTAAAGAGCCATCAGGTGAACAAAGAATGCACAATGCACTTTCTCTTGGCCCCAGAGGAAGAAACTAAGTACAGTGGCTTGCCATTACAGAAAGACAATTTATTTATTATTAATTGGAATTTACAGTTAATTGGAAGAGATATCTTGGTGTGATTATAATTAGTTTGAACTCATTTTCTGGGCATTTACCTGGTTGAAATGAAGGAATAAGAGTCATCAGAGATTTGCTCAGTAAAGATGAAGTAAAGTTTGCCTTTTCCTTTGTTGGGCATATGATCTATAGAGGTCAAGCTATATAACAGAGAGAAAGAGAGAGCCAGCTTTGGAGTTCGGGAAAATGAGAGGTTTAAATATTGCCTCTGACATACTTGCTGCCCAATAGGTGAGCATTTCACAAGCCACTTTTAGTACCTCAGTGATTCAGATATTCTATAGGTGTAATCTGAAGAACAGTCATTTATTAGGACTGGTAGAGGAGTTTACTCACTAGGAATTCCCTACTCTTTTTGTGCCATTTTATTGTTGATCATCTGCTTTGTAAATGGATGAATATCTCAATCATGAAGCTAAACCCTGTTGCTATTTCACCTTCGTCCTAATAATTACTGATGATATCATTTGTTCTTTTTTTCATTTTTGAGTTAATATCAGGAAAATGAGGTGAAAATGCTGACATTTTACAAGCATGTTGAGATAAACGCCTAGCAGCTGTGATGAGAAATCTCTTGGAAAACAGAAGGTACTAAACAGAAAATAAAGAGGCCCAAGAGAGAACTAGTTTCTCTCCTGAGCTAGTTATATAATTCATATTTATTGAGTGTCGGTAATGCATGAGTCAATATAGAGAATATAAAAGTAATTTAAATTTCACTTTAATTCTCATTAATCTATCATTTCTAATGAATTCAATTGTTAATTATTGCTCACCTCCAATCTCTCAGGTTCCTTTGAGAGTGGCAATTTCTATAATTTTATTAATGGAATGGTGAAATAAATGCAAAAGAATGTTGTAGTTTGGATCCATTTCTTTAAGAATGCTGGCATTCATTTCCAGTAAGTTATCTGAGAACAGCAGTCTATTTCACAATGATGTGTCACAAAGCAGAATACCAATTTTTAATATGGCAACCCATCAGCTAATATCATCAATTAAAAAGTCTCTTTGAACACTTCCTAAAGTAAAAAATCTATTCCCCTGGGGATTGCTTCAGTATACACATTCAGAGCTTTCATCTTTAAAACATTTGTACCTATGCAAAAAAACCCAACATAAACATACCAATACCACACACAAAAGGAATTCATCAAGTGCTCTATAATAGAGGAACTCTAGTTAATGGGTAACATTTGGTTAGCTACAAATACCTGGACACAAAGTTTCCAAAGAGAAGGTGAAAAATGCCAAGTGGTCATCAGTTATCACTATAGACATATACAAAACTATATATATATATATATATATATATGTATATATATATATGTAGTTGTCTTACTACTTCCTTTAACCACTAGAAACCAGATAAAGTGACCAAAGGCAAAAGGAAAAATGGTACTAATGCCCCTTGGTTATTCATAGCTACTTATAAAACCCCTTATTATAAACTGTTCCAAATACCTTTCTTCTCTTAACATTCCTGTTCCCTAATTTCTCTTCCTTAACAAATAAAAATTTGAAAAATGCTCAAAAGAGCAAGTCTAAAAGTACCAATAATAGAACAATAATAATTAACTCTGAGAGGGGCTCAAAAGAGTCTTCATGAAAAAGAGAAGAAAAAGCAGTGTCTAAAAAAAGATATTCCAAAGATGCACAAATCATAAAATGACAATTGGACATTATTAAACATAAAAACCTATTCAGATGGCAGGATGGTGAGATTTTAAGGTTAATTGTGTAATATAGAATTTATAATTGTGTTTAAAGTCATAAAGGAAATATTGGGAGGAAAATCCTTCGATACATATACTATATTAAGTAGAAAAAAGGCCTTAGTGACATCCTGTTTCTATATGTGTACCACTAATGTAAGTTACAAAACAGTACAGATAAAATGAACCTTACAGATAAAATTTTTATTTGTAACAAGTTACTCCGTAAACTCATTGCATTGATTTGTTTGGAGCTTCTAATGAATAATCTATAGTGAAAAATTTTGACAAAGAACAAGGGAAAGGAACAAATCCAGCATCACTACCTCAAATCGAATATCGGAATATCAACAATACAAATATGGATCATGACAACATACAGACCAAATATTTTCCTTGGCCACATTTAAGCCATTTTAAACTACTGCTGGCCACTCACTAAAACAAGTTCTCAACCATATCAATAGTTCATTGAATGAACCAAGTCAAACACATTTGAGGGCTTATTCAATTACTCAATTTTAACATTAGAGATAGAAAAGGAAGTTTCCTACAAGCCATATTTTAAATGGCTTCTATATTGATTGTTTCCATGATTTCTGGGTTATCTAAGTAGACAGATCCATGGCTTCCAGAGATCTGCCACTGATTAAGTATTTGCTATCTTTGTAGAAAAGAACTACTTGAATTGATCAATGCTGTAAAAAGGCTTATCATAACAAGAAAGGGGGAAAAGCTTTTTCTTAAAGGACTTCATTCACTTACTCTGAGTTGACAGATTGACCCAAACTAAAGAAAAAAGAAAGTCTTTGAAATTATTCTAAAGAGAAAAGAAGAAGTATATGTATATTCAAACTTTATATAGTCCAGACTTTATTAGGAAAGAAAGGTCCCACCTGTTTCCATGAAACATTCTGGGAAATACATTCTTGATGCTAATAAAAGATACTAATTTTTGATTGCCTACACATAACATTGATGGAATAGTTTTAATTCTGAAGCAGCTTCTTGTGTTATCTTGGATTTGGTGTCCTATTTCTAGTCAGTAAATAGTGGTCTAAGGAAACAAAATTTATAAGGTAAACCTGACAAAGTGATTGAAGAAGACAGTCTATGAGCTAAATGTAAAAGACTATTCAATTACCCACTTCATTGGAAGATCCTGCCACTACTGCATCCTATAAACTGAAACAAAGAAGTATTTACTCTATACCTAAAGCATTAGCTCTGTTGATTTTTTAGGTACCATTTTCTAAATTGATAGAAAAAATTAAATGGCTCTTTAATTTAGACAGGGGCATATTTTTTTTTTTGAGGGCAATTTCCCCACCAAGGGCCAGATTTTTAAGAAAGATTCCCAAGTTATATCCTTAACTTTCTAGATATGAATGATTTTGGAAGTGAAGACTTAAGTCATCCTAAAGCCCATATTTTGGAAGCCCTGGTTCTAGAAGGTTCTACCCTGGCCTCTGGGAGTTCATCAGTTGGGGAAAAGGACATCTTGGCCCTAGGCCCCTGTTGCAGAAACTAGTCATTTTTCACCTTTGTCAGTGCTAGTCTAGAACCTCATCATGTTCTAAACCTCAAAGCAAATCCAGGAATTTCTAAAGTTACCTTAATAATTAATGCACAGAAGCTGGATTCTATGGTTTGCCAAAGGTCAGCTGGGTACCAGAAAAAAACAAACAAACAACAAAGCAAAACAAACAAAAAACCAGCAAATGTTCAATGAACCTCCATATGCCAAGGTAACAATGTTCTGCTTTTGTTCTTAATAAGATGAAGTCTACATAGTACTCTTTTTAGCTCCTCAAAGAGTTTAGTTTTCTGGTGCCCTCCTCCCATGCGTAAACTCTGAGAAAATCCCATGGAAATTCCAAACATAAACAAAATCCTCAATGAAATAAAAAAAAAGAAAATAAAAAATCATATTAAAATCAGTCCCATTTTAGAAAAAAATGTTACATTTTAAAATGAACTAAACATACACACACATATGTATTTAAGTAGGGATAGGTGCTAGACTTGCATTTAGAATAAACTTAGCTTAAATGACCGTTAACTGAATTTATTCTGGTCTGGAATACAGTGTAAATACTCACAGGAATGCTACAATTATCAGTCTATAAATCCCCTGAGGTAAAATGAAGAAAGCCATTAAATTTTGATTAACAATAACTGAGTTTCTCAAACATGCATTTTTCATTTTCCTTTTCTAAATCAGCAAGAAAAGAAGCATTTTTCTTGCCACACAATGGACAAATTCTGAAACAAGAATGAATGGGCTTAAGGATTTGCAACATTTATGGAACTGAGATGTATCTTTTCAGCTAAATTCAGAAGGAAGGAAAGTCACATAATTTAAAATTTCTAGTTTCTGCAAATGAGCTATACTAGACCCAAGAGCTGCTCACTGACACCAGCTTTCCAGCCCATGAGTCTTTATCTTTGGTTTTCTGTGACTTGAATACATACATCACTGGGTTACATCAGGCTTCATGACTACAACTAAACTTTGATCAGAGTAAAAAAGGCAGCTGTGTATGCAATGAGCCAATGGCAATTGAAGAAACTCCAAAGCGGGGGGGGGGGGGGGGGGGGGGGGGTTGGGGGAAGGAGGGGGAACAAAAAAAATTAAATCTATAGCCAAATATAGCACAAGACATAGACTGTAGGTGCCCATGGGCACAAAGCAGGAAATGTCTCATAAATTAAAACTGGCTCTTTTGGTTTAACATTTCAATAAGAGACTTGCTAGGAAAATGCAGGTGTAGTTACAGGAAGCATAGAGTCAAGCAGTGAGAAAATCTCTTCTTTCTTAGTTTTAATATGCTAGCCTAGCCTTGAGGTTAAGAGTAGTTGGGCTACAAGAAGTACAGACAAATATTTGATAGAAATTAATATTCAAGCTAGTTGGAATAGTCTGTAAGTGCCTGAGAGCCTGGTGTCTAGAAGTAGTGATTTTTAAAATTTGCCAATTAAATTTGGCCCAGGGGGAAAAATCCTTAGGAATTCCAGGTCAAAATATTATTCTTCTATATTGCTCCCAAATCACAGACTTCACTGTATTGAATTTAATGATAAAGCAAGAAACCCTATTTCCTATATATTGGCCAACATATATTATAAGTCATCTAAATAAAACCAAACTGGATTGTTGTCCATGTTCATCAATATGGCATTTGATTCGCATCACCTATTTTCCATTATCCAAAAGGGACACTAATCTAAATTATAAATAATAGCAAAAATAAAATGAATAATTTTCAAAAATATTTTAAAATTTAGCATGATTTTCTACTGTTCCCTTTTCCAAGTAATTTTAATTAATAAACTTTGACTATAAGGACAATATTAGTTACATGCTACTTAAAGATGTTTAGTCAATGTACAAACATTAACAGATTAACTACCAGTATTATATTCCCACTTTCTGATTGTTTTTCACTTGTCTTTACAATGCTCTTAATATTGTATGATCAAATTAAGCCCATGAGCTATATTCTGATGATCCTTTGTTCATTAGTATGTGATAAAGTACAGTTAATCCCTGATTCCAATTAGAATAATGAAAAGCATTACCACCAGCAATACAAAATATTACCTAATCTGCCATGTGTCAGTACAGAAGAAACTGGCCTAATTGACTGTGTAGTTAGTTAGAAATGTCTGAGTCATAGATGGTCAGTGTGAGAGCTGGAGGGCATCCAAAGGACCACCAGGATGGTGAATCGCCTCAAGATCAGGCCAAAAAGGGATTTTTAGACTGGACAAGATAATTTTAATGAGGATATAATAACAGTTGATAGGTATAAGATTTTAAAGTTTAAAGTTTATAAAGTACATTATACATCTATTTAATTCTCAAATTTAGTTGTCTAAATATAGTTTTATTATAATAATAATTTCTTATCGGTGAAGAAATTAAGGTTTATACATTCTCAAGGTTATTATTCAGTAATCAACTGTCAGGATTTGAATTCTGGTCCTCTGCATGGGCAGCATGACCATCTTCTAAGAGAACCATATTACTATCAAGTCTGTTTATTTTGCATATATTTTTTTAATTGTACCAAAAATTCATGGAAATAACTAAAGAGCAAAGAAGTATATGTATATTCAAACTTTATATAGTCTATACTTTATTAGGAAAGAAAGGTCCCACCTGTTTCCATGAAACATTCTGGGAAACATACATTCTTGATGCTAATAAAAGATACTAATTTTTGATTCCCTACACATAACTTATTGATGGAATAGTTTTAATTCTGAAGCATTTTCTTGTGTTATCTTGGATTTGATGTCCTAATTCTAGTCAGTAAATAGATGGTCTAAGGAAACAATTCATAAGGTAAACCTGACAAAGTGATTGAAGAAGACAGTCTATGAGCTAAATGTAAAAAGACTATTCCACTAACCACTTCATTGGAAGATTCTGCCACTACTGCATCCTATAAACTGAAACAAAGAAATATTCGTTTTATACCTAAAGCAAAAATGGGGAAAACAACAAAAGGACCATTTATTCAGCACTTTTATGTGCAAAGTATCAGCTAGGCACAAGGGATAAAAAATAAATAAACCAAAATCAAATCTCCTGCCCTCAATGACCTTACCTTTTATAATGGGATGTAGAGATCTAAAACTCAGTCAAGATCCAGAGTCCTTCTTTAATAAGAGGCAAAGCCTCACACTTAAAGTCCTTGTCACATTTTGATTCAATAGGAAGCATTTCTAGAAATTATATCAGGGGCTCTTATGCCTCTCATGCCACTCACACACAGACAAAGGTGACAAACTAGAAATGCAGGGTCCCTCGGATACAAATAAATAGTACCAACTTTCCAGGGATCCTAATGCAACAGATGAAATCCCTGAAATCCCAATGAATATAATTAATATAAAAGAAGTGCTGGAATGAAAATCCTACGGCATAATAGGAAAGGTCAGTCTTAAGTCCGCTGCTTCATGAAAGAAATGTTTCGATCCCAGATAATAGAATTGATTGGCACAAGCTTCTGATAGTCTTGGTTTGTGTTGAGCTGTGGTGTGCCAACTCAAAATATCCTGAAAATGAGATGTCCATTTTAGCTGGCATTATGCCCCTTAGAACTATTTTTTGACAATATATATAAATATATATATATAAATATTTGACAAATATTTATAGAGCTCTCATTGCACCAAACGTTCTAGGTGTAGCTTCCAATTAAATTGGTATTTATGCAATGCCAGTTACTTATAATGAGCAAGAATCTCAAATCTGGAGCCAATAGACCATTGGCTACAAAGAGGGAGATAGCTTGAATCAGATAGAGAGAGCTGATTATTAAATTTTCAGTGTCAGCATCTACACTTTGGAATCAGTAAACACTATAAATTAGGGCTTGACACTACTTTGTTGATAGTCTAGACTTAAAGTAGTGGAGAAAATGTTAATAACTCAGATTAAATTCAAGAGCATGTTTTGTAATATATTCATTCTCCCTGCCCAGAGAGTCGATAGTTAAACTTTATTGTCAGATCATGGGCTATAACATATCCTTTTTCTTTTTTTTAGACAAATAATATTAACCAGTTTTTGAGAAGTAAAATAATAATAATAATAAAACAGATTCTGATAATTTAAATAGAATAAGGGTGTACCCATGAAACAGCTTGGTAATTTGAGTCCAGAGTCACTGATCTAGGAGACATAATCAACAAGAAAAAGATTATGCATGTGCCAGTTACCCTTGAACAAACACAGACTATCCGTAACTCCAACCAGGTGTCTTCCAAAAAAGTGCCATAGTTTACAAGAGACAAAAGGTTATCACTAATAGATACAAATAGTCAAACACTTACATGCCATGCTATTGATAAATCACGAACATCACCTTTAAGTAGAAACAAGTATCACTCTTGGAAGGGATCAAAAATAGGATTTTATCATTTGTTTCTATGATAGTTTATGTAAATCTAGTCTAACTTAAAAGCTATTTACTGTTTTTTCCCACACTTTTTCCTAAATCTGATAAAGTTCAAGGTTATGCTATAACAGCTGAGAGATGAATTTGTCTAGCGTCTAGTTTTTGGTTCTGCATGATAACACCTGATGACTTTCCAAGCCCTTTTCTAGCAATACATCTTATGACTTCTGGCTTCAAGCTATTTGAAAATCCCAAAGTAGTACATATACTCCAGAAAGACTTTTAGTGTCAAAATAATTTCGGGTTAGTTTTTTTTAAATTTTGACCTGAGAAAAATAAAAAATTTCTATTAAAAATCTGCTGAATATTGATTAAAGTTTACTATGAAATTGTAAGAGTGATAGGTTTTTTTTTGTTTTGTTTTGTTTTCTGATCTCAAACTTTATGATAGCAATTTAATCAAATAGCACATGTTCAAGAATTTGGCTTATGGGATGAGGATAGCTTATCTCTTAAAACTGAAGCTGAGAGATATTGAATAATTTATACAAAGTCACCCAGGTAGTAGTGGGAAAAGAACCATGACATTTTGAACATAGATTTAATAGGCAGTTTTTATTTAGTTAGATGGCTTAGTGGATTGAGTGGTGGGTCTGGAGTCAGAAAGATCTGAGTTCAAATGTGGCCTCAGACATTCACTAGTTAGGGGACCCTGAGCAAGTCATCTAACCTCTATTTGACTAATTTATTAGAGAAGAAAATGGCAAACCACTACTGCTAAGTAAACTTTGCCAAGAAATCTCCACACAAAGTCACGAAGAGTTGGACATGACTGAACAAGTTTTCAATCAGTCCATTGCTACTTGTTTATGAATCATCAGAGATAAGACATTCATCTGAATTCTTAGCACTCTAAGTTAGCTCTTATATTGCTTCCATATGGAAAAACAATTGGCTTTTTGATACTCTTGATTAAAAAATCATCTTCATTTTTTAGTTTTTATTTTCAGAGCAAATTCTAAGGAAATCAAGGAAAGGGAGATGATGTCTATGATGTGTTCAGATTCATTAATATGGCTGCCTTTTTTCCAATTAAAACAAGCTTCTCTTGTCAGATGGTATTACTTATATCTCTCAAAAGGCAGATTAACTAATTGTACTGATGATTAAGTGTACTTGCTATTCTTTCTTTAATAATCTCTATAGTCTTGTAGTGGTTATAGAATATTATTAAAGGACCAAAACTTCATTTGAAAACTTGAATTTTGCAAGCCAGCTGAACTGAACAAAGCAGCTTCTAAGTGAAGATATAGCATTGATTTTTAATATTAAACATAGGGGAAAAAGCAATTAGCAAATCATCACCAGTGTCTTCTTATACTTTCATTAACAAGAATAATTGTTTGCTAGTTAAAATTGGAGGTTATTATTTGATTATGAGCAAAACTACATTTTACATATGGAAGCTAGTCTTATTAAATATTTTCTCATGACAACCAATCTGCCTTCATGCAAAAAGCTTCAATTTGAACAAATGTGGGTTTCAAATCTGGTCTCCAACAAGTCCTAGTTGTGTGACTTTGAGCAAGTTAGTTAATCCCTAATTTAGTATATTTCTATCTTGGAAATGATATGAAATTGATTCTATAACAGAAGGTTAAGGGTTAAATATAAAAAAACAAATATGTACAGCAAAGAATATTAAATTCAGCAATTACTCTTTCTTATTGTCTATAAATTTCACTTCTATTTCTAAATCAGAAAATAGCTTTTGTTTTTTCTCATTCTAATCATAATGTAACATGTTTCATCTTGCATTCATACAGGAACAAAAAAAGGAAGGAAATAAACATGTATTAAACCCCTACTATGTGCCAATTACTGTATTAAACACTTTACAAATATAGATATACCATCCCATTGTGACTTTACCCTTCATGGTTTCAATATATAAGAGATAAGCATAAGAAATTGAATGGGAACTTTTGGGAAATTTTTTGGAATCTTCAGATGACCTGTGTGGGCTAGTAGAAAAAAGTTTAGAGATTCAGAAATACACACATATTTTTATATAGATAGATGTATAGATAGATAGATAGATAGATAGATAGATAGATAGATAGATAGATAAATAGATACATAGATAGAGAGCACACATTATGTAATGTCAACTTTTTAATCTTTTAATACCATCCATATACAGAATTACTCTTTTAAAGTTAAAATAAGCAAACTTAAAGTTTGCTAAAATAATATGAAAGCCAGCAGATGACACACAAAAGTGAGAAATCATATAAAAGTGAGAAAAGTTTTTTAAGTTTATTAATTCATAAATACATAAAAATTTTTATATTATTTTATATAATATTACCTATATGGTATGTATTTTACTGTTTTACTACTACTACTACTACCACCACCACCACCACCACCACCACCACCACCACTACTACTACGACTACTACTACTAGTAAATAGGTACACTTTTTTTCTTATGATTAAATTTGTTGTCTAAGAACTGTGGTTCTATATACAGGTTTTGGGATGTTAAGTCTGTTTAGGCTAATCTTATGTGGATTTTCCAGATCATGGGGGGCCATGCCCCTAACCTATGCAATGTGGCAGGGATATGTGCATATAGTTTTGAAGCTTAAAAAGTGCCTTTTCCACAAAAACCCTGTAAAGTAGGCAGTGAAAGCAGTATTACCTTCATTTTGCAGATGAAAGACCTGAGGCCTTGAGATATTAAACTCAGGCACTTGCAGAAAAGTCATCACTGGTTCTCTGAGTTCAATGACGGCATCCTTTCCACAATTCAATTGTACCATAAATGCAGTTATTATGAGATTGTAAGCTCCTTGAGGTCAGGAACCAGACTTTATTTTAGTACTTTGGCCCTCTGTTGCTCTTCATAAATTGTCATGGACATCATAGATATTTTAACTAAGTTTCAATGTAAGAAGTAATGTCCTATTAGATTTTTGGGTCAAGGGGGTATCAGTCTTCTTCAGAATAAGTCCTTACTATTTATCAAAATAACATAAAAATACTAAATGCTATTGTCTTTTCTTTATTTCTGTCTCTTACTCTTTTCCTGCCAGCAGGCTGACTCTGGGGATGGCCTGATTAATATTCATTGTGCACAACCAGATGTGTTTTTAAAGAAATGTGGCGCTTAATTTCTCCTTTATACCCATGAGAAACATTATATAAGAAAGAAAGAAAAACATATAGCAAGAAAGAAGATGTGGTATTTCACTAAATCACATGACAAAATACTGATATTAGGTTGTCGCTATATAAACAGGGTGACCCTGACTGTAAGTCAATGCTCCACTATTGGGGAAGGGGGCTACTATCCCCTGGTGAAATTTTCAAATAAATGTCTAGGATTATAAGCTCTAGAGCTTGAAAAAATTTTAGTGGACATATTGTCCAAAGTTCCTAGTTTTATTGGTCAGGAAAGCAAAGGCTAGAGAAGGCGAAGAGACTTGCTCAAGGTCACAAAGGACCTTGTGGAGGTCCAAGTGTCAAACAGATTCTCTTATTTCAAGTCCAATGCTCTGTCCAATGTACCATGCTAGACAGCTCACCTGAGAGCACTGATCAAATTAAAAGAAAAAAAAAAACCAACATGGGGGATAGCTAAGAGTCTAGAGAGTCAGGTCTGGAGACAGGAAGTCCTAGGTTCAAATCTGACTTCAGATATTTCCTATCTGTATGACTCTGGGTAAGTCACTTAACCCCTTGCCTAGCCCTTGCCACTCTTCTGCCTTAGAAACAAAAAGATATTATTGGTTCTAAGACAGAAGGTAGGGGGTTTAAACAAAGAGAAAAAAACAGATATATCCATACAATTGTTAGATCATCATAATAAGAGATAAGTTTATTAGTCAAGGTAGGTACCAGTGATATGTAATATAAGAGATGGAAAAATTCTTTAAAACATGAAACCAAAAAATCGACTGGGATCAACCAAAAGTAAAGGAAAAAAATTTTAACAGCTTGTTCTTGAATTCATTTAGCATTGAACAAACATTTATTGTATATTTTATGAGTAAGACCTTGAGCTAGGTGCTGGGAATAATAAAAATAAAAATGAACCCCTCTACTGTATTTCTATTCTATTGTGGGAAACAAAATGTAGGCATTTAAGTATGAACAAAATATGTACAGAGTTCAGAGTTTGGGGGAGCATAAAATTGGGAAATTCCTCTGTAGGAGGTAACATCTGAACTGAGCTTTGAAGAACTCCAGATTCCCAGAAGTTTGGATTAGAATTTCTAGGCACAGGGAATAAGGTGAACTTCAGCTTGGAATCAGTGGCTGAAGTGTCATAGACAGGGGAATAGCAAGTATGCCAATTTGGCTGGAAAATAAGAGGGAAGAAAGGGGAATAATGTGAGGCAGTCTGAAAAGGGTTCGGGAGGAGACTGAGGAGCTTTAAGGACCCTAAAGAGAATTTGTGCTTTATCTTAGAGGTGATATGAAGCTTTTGGAGCAGCAAATGGATAAGATCAGACCCAATGCCAATTTTTTATTATGATTACTTCTGCTTTGATGATGAGTATCACACCGCTATCATTACACCTTTTCCTACTACGCAATATCTACATCAGGGTAATTGACTTAAGTTCTGTGGTCTCATTTATAATTTATTCTCAAAACTATTTGTATTTGGAGGAGGGTTAACAGTGTTCCTTTTTCTTTGTATTTGTATTCCCCAGTGCTTAGCACTGTGTCTGGCACATAATAAGCATTTAATAAATGCATGTTGCCTTTCTGCTTGCCTTTTCTTTCATTAGAATGTCTAACAAATGAAAGTCTAGTAAGTTTAGCTCCCTGATGCAGAATAAAATACATTTAGAATTCAAGAAGACTTGTAAAATGAAAGCACAATTTCAAGGCTAGTGGTAACTAAAGCCCATAATTATGAACAACAGAGATCATGTTCAATGTTAGCTTTGGGAATGGAGGTGTAAATGATAACACTATTCAAGAATTTGTTCACTGTTCTTTTCTGCTCTAAGGAATAATTGAACTTTAGCTGTGAAAGATAAATGGCAATAAAATATACAGATATGTATGCCTGTGTTTATAGATATACATAAATATGCATTCACACACATATACATATTTCTGTGTGTGTACACATGTGTATATGCATGTGTGTGTATGTACATAAAGTCTCCATTTCCCTTAAGTGCAGGGGCTGCTCCTGGGTCTAATCCCTCCAGTGCCTTGCTTGGTTTTTCATCTTGGCTGGTTTTTCTTTCTCCAAACAACCTGGCAGACCACATTCCCTGGGTCTCACTCCTTTAATTCTCAATTTAATGTAGATACTCAGATTGTTCTATCCCATCACAGCTCCAAACTCTCAAGTTCAAGAAATGTGACAACCTCAACTTCCCCAACTGGTCACACTGAGTTTAAAATGAATTTTCATTTTAGAGGTAGAGGCAAAAGAATCATGATCAGTTGGAATCTTGGGAATAGTCATGGGAATTAAAATTCAGAGCAGGATTCGGAGAATGGATTAGGATTAAGGATTAGCATTTTAAAATCATTTTCCATTTACTCAAGCATATAGTCTCTAATACAAGTAAAATAAATAGCTATTAAAGCTATATCATTAACATGGGAACTCTTCTCCTCAAAGGGAAATGGCATTCATTTCCACTAAACCATATCCTGAGAGTTACAATCTATTAGGCAACCCTCAGTGAATGTAGTGTTGCTTTTCCATGACTACAGGAAGCCATCAGCTTTGCATCAGCACCCCAATACAGAATCACAAATGATTTTTCCTGGCAAAACCCACAGACATGAACATAACATTATTTGGTATTTGGGGTTTTATGATTTCCTGAAATAATAAGAATAAGAATGAAAAAATGTTGGATTCAAGCTTTTGCCAAAAGAAATTAGGATGTGGCAAATAATAGCACTTGTCTCAGTGGGGATGCATCCAAAGGATACATTGTGGGGCCACATAATCATGGGCTGTTAGAGCTGGGAGGGACCCTGGGGATCATCTAGTCCAACTCCTTATTTTATTTCTTCTTTTTTTACCAACCCAATGCAGCAGTTAGCAGCTGATTGACCAGGGGCACTCTGACAGAAGAGATCACGTCATGTTTACTTGAAAATTGCTTCCCTCTCTTATTGCTGAAATAGAGATGTGCATGTCTTCGTGGAAACTTAAATGGACCCCTCAGTAGAGTCTTTAAGAATCTGTCTAAAGAATTGATTAAAGAATTGGTAAAAGCATGAACAGTATTTTTGAAATGAATTTCTTTTTTACAATCAACTCAAACACCTCTTCAGCAGTCCTACTGAGTCTTTGAAAAGCTCCTATACCTACTGCCAAGGCAGAAGGAAGAGTGCAGGCATACCCCCTTTTTTGTGCTTCACAGATACCACATTTTTTACAAACTGAGGGTTTGTGGTAACCCTGCCTCAAACAAATCTTTGGGCACCATTTTTCCAATAGCATTTTATACACCATGTCTCTGGTCACATTTGGGTAATTCTTGTAATATTAAAAAAAATGAGTCCTTTGGAGCTGTCCTGGTTCCTTGCATTGCTGATAATAATTGAGTCATTCACAGTTGATCATCATGCTTTATTGCTGTTACCGTGTACAACATTCTTCTGGTTCTGTTCACTTCACTTTGTATTTATTCATAAAATCTTTCCAGGCTTTTTTTTTTGTGACCATCTTGTTTGGGATTTCTTATATTCTCTGATTGATGGACATTCTTTCAGTTACCATTTCTGGCCACCACAAAAGGAGAAGCTATTAATATTTTTGTATAAATATGTCCTTTCCTTCTATTTTTTATCTCTTTTGGCTAGAGATCTGGTAGTGGTATTTCTGGGTCAAAGAGTATGCACAATTTTATGTTCCCCTGGTCATGGCTGCAGATTGCTCCCCAAAATGGTTTTATCAGTTCACAGATCTACCAGAATATTAGTGTTCCAAATTTTCCACATTCTCCCCCACCAGTACTCATCTCTCTCTTTCTTTCTTTCTTTCTTTCTTTCTTTCTTTCTTTCTTTCTTTCTTTCTTTCTTTCTTTCTTTCTTTCTTTCTTTCTTTCTTTCTTTCTTTCTTTCTTTCTTTCTTTCTTTCTTTCTTTCTTTCTTTCTTTCTTTCTTTCTTTCTTTCTTTCTTTCTCTCTTTCTTTCTTTCTTTCTTTCTTTCTTTCTTTCTTTCTTTCTTTCTTCCCTCTCTCTCTCCCTCCCCTCCTTCCTCCCCTCCTTCCTTCCTTCCTTCCTTCCTTCCTTCTGCCAGTCTGATAGTTATGAGGTGGTATCTCTCTTGTTTTAATTTGCATTTCTCAAATGTGATTTGGAACAATTTGTCATATGATTAAGGATAACTTTAATTTCATCTGAGAATTTCCTGTTCAGATCCTTTGACTCTGTCAACTGGGGAATCCTTGTATTCTTACAAATCTGATGCAGTCCTGGGTATATTTGAAAAAGGAGGCCTTTGTCAGAGACACATGCTATAAAATCTCACCCTCCCTATTCATCACTTCCCTTCTAATTTGGTTGCATTTGTTGCATTGTGCAAAAAAAGTTTTGATTTAATGTAGTCAAAATTATCTTTTTATATCTTATAAAGTTCTCTAAGTCTTATTTGGACATAAATTCTTCCTTTATCCACATATATGATAGGTAGGCTATTTTATGGTACCCTAATTTGTTTATCGTGTTACCCTGTATATATAAATCATGTATCTCTTTTAACTTTAACTTGGTATATGATATGGTGTTAATCTATTCTGAGTTTCTCCCATAGTTTTCCCAGCAATTTTTGTGGAAGAGTGAGTTCTTCTTCCAAAACTTTGGAGTTTGGATTTATCAAACACTAGGTTATTATAGTCATAAACTACTTCCACTGATCAACAATTCTATTTCTTAGCCAGTACCAGAGTATTTTGATGGTTGCCACTTTATAATATAGTTTTAAATCTAGAAGCTAAGTTACCTTCCTTCATATTTTTTTCTTTAATTCCCTTGATATTCTTGGTCTTTTGTTCTTCTAGATGAATTTTTATTATTTTTTCTAGCTCTCAGAAATAATTTTTGGGTACTTTGATTGGTATGACACTAAATAGGTAAATGAAATTGGGTTGAATTGTCATTTTTATTATATTGTCTTGATGTATCCATGAGCAATTAATGATTTTCAGATTGTTTAGATATGACTTTATTTGAGTGAAAAGTGTTTTGTGATTATGATTATATAGCTCTTATGTTTGTCTTGGCAGGTAGACTCCCAGGTATTTTATATTGTTTACAGTTATTTTAAGTGGGATTTATCTTTTTATCTTTTGTTGTTGGACTTTATTGGCAGTAAAGAAATGCTGATGCTTTGTGTCCATTTATTTTATAGCCTGCAATTTCAATAAACTTAATTGTTTCAGGTAGTTATTTTTGGTTGATTCTCTAAGTATGCCATCCTATAATCTACAAAGAGTGCTATCTTTGTTTCCTTATTATGTATTCTAGTTCTTTCAATTTCTTCTTCTTCTCTTATTGCCATAGTTAGCCTTTCTGGTACACTACTGACAAGTGGTGGTGATAATAGGCATCCTTTACTTCACTCCTGATGTCATCAGAAAGGCTTCTAGCTTATTCTCATTTCAGATAATCTTTGCTGAGAGCTTTAGATAGATGCTATTTATAATTTTTGAGGACTATTTCATTTATTACAAAGTTCTGAGGTATTTTAAATGGCTTTTTGTATTTTATCAAAAGTCTTTTCTGCATTATTTGAGAAAATCATCTGGTTTCTATTGGTTTTGTTATTGATATGATTAAAATAAAGTATTTTTAATTAAGGTATGTGCATTTTTAGATATCATACTATTGTACACTTAATAGACTCTAGTATACTATAAACATAACTTTTATATGCACTAAGAAACCAAAAGAGTCATGTGAACAGTTTTATTGAGATATTAGCTTTATTGCAGTCATCTGGAACCCAACCTTCAATATCTCTGAGGTATGCCTATATGTAGGAAAAAATCAAATATTTCTCTTCCATTTCTCCCTTTTGAATTATAATAATTTGGTGCATTCAAAGAACATGTGCTACTTAACATTCATTCATATTTGTACTGTTGTTATTTTAATTCAGTAATTTCAAACAAAGCTATCTTAGTAGGGATTGTTAAGCAATCCTTTTTTGTTAGGCTGGCTCCCCTTCCTAGATTCTCTCCTTCACATATCCATTCTTTCAGATGATCATATATCTAGAAAAGGAATTTGGAAGTCATCTAGCCTTATTCTTATACAAATAAGAAAACTAAAGCCCAGGAAAGTTAGGTGGTTTGCACAAGATCACCTGAGTAGTATCAGAGATGGGTTTTGGATTGTAATTCTTTGGCTTCTGAGCTGATTCACTTAATGTTCTATTACTCTGTCTTTTATACGTTATTTATCTCCTTATCTCTCACTAAGTCTTGTTAAAAATAGCTTTCAAGAAATTCAGATCCAGGCATTTTAACAGTTCTAAAGACATTTACTGAGTGGTACTTGCCAACCTAGCTACTGAGGATACAAAGATAAAAATGGGAAAAAAAATTGTGTATTCAATGAGATTACAATATTTTAAGGAGAGATGTGGCTACACAAATAAATGGAACGTAAATGAGAAAATTATTCAATATAGATGAGGATTAAGCACAGTGTCTGAGAATAGTTTCCTAGGAATAAGGGCTCTTAATCTTTTTTTTTTGGGGGGGGGATCCTGGTCTCCACTTGCATTCTGAACCTTCATATTCTTAGATTAATGTCTTTACATAGATAAAATAAAATATATTGCATCTATATTTTGGAAAAAAAAAACAAGTTCATGGGTCTTAGGTTATAAAGCCCTGCTTCAGAAGGAAGAAAAATAAACACATATTGTATTCTGATGATAAAGAAAAGTGTGTGTTTTGGGGGGAGGGGAGAGGAGGGATGATTTTTTTTTATCCACTGAGATTTCTTTGAGCTGCACATTTCTAGGCAGATATTCTATTTCAGATAAACAGACCATGGTGGATAAATGGAGTTAAGGCATTATTTTACTCTATTGTATTTTTGACTACCATGTGTCTTATTACTTGCATCCTAAGGAATTTTAGCTAAGATACTACAGCTGGTAGGAAACCATCTATGAAAGTGGATAATGATGATATTATATATTAAAGTTTATGACTCTATACTTTTTTTCAGATCTTATTTATTTCCTGAATAAATCTTTTTAGACCTGGTTTAGAGCCTCTCATTACTAACCCAGGAGAAGCACTTTCCATCTCTGCCCTTATCTATAAAATGAGATGCTATATGTAAAATATATTCCATGGGATTTTTAATGTGTTCAATTTTAATATACAGTGTACCCTTTATTCTCATTTGAAAACCCATCTTTGATCAATATCAGCTCTACCCTTTGACTATCTGTTGTGCTGGCATCCTGGTGCACAGCTGTGGGCATGGCAAAAAGTCAGTACTTGTACCCAGACTGAGGTTAATCCTATCCCACCAGAAAACCCCAAGGGGAATAGTTAAAACTGACTTTATAAGAGCGACACAGAGCTCTCTCGCTCTCTCTCTCTCTCTCTCTCTCTCTCTCTCTCTCTCACTTTCTCTCTCTCTCTCTTTCTAACCCCCCCCTTGGAGCCTTTAACACTTTTGACACACCACCCAGGCTTATCTCCTAGCCCTTTAGGAGGGAGGAGCAGATGCAGCACAGCCACAAGTAAAAACCTAAGAATTAGGATGGCCAGGTGATCATGTGATCTCTCTATCTGTCTGTCTCCTTCTCCCCCCCCCTCTTCCTCTCTGTCTCTGTCTTTGCCTCTCCATCTTCTCTTTTCCTCTCTTTCTTCCTCCCCCCTCACCTTTACTAATAAATAATTATAAATTAATATTCCACCTCCAGAGTATCTTAATCATAACATAAGGAGTGTATGTATTAAGTCAAGTAGTGTAAGTTAACAGGCAACAAACATTTATTAAGCATCTACAACACATCAGGCACTCTGATAAATGTGGCAAAAGACAGTTCCTGCCCTCAAGGACTTCACAATCTAATGGGGAAAACACCAAGAAAACAAATATGTACGAGCAAGCTATATATGAGATAACTAAATAAATAATTAAAAGAGAGAAGGCATTAGAATTAAGAGGCCTTGGCAAAGGTTGCCTGGAGAAGATTGAATTTTAGGTGGGACTTAAAGGAAGCCAGGGAAATCAATAAGTATAGATGAGGAGGAAGAGCATTCCAAGCATGGGTGACAGGAAGAAAAAAATGCCTAGATCAGAGAAACTGAGTGTCTTGATCATGGCACAGCCAAAAGGCGAGTGCCAGTTTAAGAAGACTGGAAAGGTGGACTTAGGCTATAATGAATTTTGAAGGCTAAACAGAGCATTAATCATTATCATTATCATAACCATAAACAAAAAATCATTAGTAATTTCGGAGAGAGTTATTTCAGTGGAATGATAAGGTCAGAAGCTGTATTATAAGGGGTTAAAAAGAGAGTGAGAGGAGAAGTAGGGACACCTATTGGAGATGATCTCTTCATAAGCTAACACATAACAAATTCCTCAAATATTTAACAATGAAAAGCGAATGGAATCAGAGCATCAACTCAGGGAGAAAAAACCCCATCACCTGTAGTCATCCAAACATAATAATGTCAACTCACCAAAACCTGAGAATGTTTTTACTAGATGATACCATTCTGAACACTCATAAAATGTTCTCAAAATATAGAGGTCTACTGGAAGAAATCAAAACCATGTGTGAACAAGAACCATAGACCAGTCTCATCATTCTGTCTACTGCTGGAGGGGGTCTCAAAGACACTTTCATTTATGCTTTGGTGTAAAGCCTACAGCTCAATACTGTCACTCAAAAAAGAAAAAATCAAGTATTGTATTTACTGACACAATGAGTTCAGAGAACAATGAATGCAAAAGAACAATAATGAAAGATAGATTGCTTTTCATCTAAGTTTACTCGAAAATAATGTTGACAACAATGATAATAATAACAACTCATATTTATGTAGGTCTTTTTATACCTCACAAGAATCCTGTTGGATACTTATTACTATCACTTTAAAAAATTCAAATGAGGAAATTGAGTTTCAGTGATTTGCTCAGGGTCACAGCTGGTAAGTGCCTGCTCAAGGATTTGAAACCAGATTTGTAATTCCTAATTCCAGGGCAACTATTATTTTATGCTATGGTGCCTGAATTGGTCAGATGGGTTAATCAGTAGTTCCAATAAGAAAGAGCAGAAAGAAGAGATTCAAGTTTCAAGCTACAAGGGTCTGGTACCAGATATGAGAATAAGCGACCAAGCTAGATGAAGAGAGTGGATTTAGTTTTCTCATTACTAAGCAAGTGTATCTTTTAAACCTAGCCACTGATAACTGGGGAAGGTCAAAGGTTGAATGGTCATAGTTCTGTATGGGTAAGAAAAAAGCCTTTAGTTTTATATTTTGTAATCTGCCTGATGAATTGTGCTAGAAATGCTACAAGTTGCTCCATTCTGTTCCAGAAGACCTGTATAGGGTTCATGTCTAGAAGCCAGTAGCTATAAATGTGGTATGATTTGAAGAGTGAAGAACATCTCCAATGGCTTTTTCCTCTTCCTACACCATATTTAAAGGATTCTTTTAATTCATATATAAATATTTTCTATCAAGAAAAACATATCATGTCTTTATCTGACACAACCCTTTTTTTAAAAACCCTTACCTTCCATCTTAGAATCAATACTGTGTATTGGTACTAAGGCAGAAGAGTGGTAAGGACTAGCAATAGGAGTCAAGTGACTTGTCCAGGGTCACCCAGCTGGGAAGTATCTGAGTCCAGATTTGAACCCAGGGCCTCCCATCTTTAGGCATGGCTCTCAATTCACTGAACCACCCAGATGCCCCCTGTCACTTAACCTTTGCAAAAATTAGTTTATCCATTTTTAGGGTGCTGAATCAATCAGTCACTTTACCAAGAAGCATTTATTTATTAAAGATTTATAATGTATCAAGTGTTATGCTAGATGCTGAGTTTAAAAAGAAAAAAAGTATAAATTCCTTCTCTCAAATAGATTACATTATATTTTATCTTCTAAAGTGAAATATTAAAAAAAAAACAAGTATCAGTTCTTTGCCCAATATGTTTTTTGGAAAACACCAAAAAGTTTCATTCTCTCTCTCTCTCTCTCTCTCTCTCTCTCTCTCTCTCTCTCTCTCTCTCTCTCTCTCTCTCTCTCTCTCTCTCTTTCTCTCTCTTTCCTTGCCCCATATAATCATATAACTATGCCTTCAGCTAAAAGTAAAATAAATATAGATTCAAATAAGATGTGTTCTAAAACCAGGAGTGGTGATACCTAGAAAACCTAGGCTTCCTTGCTTATCAGAATATTAAAGGAAAAGAGTAATCTTATTTGTCCCTCCATTTCCCTCCCCAATAGGTATTTTAAGAGTGAAAAATACTTTGTGGAAATGGGAATTTTTCTGCCTTTCTTTCTCTGTGTCAATCTCTGTCTTTGTCTCTGTTTCTAACATATTTATTCTCTACATAATTACATATATACTTGTTACCTCTTTTCTCATTTAGATGTCAGAATTTAAGGGTTATATTTTGTATTTCCAGTACCCAACAAATTTTACTTAATAAACACTAAGTATTTGCATATATGTATATATAATGTATTCAATTATTTATAACTATACACAAATAAACATATATCTACTTAATATTATTTTAATATTTTAGTATATACATATATCAAAGGGTTTAGTGATTTTATCTTTAAGATATACAAATGATTCTCTGTAATTCTGTAGAATCATAGACTTTGGATTATAGTACATATCTCAATAAATGGACCTTACAAACGCCCTGTATTTAAAAAATAAAAAAAAAATAATGAATGCTGGATATTGCATACTAAAGACTATTATTATTATTTCCCCTAAAAAACCTATATAAGATGAAAGCATAAATAAAATATAGGTGACCAAAATACATACTGAATGCCTCATTTGAGACTAAGAAATATGCTAGATTATTTATATAAAACACAATATAGCACATTATTTAATAAAATCATTATTCAAATGCAAAATTGTCCATTTACTCATTTGATTAATCATATACCTCGCCTCACACTCTAAATTGCAGATCTTTGAACCAGAGAACAGTGGCTAGTTATTGACATGTCCTGGATATATGCAATACTGATTTTTTATATGAGTGTTTTAGATATGAATAAACAAACATATCTGCAGGATTAATGTAAGAAATATTTGGTTAACTTTTCCAGAACCAACTTTTAAATATTGAATTATATATCTGGATGGAAAAAAATAAAGAAAACAAACATACTGTGGGCAAAATATTTCATAAGATTCACCAAAAGGGCTTAAAGAAAGTAAATTCATCCATTTGTTCATACGATTTTTTTCATTAAGAATAGAAACGTGCTGGACAGAGATAACTTTTTTCAACCATGAAGTGCAATTTGACATGATTGTTATTTCTGGCACCCGGCATCTTTGTACAGAGCACCATAAAGTACACAGAGCCAAGCCAAGAAATGACTTCTGCCAGTTATTTCCAGGGAATCAGAAACTGAAACATGACCCTCCCTTCTTCTCTCCTCTTCTCTAAACATACTCAGGGATTCAATATATCAAGGAAAGTCTTCATCTCCATTTACCAGCACTGCAATGCTTAAAATGATAGAATAAATCTATTAATTCCATGAAAAAAACTATGTATCATGTAGTTGTTAGAGAGGCAGTGTCATGTAGCCGGCCTAAATTGATTTTTTCCCTAATCCACTGTGTCCTATATGCATTGAATTTGAGTATCAAAGCTATGATTTGATGATTCTTTCTCTAGCCTTGATTTCCTATAACACCTTAATCAAAATTTCAAGGTCTTTTATTCTCCTTGGCTATTAGGTACTAGAATTTAAAAAAAGAAAAGAAAAACTAGACTTGGAATCAAGAAGAATCTGAATTCAAATCTAGCCAAATAAATTTACTACCTGGAGGATTCTGGGCAAGTACTTTCACCTATCTTGGATTTAGTTTCCTAAACCATAAAATGGTAGAATTAAATGACCCCTAATGTCCCTCTCAACTCCAAAACTATGATTTTACAATCATTCTATGTCTTTGGATGATATCTTACTTTTTAAACAGTGAAACAGTGCATGGGATTCTGAACTAAAAATAATAAAAAAAAAAGATCTGAGTTAGGATTCTCACTAGCACTCTGGTCAAGTTATAAACTTTTTAAACACAAGGTTCCTAATTGGTAAAATGAGGGAATTAGACTCTTTTTATTATAATATCCTTTCTAATACCTGATCTTGACTTCTTTCTTAAATCAAAACTCCTGTTCATCCCATCCCCTTTGCATTTGCTATTTTAACAAAGTATTGATAATATCTAACTTTATCATGACCTGATAATTTCCCTATTCTTGTGAAGCGCCGAAGTTTTCACTCCAACAAGGCAAATGAAATAATCTTATTGATTAAATTAAGTTAAGCTCCCAATAACTGTAGGCACCAGGCTTGTCTCTTCTCACTGCTGACATCAAAAAGGTATCTGGAATTGTTGTAATGTGATGTTCTGATATCACATAAAAATCTGTCACTCACTCTTGGGAATTCTCATTCATTCCTTCCTCATCAAACTTAACTGCATTTTATATGCCACATAGTGTGTCTGGAGAAATACACTTCTTTTACTTTACCATAAATCAAAAGAAAAGTAGAAAACCATTTACATCTCTCTCACAATCCAAACACGAATGGAAAAGTTCACTGTAGAAAGAGCTTCTCAGATGCAAAATGAAAACTCATTTATAGATTTGGCTGTTGTAGACGGAACAAGCTTTCCATAGAATTTTAGATGAGACTTTAAGTTCTGCTCCTAACTCTAAACTAAGATTTTCTTGCCTCTAACTTTAAACAGACTTCCCCGTACATCTATATTTAAGAGAACAATGCACGCATAGTGAACAACAGGCTGGGCTAGGAGTCAGGAAGACCTGGGACTGACACATGCTATCTGTGGGACCATAGACAAGGCCCTGAAATTCTTTTTGTTTTGGGCAAAGTTACAGAGAAGTTGCTGATTTACATTATCTTGAAATTAGTAGAATTATAGGTCCATGTAACCCTATATATTTTCCCATGTCTGTTTCATACATATATCATATAGTTTGTATTTCTGTATTTAATACAATTCATCCATCATGTGCTTATTCTTCATCAGGATGTGCACTACTACTTTAGCACAAATATTTGTTCTAATTGTTTACCATTGTTAAATTAGTAAAAAATAAAAGGTAGTTTCTGTCTTCCATATTCTGCCCAGCATATCACTGGTATTCATTTAAACAGATTACAGACACACATTATAAACATAAATACGTGCATGTGTATCATATACAGGTGACATAAAAAAGTATATAGTCATTAACTTCCTTTTAAATCAGTAAATCAGCCAATTGGAGTGCCTTCTCTGATCATGTTTCTGGGAAAGTCTCTATGGAAACAAATATAAGAAATGAAATGATTTCTTCTCTCAAGGAGCTTATACTCTACTGAGTGGCCCAACTTGTATGTATGAAATAAGGACATACAGAAAAATTAAAAATAAATTCAAGGGAATTTAACGTAAACTAGTCAGGCACTAGCAATTGAACAATAATATTAGGACAAGCTTTGTGGAGAAGGTGATTCTTGAGCTGCCCTGAGCTTCCATCAGGCTGGATGAGGAGAGAGCGTATTTTCAGACATGAAGTAAAATCATTGAAAAGGCTGAGAGGTAGAAGATATTTTGGAAAACAGAAAAAAGCCAGTTTGGCTGCACCCTATGGTTTGGACTGGGGAAAATAGCTAATGAATTGAACTAGAAAGTTGGGCTGCAGCCAAGTTGTGAAGACTTTTAAAACCAGAGGGGGGTTTAGATTTTATCTCTGAGGGAATGGGGAGTCATTACAGTTTATTGAGTAAGGATGGATATGTGCTTAACCATTTGGTCACTCATGTGGAAGATGGACTGGAGTGAGGAGGTACTTGAAGCCATTTCAATAGTCTAATTGAAAAGTGATGAGGGTATGAATTAAAGAAGAAAAAAGAAATGAGTATCAGCAGGCATTATTGAGAGCTATGAGAAGTGCAGAGTAATATCGGTATACTCTGTGAGCCAGCACTTATAACACTAATAAGAAAGTAAATAATACCTTTCAATGAAAAATAACAAAAAATAATAACCTTCATGTTTCCTGTTTTGAAATTTTTTTGAAGCTTCCAATTTTCATTTTCTTCCCAAAATTAGCAGGATAGTTTTGACTGAGGAATTAAATCTTACTCAAATAGACAAAATAAGTTTTGAAATTTCATTTTATGTTGTTTTTCATATTTTGTTAATAATACTGTTTTCTAATAGCCATCTTCCAAAACTCACCTATCTCTTCTTATCTTCTATTGTCTACAAAGGGCCAGTGAGGGCCTCCTGTTAATATTATATAAGTATCAATGCAACATGATATACATCTGTTATCCCTTATTCTCTCAGTCTCCCTCCATGACTTTCCTACTGCCTTTTCTAGGAACAGATCTCGATGATGTCTTTTATGCCACTTTGTGTAATCTTCTACTAGTAATATTCTATAGCATATTTTTATTCACTATGTTTCTTTTCATTGCTTTTTGAGTGACTCATAATTCTGACCCCTTAGAGAATGTGGTATTTCATGACTCATAGCCTTATAACATCATCAGAAGAATATTAATGTTAAAAAGATGTTTTTTTTTCCTGGGAGTATCTTAGGGTTATTAAACGAATTTTATAATTTTGGAGATTTGAACTAATCCACTATCTTTTTTTCCTATTCAATTTGGGCCATGTACACTGTCAATTCACTGAGTCTGTCTAAGATATATGCACTGGTTTATCAAGTTTATGGGCTATCATCCACCCAATGAACTGAATATTAGTTTGGTTTAATAGATAATCTTTCACTACATGCCTTTTGATTTAGGTTTTATCTGTGTCCATCATGAGGAAAAGGAGAATTTTTCAGGAATTACAGTTTTAATTTAAGAGTTTATACAAAATTCTGGAGCATAAATAAACATTATAATATAATCTGAAGATTGTAGTATCTATAGGACCTCATCATCTATAGGAAATCGCTCTTTGTTTTGTACTCTTTACTGGATTCTTCCATTATGGTATGTTTTAGGCTTCATTTGACAGAAATAATTTTAGGACTATCAGAGGAGAATCCTTAAGTCTTCATTTTGCCCTAAAGAAACATTTTTTTTTCATTGAACAACAAACATGGTGAAATCTTGTATTCTCTATACCTTTCTATAAATTGTGTGACTGTGAAGAGGGTGTCTACTATAGAGTATAGAGAGATTTTTTGGAAGCCCTTATCTTCTGTCTTTAATATCAATTCTTAGGCAACTGAGGTTAAACGAGTTGCTTAGGGACACAGCCAGAAAGTGTCTGAAGCCAGATTTAAACCCAGGTTCACTTAACTCCAAGTCTGATGCTCATCTACTGTATTGCCTAAATAACCCTAGCGTATCAATTTTTCAGAAGCCCATCTCCTCCCTTATAATTTCATCAGGGGTTCCACTGATTTATATTTAAATTATTCTCATAAAGATTTTGCACAAATGAAAAAGTTAGTTCTTCATATTTTCTACAAGTAGCCTTTTTTTCTTCATGAGAAACAAGAAATTAAAGCTTTGCAAAGTTGGTATTTCTAAGGATTTTTTTCTAGAGTTATGGTATTCTGGATGAATTACCCTTTTACTCTGGCCATATTGGCCTACTCACTCTTCCATGCAACTGACATTCTAGCTTTGCAGTGGCCTTTTCTCATGATTAGAACTCTCTCTTTACCTTCATTTCCCATCCAGCTGTTGTCCTCTGAACTTCTCTAGAATCTCTTCAAGATCAATTGAGGCCTGAAACACATACCTCTTCACTCCCACCCTGGCCAGGTACTCCCCTTACCCCCACCTCTTTTTAAGTTTCTTTCTGTGTGTTACTTTCTCCCATTGGATTGGGCATGGATTGACTTGTGCCTTTCTTGATATCTCTAGCATTTAGCACAGTGCCAGGAATATAGTAGGTACTTGATAAATGTTTATTGATTGACTACTAGTGACCATTTAGGATCACAGTACCCTCTCCTCTAAACAGTACTGAAGAAACAGTGACAAACTGTTATTCTCAAATTCACTCTTTTCAACATTTCACCATTGGGATATTTCATACTTGGAAAATTTCTTACTGATAGTTTATTGGAATGGGAACCCCATTGGCATGGGAGGTTCCTTCTCTTCCCTTCTTAAGATTACTTTAGGACAGAAACCTTTTGCTGAACAATGGAAAGGACTCTGACCTATGCTTAAGCATAAAACAGGAATTTCTTTGAGTCATGATTGATTTTAGAATTGATACAATGGAGATACTTGGAATCAATCTCCACCCTATTCAGTCCTAACAGGATTGAGTAAGGGCTGCAGCCTAGATCAAAATTTAATTATTCCAATCTCTACCCTACTCAGGTTAACAGGATTTAGAAAGGGCTGTAGCAAAGGAGCAAAGATTTAATCATTTGAAAATATGACCTTCAACAGACATGTGCACAGCCTCTGGGCGGTCCTGGGTTAAGCTAGAGCCTCCATTGGCACAGGGAAATTGATGGACACGTGATTGGTAGATGTGAGGACTGAGGGGAGGCAACTTGGATGGTTTCCTTAAAGATCAGGGGGGTCTGAAGACTCGTGGTGGTTGAGGAGTTGATCAGAGTGGTGGCAGTGTACTCTGAGAAGCTTGCTCTGAAGGAAGCTGAAGGTGGGGGCCTCTGAGACTGTTTCTCCATTTTGGCCACGTGAGTAATAGGGACTGATCTCCTTTCTTTGCCCCAGCTATCTAAGGGCTTGGGCCTTTTGGCCCAGCCTAAACAGAAGGGGTATTTAAGCCCTATTTCCTTCTCTCCCTTTTCTCTCTCTCTATCTCTAATTACTTCCTCCTATTGTAATTAAACTCCATAAAAGATTGACGGCTGACTTAAGTTTTCATTTAGGAATTACATAGCTGATTCCTTGGCGACCTTAAATTAATATATATCAGTCTTTTAAAGTGATTCCCTTGTAACAGGATGGGTTATAATTATTGGGATTACATCTTATTTTAAATTCTTATTTTGATAGGATATACTTTCTGATATCTCTTAGTTTTTATATAAGATTTAAGTGCCTTCTTTGTTGTCAAATCACAATGTAGAATGTATTAAAAATGAGCATCATTCATAAAATGATGATTCTTGTAGAGAGTAGATTGAAAAGCAAACTTGAAAGTCTAGTATCTAGACCTGAAACCTTTATTTCTCTCTGCCTCCAAAATCAGGATCTCACTCTGGAGTGCTCTCTCTAATAGGGTACACGGCAATGTTATCTAAGCCTTCTCATCCTGTGCAACTCTTCTCATAAATCTTCATGGAAGACCTTTCAAATGTATTCCAGATCTTCCTTGTTTTATACATGTATGTATTTTGTGGGTTCCAGTGGAGCACTCAGCCTATCCATCTGTTACCCTACACTCTTGAAATCTGATAGGCACACAACCTTTTCCAATTATGGATATCTTCAATAGTACTTTTCCCACTACTTCATATATATGTCAACTCATGTGTCTCTCTATGGTCCTTTGAAAAGTCACTCACAATTTTGATTATTCAGAGATTGCTGAGCAAACGTATAACATCTCTGGGATAATGTGAATGTGAAAAAAACATAGATTTTTCTGGTCAAGGAGCAGCTTGGGATCATCAAAAACATTTAACTATTTCCCAAATCTAAACCAGTCTTTTTTCCCTTCCAGTTTGTTCTTATGCACTAAATGAACTGTGTGCCTTCACTGAGTCTATACCAAAAAAATGAAATAAAATAAAATGATATTATCAATGTAGATATGAATGAATACCAAGTATCTTCTTCCAAGTTGTAGTTTAAAAAATCAATTTTCTATCATAAACTCAACTCACTTATTTTAAATTTGAGCCAGTACCTCTTCAGAGAACAAAGCACACCAGGAGCAAAAGCAAACATCCTTATTCTGTAGGAAAAAATGTCTTTCAATAAATATGACTTAATAGAGGGAGAGGAGAAAAACCTATAAAATTTAAGTATAAAAATAATCCCTTTCAAACATATTTCTTACTTGACTCATTTTTTACCTTTATTTAGGAAACAGTTTGCAGCTGAATAACAGCCAACTGTTTCCAGAAGTTTGTTCTTCGAGTCTACTATGTAATGTCCGAGTTCTTAGGCATTTTTTCTTTTCCATTTTTCTGGCCAAGCTGTTTCCTAGATTCATTACACTTGAGGATGTGGGGTAACTCTCAATTTGGGTTAAAAATTCAAACCTACTCATTATAGTAATAGTGTAATTACTGTAACATTTACTGTCTTTCCAAAATAAACCAGCAGAAAAGGAAATAGCTGAAAACAGGTAGTTGATTGTATTATTACTGCCAAATAAAGTGATCACTTACTATACCAAAAAAATGGACTCTGCTTATAGAAATGATAGAAAGTGTCTAAGCTGGGAATCAAAATCTTCAGTTTCAAATTCTGAAAATGCACTTAGTAGTTACATGACCTTGATTAAATCACTCCATGCTTTTGTGTTCTATCCTGTAAAATGAGAGAGCTTGACCTCAAAGGACTCTTTGCTCTCTAAATCTGTGACCTTGGACTTCTAAGGTCTCTAAGGGTTCTAAATCCATGATTCTAGAATCAATTATTTCCAGAAAAGATATAAGGATAATTTTGAAATTTATGAGAAAAAGAGAAAATAAAGAGACCAGAAACCTCATAAAAAAGACAAACTATTATTTTAAATTACTAAATTATATCCAATACTCAATTTGACAAACATTTGTCAGGCATATGCTAGGTATGAACCATTGGGCTAGGTTCTGGGGATACAGAATAATTTTGTTTGCCTCAGGGCAATTATAATCTAATCAAATTTGAGAGGAGATAAGACAGGCAAGAAAATAATTAGGACACAAGATCCAATGTCATAAGGGCAAAGGAGATATTCAAAATAATATAAGAAAAAGTAACAAGTAAGAGAGGTCATTGGGAGGTGAGGAAGCTAAACTAAAAAAAAAAATGCTTCATTTAAAAGGAACCACCTTGGATGAACTCTGAAAACAGAGAAGAAAAAGCACACTGCAAGTCTGATGAGCATGGAAGAGGGAGAGATAAGTATTAGAAAGTATTAGATCATGGTTCCTGTTCCTAGAAAACAGAATTTAGGAAGGAAGGGAATAATTGTGAACCAAAACTAGAAAGGGAAGCTGGCACAAAACTGTGGAGGGCTGTAACATAAAGGTCAGATATGAAGTTTGTATTTTATCACATTGTCAATAAGAATTTATGAAAGATGTTTGAACATTGAAAAGATCTGATGACATGGGTATATTTTTTTACGATACATCTTCATGCTTCTAAAAAACGTCAGGATAGAAAGTATTGTCTATATAGTGGGTTTTTTTCAGTTTGGGTGACTTAGAAAATTCATGTAATTTAATCATATAAATAAAAATTAAATAAGATCAACATTTTAAATTCATAATAGAAATTCTATGATGTTATATGGTCTACTAAAAATGAATAATACTCCTTTGTCATTTTGAAAATGAAACTAGATTTTAAAATAACATCCTCAGGATTTCTCCCATTTTCTAAAATATTAGATAGTAAGGATGAAACTATAGATAATTCAACATTTTCAATATGAAATTTAATCAAAAAACATTTTTAATAAACAAAACTGGGCAGAGAACCAAGATACTCATTATAGAGATAGCATGGTTCTTTCTCTCATGGAGTTTCTATTCTAATGGTTAGAGAACACTTCTACCTGCAAATTCCATAGACATCACATATTCCAAAATATTCCAAAATGAAAAATTATTTTCATTTTTCTCCATCTGCCTCCAAACTAGTCCCTTTTCCATGGTGTGCTGGATTTGACTGATAAATTTTCATTGTGACATTCAATGTCAGCAAACACTAAAAATCAGGGCTTGATTTATTCTTTCCTTGATTGTCTAGGTGATAAAGTGATAGAGATAACTTTGACAGTGTAGAGTCAAAATAAAAGTCCATCACACATACATTTTGTTTTCTAGAGAACTAGTTGTTTAACCTTTACCAGCATATCCTCCAAGAGTAGAACACTGTGCTTACACAAATTTGAATCAGAGATAGTCCCTATGCTAAATTTTACAATGCACATGTAAAATAATGGCAGAATATGCTAAGTACCACAAGAGAGTTTTAATAAAGAACTATGGAAGTTTAATAAAAGGAGATGTAACATCTGGCTGGTGAGCGGATGGTGGATTACATCAAATCTCACTATTTTTTAAAATGATATAACTGCTAACCAACAGGGCCTCCCAAGGCTTTGTCCTAAACCATCTTCTCTACTCCCTCTCTATTTTAGTTGGTGATCTCATCAGCTCCCATGGTTTCAATTAATATCTCTAGGCAAATGACTTTAAGATTTCCTTGTCTTGCCCTAATGTCTCTTCCAGCATCTAGTCTGACATCTCCAACTGCCTATTAGACACATGAACTGGATATTTCATAGGTATCTTAAACTTACCATGTGCCAAACAGGTCTCATTAATTTTCCCTCCAAAGTCTTCCTTTTTCATAACTTTCCTATTATTATGGAAACTGTCACCATCCTCCCAGTCGCCCAGCCTCACAATTTTCCATTAATCCTTACCATATCTTATTCCCCTATATCTAATTATGTGTCTAATCCTATTATTTCTACCTGTATCACATATCTCCCATACCCCCCACCCCCACCCCCCAGCCTTCTTCTCTGGCTCTAAAACTATCCTAATTCAGGCGCTCATCACTTCATACCTAGACTAATACAATGGTGGACTGGATGGTCTCTCTGCCTCAAGTTTCTCCCTACTCCACTCTACTCTCCATTAACTGCCAAACTGATTTTTTACAAAGTGAATATCTGACCCCATCACTTCTCCAACTCCATTGATAAACTCCAAGGACTCCTTATTACCTCCAGGATCAAATAAACACCCTTTGGCTTTTAAATAGCCTGACCCCTTCCTACCTTTCCAGTCTTCTTATCCCTTTCTCCTCCTCCTTCAATTTCATCTGAAATCCACACTTTATTTATAAGGAAAATTGGAGATAGTGTCAAAGGGAAAGCTCTAAAATTAGCAAGGATGGAAAAAGACTTCTTGCAGCATGGTGAGGCTTTAATTGAGACTTAAAGGAAGGGAAGTAAGGAATGTCTTTTTCCTTTATAAAAAGTTAAACTAATCATAAAATACAATAATAGGGTTGTTTTGTTTTTTTTGGTCATTTGTTTCTTTCAGAAGTAATAAAAGGATATTGAATGGAGGATGAGCTGTACTTGTGGAGTAATAACAGAATGGTTCTTGCCATAAAGCAGGAAGACACACCAAGTAAGACTGAGGGTGGTCCTAGGGAACAAAGCCTAATACTGTTACTATTTTTTTTTTGAAAGACAGGATGCTGGTGTGAAATCCCATCAAAAAACCTCTTTAGCTTTGTTTTCAAAGCAACTGTCATTCACCAGAAAAAAATATGTGCTTTCCCTTCAGAACAGTCTCTTGAGATCTGAATCAACAGTGACTGACCTGCTTTCCTTGGTATGAAAACACTGGCCTATGTCAACCTCAGGGCAATGAGGAAGGATGGATTGTCTCTGAACTAAGAGGGGGAAAAGAACTTTATTTTGAATTGAGTTTAAGATGTAAATCTTGAATCTCCAATGGGAAGGGGAACCCAGATGCTTAATTCCAAATATGCCTTAATTCCCTGAGCGAGAGCCACCTTTAAAAAGCTTGAGTGATCCTCCAACGTACCCACGAAATCTATTTTCTACCACTTCTTCTCCTTTACCATAGTCCAGTGAAATCTCCCATCCCCTAGTGCAAGTAACCAACGTTTATGAAACCTTTGGGTGATCTTAAAACAACAACAAAAAAGGTCATTCATGTTTTCTCAGTGTTGCAAAATGGAGCTGCTGATATTTGTTTTAAACACTACATATTTTTCCTCTAAGGAAAAGCCCATTATTATCACAGCTGAAAGCAGTAACTCCCAAACTGGGAAACATTTCTAAGCTGAAACCTTGTGGTTATCACTGGGCCTGGCTGACTTGTTTTCTTTGTTTGTTTGGATAATAGGCACAGGCGGCCTGTTAAAGGGTCAAACGTGTGCAGGGCTTAAAATGGACCCTGTGCCCTTGCGTCTGGGACCGTGAAAATTATAAATATAAGAGCAGATGAAGAAGGAGAAGAATATCCGTAACGGGGGGCTTTCCAGACTATGGCTGGAGTCCTAACGAGTACTTGAAGGATAAATGATTTCATCCATGTGGATGCCCTCTCTGCCTGCGCAGCTTGTGGGTCCTTTACAATGCAGCAGACAATCTCTCTGAGGCAGAAAAATTAATTACTCTGGCAGCCAAGCTGATGGTGGAAGCTGTTCAAACCTTGTTAGGCTGGCCCACGGACAATTACAGTATGTAGGGACGTAATGAACATTCTGGGAAACTTCTGGAAAAATCTGCACTCTATGTCTGGGCAAAGAATATTCTACTTTACTGTGTCATTTAGTCTGAAATAGCCCTCATCCTGTCCTCATTCCCATTCTATTCCTGTACTTCCAACTTCATTGCTCTCCTAGATCTGTAGCAAAATATAAAGCAGGACAAGACAGGCCTGGTGTTGTGGGGCTAGAAGTGGATTTAGAGTAGGAGTTCAAATATTAGTTCTGCTGGAGCAAATCCTATCTCTGTCATTGCTTAACTTCTCAAGTCTCAGCTTTCTCATTTGTGAGAGGAAAGATGGGCTTATATGGCAGATGGAGAGAAAGATTAGATAAATAACATATAGAGAGAATTTATCAAGTACTTTTCTCAGGAAAAAGATTGAAAAAAGAAAAGAAAAAAAGACTGGAAAAATAAGAGAATAGAATACATTGTTGTTTAGTCATTTCTGACTCTGATTCCTTTTGAGTTTTTCTTCAGATACTAGAATAATTTGCCATTTTCTTCTACAGCTCATTTTACAGATGTGGAAACTGAGGCAAATAGGGTTAAGTGACTTGCCAAAGGTCATATATAGTAAGGGTCTGGGGCCATATTTGAACTCAAATCTTCCTGGCTCTAGACACTCTATCCTTGATGCCAACTAGCTACCACTTTAAAAATATTATTATGCCGATTGAATGGAGAATGTAGTGGAGCATGGAGACCAACTAAACAAAAAGGAAAGCCAAGGATTATGGGCGCAAGATGATTTCCCAAACTTTGGCATGTGCAGATTATTGTGAAGTTCAAATGAGATAACCTTTATAAAACACTTTGCAAAACTTAAAGTGCCATTTGGCGATTAATGTTATCACATTCTGTTAGACTTTCTAGTCCTAGGCCATAATTAATTTATCCAGCAGTATGTAAGACTAAAATGAATATCCGATAACTCCAAGCACTATTTTTTTTATAAGATTTACTAATAATCACTTGAAGTAGGAAAATACAAGAACAAAAGTAAAAGCCTGACTAAAAACATGTGAGAAAAATTTTTGTGCCTGGGACTCACCCTGCCTCCACCAATCGCAATCATGGGAAAAGAGCGAGAGAGCAGAGCTACCCAAAACTTTTATCTTCCCTACATTAGCATTAACGTGGATACGTAACTGGAACGCTGGGAAAGCGAGTCCCTGGGGAGAGAATTCTCATTATACGAGTAACTCTTCTATTTTGCTCCCTAACCATAATGATGTGTAATCTTAAAGTAGCAATCAATATTTACATGAATGGTGAGTGATTATATATGCATCTATGTGTAGACATGTTCATAATATTTTATGGTTGAAATGGTATGTTACATCCTTGCACAGTACCTTATGAGATACTACCATCGGGCAGTCCTGTGAAGCAGGTATCTTGGACATCATTATTCCCACTTTAAAGAGGAGGAAATCAGAGTTCAGAGAAGTTAGTTGGCTTGTCCATGGCCACACAGCTAATTTATCAGAGGTAGCATTTCAATCTCTCTCCTCTGATCCCAGGTTTGACATTCTTTCCGCAATCCAGCACTGATTCACTGGGGACATAACAGGACCTCCTGAATAAAGCTATTACTGTGGTCAGTCTAAAGCAGTTAGTCAGATTTATGTTGGCAAATTAGAGGCAGGGGAAAAACTTGAGTGTTAAATACTCTGCTGATCCACCAGTTTGGTATTTTTGGTAAGTGCACATACATCTTGGTGATCAAAGGAATGATTGTGGGATTCTAGTAACTACTAGATAGGTTTTGTGTGAACCACATTCCCATCATGTCTCTGCGCACCAGAAATGAACTGCATATTTGCACTGAAATTGGACAAAAGGAAAAGATGTACATTCTTGAACACACAAAAAGATCTAAATTAGATTCAAAGAAGAACTAAATGGAAGTTGGGGAAATGGAATGGGTCACTGTGGAACCTCTTTCTCTGAATATCTTTGAAAATGGAAAAGACAGTGTCTGCTGAATATTGCCAAAAAGACAGGACAATAGGACCGATGACCACTTAAAGAGATTTTCTTTCCCAGACTTAATAAAAATTATAATATGCTAGAAGCTTAAAATGGAGTTCAGGAAGAAAAGACATAAATTCATGGAAAAATAGTAACTTATCCTAGTACTCAATTCAACAAGCCTCTGTTAAATGCCTACTATATGCAAGATACCATGCCAAATATTGGAAAGACACTGTCTAATAAACATAGACTCCTTTTTCAAGGAGAGGAAAAAAAATCATGGTCAGACTAATCATGAGGGGTTAGAGGAGCCTGGAATTCCTTGGAGATAACATTGTACTTGGTGATGACTTACTACTAGTGATGAGCTTGTTGAAGATGGCATTAAAGGCCATATTTCCAACCTTCATCCCTGAAATGACAAATCAGTTCTGTAATATGTCAGCTTGGAGTCCAGCTATACTCATTCCATCTCTCAGTTCAGTCTACATGAGGAGGAAGCAACATTGGTATTTTATTTCTTAATTTTTATGGCCACTTGGTAGAGACTCACCTTATTGTCGAAATCATCATTCGTTACCATCTATTCTGCTCCCCTGACAGTGGCTGCTGCTATCCTTGGGATGTATTAAATATCTCTAATAAGAGTAATAATTCAAAATAGAGTGACATCATTATGGCTTATAATGGTCAGGGGAGGATTCATAGAGCAGGTGGGATTTAAATTGAGCCTTGAAGGTTCAAGAGGATTAGGAGAGATAAAGAGGAACAGAGAGAGAATTCCAGGAAGGGGGGAACATTAGGGGAAATTATATAACATCATTCTGAAATCAAGCAATTCAGAAATAGAATTAGGTTTGGCAAATCAGGTATAAAATGTGCTGCTTTAATTTGCTTCATTTATACAGATGTTTGGGGTCAGACTCATGAAGAAAACTGAATTAGAGTAGTGTAGCTAATCAAATCTTTGCATGCAGCAATTTCTTTGGCTAAAACCATTGTATTTGTTCAGGACCTCTTCTGCTAAGAGAACATTTGTCTCAAGGGGGATGAAGCAGGGAACAATTAGAAATGAAATACCATTAGACATTTCTGAGGGATGAACACAAACATGGCTTTAATATTAGAAGCCTAGAATCTTTATTGGATATGTCTTAATAATAGAATTCCTTAAATACAAAATTCTGGTTAACTCTTTGGTAATAGAGAAGAAGCTTGAGGTTACATTATTCTTTGTGCCCCCATGACACATATTTAGGAAAGAATGCAGGCCCTTGCCTACTAATTACAGAGACACTGAGGTGATGAACATAGAAAACTAAAAAGTTATAATGAACCTTCCATCAAGGAGCCCAATATCATGGGAGGTGAGGTACTTGGGGGTGTTGGAGCCAGCTTTCAATATGAGCATTTATACCTTGGAAATTGTCAAATGTTCCAAATCAGCGTCAGACTTATTGGTTTTCTGATTGTTTAGACTGAAGAAAGTGATGGAGAAAATAATAATAATGTATATTAAATGAAAACAAAATGTTGTGCATGCATAATTTTATCAAAGAGCCAATTCCTAAACATTTACCAGCATATCACTAGTTAGACCATGCTGCTCAATATTCATCATTTAACCTATTGTGGAACAATGACATAAAGAGCCTATTAACAAAGGAAATGAATCTCTAAATGCTAACAAAAAACTAATTCAAATGGTGAATATTTATGTCAAATTAGGTTAAATTATAAAATTCTCAGTCTTCATTTCTTCTGTAAATTTGAGATAATTCTCAGAGATGTTCTACATTTATCGAACTTCATACTTCTCTTACTGAAATTTGTATTCTTCCTTTAAATTAGTTTTTTATGACTCTTTTAGATCTCCTTGTACACTATGAGCTCTATAGTGAAAAAGTAGGACCCTAAGGACAGGGCTCAAATCTTCTCTCTTCTTATATTCCCAATACCTGCATTATTCTGTTCCTCTCAAAGATAATTACCTCCCACTTTACTGAGAAAATCAAAGCTATCCATTGTGTCCTTTTTCATCTGCCTTATTCTACACCACAAGATCTTTTTATATATTCAATTGTCCTTTTCTTCTTTATTCATATTTCACAGAATAAGATGGTTTCTCCACATCCCCAAATCATCTCTTCTGTTTGTGTCTTTGATAACATTCCTTCAAATGGGTTTGGGAACTCTGCCTCTTTTTCATTATCTCCCTATTGACTTCATCTCCAAATCCAAACATGCCCAATTTTCCCCTACCTACCATTCTTTTAAATAAAATTTTCCCTTCACCCTCCCATATGTCAAGTTATTCATTCATAATTCAACTTCCTTGAAAAAAACCAGCATGTTGTATTATAGAATATTGCATTTGAAGTCAGGGGCCTTGGGTTCAAATCCCATCTCTAGCAATTAGTAGCTACATGATGTTGGGTAAGCTGGTTAACACATCTGAGTCCCAGTTTCCCCATCTTTAAAATGAAGGTGGTTGGACTCAACAGCCTTCAAACTTCCTTTCTAGCTCTAAATATATGATTCTATCACACTACAGATTACCTAATTCTTCTAGTTACTCCTAAAAGTCTTGCAATGGGAGTTCTAATTTTATTCCTAAAGAAACTACTCTTTCAAAGATTGCCAATGATCACTTAATGACCCAAATAAATTCTCTTTCATCACTTCTCATCGTGTTTGACTTCTTCAGCTTACTGTTTTCATCTACCTTCACCTTTACATTCCCTCTTACTTCTCTGAAACAGCTTTGTCTTGTTTCCCTTTCTATTTCCTTTGCTAGTCTATCATCCAATTCCCATATGCTAAGCATGGGTGTCCTGAGCCCTACTGTCTTTTCTCTCTAGTCTCATATTTGGTGATCTTATCTATTCTATTTTGTCAACTCTATGTGCATAACTTTAAATCTATTTTTTGCACCTGAAGTATCACTTCTGAACCCTGGTGCAACATCAGCAAATTCCTCTGGGACCTCATTACTTGGATATCTTACTGTCATCTCAATTTCAATACACTGAGAATAGTCAACTTCTCCATACCTCACCTCCAATCCTCCTGTCTTATAAACCTAATTCCTATTGATGGTACCATAAATCAATCAGGTTCAAAATCTTGACATCATCTTTGATTCTTTCTTCTCTCTCCCCTTCCATATGCCTTCTTCACTTTTTTTTTTGGTATCTATTCTGCACTCTTTACTTTATTGTAAGCATTTCATTTCCAAATATCAACACTGCTCAACTGAATTATTTTTATAGCCTCCTAAACAGTCTACTTTTAGACTTTAATCATATTTCCAAGGCACACTACTACTGTATTCAAAAGTATACAGTGGTTTCTCATTGCCTCAAAGATAAAATACTCAATAATTAGCTTGCCATTTAAATGTATTGATAACTTATTTTTGTCATCATATTAATTTCCAAATATATCCATCTATCCAAGGAACTCATACCTTGAAACAACAAATAAAAGTGAGACCATAAAAAAGAACCTTCTTGGAAAAATTGATGAATATATTAGTCTGACAGAATATGTCATATTCTGAAAATAAGAAAACTAGAGGAGATAAATTTAATTATCAGAAAAGCTCAACTTGGACTTGACTCTAAAAAAGAGACAAATTTTACTTTGCTTTTAATTTACCTCTGATTCATTCAAAATGTTTCAAAATCTGGCTTCAGCCTATATTTGTAGACTCATCTCACTGTACTCCTTTGCCAAAGAGGATAGCTCACCTTTCCTAAATGCATCACACCTGTTCTGCCTCCATGATATCCCTATAATGTCCTCCCTCACATTCTCCAACTGTTAATATTCTACCCATCCATTCAGGCTGAGCTCAGATACCACTTCATCAACTACAAAGACCTTCCCTGTTCTCCCAATCTAGAAGTAATCTCTTCCTTTTTGTATCTTTCCTGGAAATTAGGATATCTCTCTTATACTAAGTGTATTCTGATTTGTAAGTTTAGTAAACTGAAGAAACTACTAACTAGGGACTTTATTGTATTTATCTTTCTATCTGCTCCATCAGCAAGGATTGTCTTACATTAAGAAAGATGGTCTACTTGGTCCGTTCCTGTAATTTCATTCATATAGGAAACTTCCAAAGTAGAAATTCTCTTCACCAATGCAGAATAGCAACTCATCTTTAACCCATAGTCTTAAAATGTTTCCTGTGGAGGTGAGAGTTTCAGTAACTTGCCCAATACTATATCCCAGCATTCAGTTGAGGCAGGATTGAAATTTAGATCTCACAACTCCAAGACCAGCTCTCTAACCACTATTCATTAGTGACTATGAAAAAGTAGGTAGCTAATGAAGTATGCTAGATAAATGAATGGATTAGAACATTAGAATGAATATTTGAGGAAATTTGTAATTAAACTGATGAGATTTTAGATTATTTAATTCTATTTTACTGAATAAAATGGAACAAAAGTATATATTGATAGAATTTCTTGGTGCAAGGAACTTTGGTAAACTTCTTTTAGCATTTTGAATACTTGTAGAGAAGGTCTTACAATTAAGAATCAGCTTTTAAGAACAGGGCATCATTTCATCTGAGGGAGGGTTTCAGTAAATTAAAAAGTCACTATGAGCCAATAGTGAGATAATGTGCCCCTAAAGTTAATGTAGCATTAGATTGCATAAAACAGGGCAGAGGATCCAGAACTCCAAAAGTAATAGTCCCACATGTACTTTCCCCTTGCCAGACTGCATCTGGAATTCCGTGTGCAGAGAGGAAGAATATTTTTTAACTTGTGCAAAGTGACTAGTCAAAGACTTTGAGAAAATGTCATATTAAATAGTCTTCTGAAAGCACTGTGAATATCTAACCTAAAGGAAAGAAGATTTTCAGAGGCAGGGGAGGAAGTTTAGGGAAAACTCTCTTCATTTGTTAGAAAACTTATTATGTAGAAGAAAGAATGAGATTTGTTTTATTTAGCCTTAGAGGCAGAACTTAGCAGAATCTATAAAAGCTGAATAGGTTTGATTAGAAATTTAATGTAAGAAAAAGTCTAATAATCAGAGATATCCAAAGACTGCACAAATGAATGTTGTTGGTCATGTTGTGGACCAGTGATATCAAACTCAAATAGAAACAGGGGACACTAAACTATATATAACGATCCTTAAAAGTTACATATTTACGTTAAGAACACATATTAGCATTATTTATGTTCTATTGTATTTTCATCCAGGTAAAATTTTCAATTATGTTTTGATCTGGTTACTGTGAGCATTTCAGCGATGGATTGGACTAGATGACCTCTAAAGTGGGTTCCAAATCTAACATATTTTGATACTATATTAATTGCTTCCTTAAGGAATTTACCTGATTTAAAAAAATAGAGATTCTTGCCTATAAAAATTCTTTATTCTAAAATGGGACACAACTATACAGATATATACATCAGAATCCTTTGCTAAGAATGGACTGAGCCCCTCCATTTGATGTGCTTTGGTCCAATTCCTAGGATTTATATCAAAGACAAAGGTCTTTAGAGTAGCTTAGTTTAGGGTATCCAAATTTAAATTCTGGCTATTACTAACTCTTTTTGTAAACTTGAGGAAGTTACCCAGCTCTTGGCCTCAGTTTACTCTCTATCAAACAGAGATAACAATACTCACCCTCCCTTTATTGTTAATATAATATATATATTATATTATTAATATAATATATATAATTAATATACAATATATATTATATATAATATATATATATAATAAGCATTGCTTATTATTATGGAAACATGTATAAAATATTTATAGTGAATAGGTAAGAGAATTTCCCTTTCGGGTTTGTATAATTTAAAAAATTGATGCATCCCCAGAGGTTTTTTTCTAAAATAAGGTAAATATAGAACTCAGATCCTCTAGTCTCTATTCTGGGCCACAGCACTGAATTCTATCATCATGTGAATTTACTGTACTCTACCAATTTGTTTCTAATGTTGGCATCTGATATTTTCAGCTTTTCCAATAAAGCTAAAGTTCATGAGCAAGTGTACTATTTGGTTGCATGTAGTCAGCTGCTCCCGTGGCAGTTAAATTAATCTTTGTAAGTTGGTTGAATTGTGTTTTTTCTTTGCCTTGAAAGATTTCCCAAACCTCAAAGAGAACAAAGAATAATGAAAAGCAGAGCAAGGTGACAGGTGGAGGAGTATATTTTAAAAATGAGCAGGAAATTAAATGACTTGCTATGTGTACAAGACAGTATGCAGAGTCACTACTTGAATGATTTGAGACCAGTGTTTCCAGGGGTCAATTAATGCAGTAGGTAATTCAGAGTTTAAGAGAAGAAGAAAAAATAATGAGTGTCTGAAGAGTTTGAACTCAACTTTTGTAGCATTACTCACAGTTCATTCTCCTTAGCACTCACATACACAAGAGTCATTCTAGGTGGCATTCCAGGGTGAGGAACGGATGGAAATCCAAAGTATGCAACGGGTTTGCAACTTTGGCATGGTTAATAATAACACAACCCTATCTTCTTACTTACAAACTGAAAACCCTTTTAATGGGAACCAAAAGCATGAGTCATCTCCTGTTACTTATCAGTGCACCTGCTGGTATAACCCTGGTAACCATCAGGATCACCACACCTTATCACATAAGGCTTGTCTATTCTTCTTTGTGAATGTCTCCAATAAATGCCATTTTCATTCCTGCTATGACTTCATAAGTGGGTCTAGTGTAGGAGAGGGAGATTGGGTAGGCAGTCTTAACACTATACTAGAGAGCATCTTAAATATCAAAGGGAAGCATTTTAATTTGGTAGGAAATGCAAAGACATTGATGGTTTTTGAGCAAGGGAGTGGTATGGCAAGAGTTGCTGTTTAAAGAAATTTATCTCATAGTGGTACATGCTATAGATTGGAAGTCAGAGAGGTCAAAAATAGGGAAAGCAGAAAGCTACAGAAAAAGTTCAGTTAATGATAGTCTCAATTAAGTTAATGATAGTCTAGATGCAGTTAGTCCTGTTGGACTAAAGATATAAATTTGCTATTTTCTATATTATATTATAGCAATATTTTATTGAAACTGTGAGAGGAGATGATAGTTAAAGCAAGAGAAAAAAATTGAAGAGAGAGAAAAGACTATGGGAAGAATTTTAAGGACTGTTTACATTTTGGATGGGCAATTAAGTGGCCTAGTAGATGGAGCACTGGTTTTAGAATCAGGAAGACTCATCTTCATGAGTTTAAATCTGGCATCAGACACATACTAGCTGTGTGACCCTGGAAAAGTCACTTAACCTAGTTTGTCTCAGTTCCTCATCTGTAAAATGAGCTGGTGAAGGGAATGGCAAACTAGTATCTGTACCAAGAAATTCCCCAAAGTTAGGTCATGTTGGACATAACTGAAATCACTCAAACAGAAACAACTACATTTAGGGTAAGGGGGAAATTAAATCAGAAAGAGACAGAGAAGTCAGAGTGCTAAGAGAACAACCAAGAGAAAGCAATGTCATGAAAACCATGGCGGAGATGACTATAAATTCAAATGATATTATCAGACTGATGACTTTTGAGAAGATAAATTTAAAGGAGGGTTTTGGGGCAGTAAGTGCAGGATAAGGTAGGGTGTGCAGTGAAAACAATGTTTCAAAAGGCCAAAAGGAATGAAGAAAAAGTGATAGTAGGCGGTAGGTAAAGAACTGCAAGGAATTGTTAATTATTTTAAGACTTCAATATATTGTTTACCCCCACAAGAAGATTATCTTTCAAATTGTGGTTGCTTAAGAGATAGGTTTAGAAAAATTGATTGGTTAAAATTAAATCCTTTGAGAAGTAGAATATGGGTGGACTGTATACTTCTTAGAGACATGCCAATTATTATGCAAAGACCAGTCCTTTAGTAGTGTGACTAAATAAGCAACAAAAGATTTCTCTATTGGACAACTCCCAATATTCATCCCTTGCCAACAGTCCTGCAGAATATAATTGCACTGGCGTTCATTTAACTTTATTTGAGGATTTCACTAATGTGTTATTAAATGCTGGGTACTTTCCCACATCCAAAGACTTTCTTTTAAAATGCTTTCCTGGTTTGAGAAATCATATAACTTTAAAAAATATGCAAATAAAATGAGGGGGAAAACCTACATGTGTTTTTGGATTTGGTTTGCTTAAAGTAGGAAAAAAAAATGATCCTTTCCTGTTGAGATATTTTGTGTGACTACTCTTCATACTGGAGGCTAAAATAAATATGCAAAAAGAACATCATTGCCTGAGAAGTTAGACAATATGGAAACTGACAGCAGTAACTAACTGCTTAGCATCTGAAATCTAGGTAACTTGTGTAACACAAGTCTTACTTGAATGTTAGCAATATGCTAACAAATTTTGGGTAGACCAGGCATTTTTCAGGTAGAGAAATGCTTGTGTAAACCAAGTGTAATTCATTCACACCTGCTGAGACTTTGGGAGACAAACTGGACAGTGCTGGCCTTGGACTTCGGACATCTGGTTTTTATTCCAAATGCAACTTGTCTTGTTTTATAGGCTTGTGCCTCTCTGCCTCATTATCTAGAAAATGGGAACCAGGTGATAGGCCAGACTCTACCCAGTCTGTATCAAGGTTAATTCTTGAACAGCTGCATCAGTGAAGAGGAGATGAAAGGATGGGTTGGGTAGCTCCTCTGTCTGTCTACAAAAACTAGGATCATGCTGAATGAAAAAGGTGAGAATCACAAGCAATAGCCACTAAGACACTTTATGTTTGGGAAAGAAGAGATAAATGTGCAAGTAGTGCCAGTATTCAAACCTAGCATCAGGGAAGGGAATACAGAGATAAAAAATGAGACAGAAAATAAACAGAAGAGGAAGAAAGGGCTGCGAGGCAGGACAAATATAGAGAGGAGACAATCTTAAAGATTAAAGGAAATGAGGATGTCCCCAGAGTATAAAATTGCAAAATGACTTTGGAGCCATCTTATACAGATAGAAAATGTGGAAGAGAAGGAATAGAGGAAACGTCTTTCTCTTTGGTGACCAAAGAAGAAAAAGGAAAATAAAAACTTTCACAAAAACTTGCCCCTGACACTATAGAAATTTGTTCATCAGTCAGAAGTAACCGGATTTGTTAAAATCAACCAAAGACAACTTTTCAATGAAATAATATTGGTAACTGGCCTACATTATCTTCAAATGCTTCTAGTATGGAGAGAAATATGGATGCAGAGAATTAGGCTTATTAAGTGCATTATCTTGCATGGGGTGCTCAGGGAGGGGTAATATCTCTGGTATGGAGGGCTTGTTGTGCCCTCCTAGGGCAGCTCTCCAACCTCTGACCCTCACCTGACACCCAGCTCTCACTTGTGGCTCTCAGTAGCTGCTAGCATGCGGCAGCAGCTACACCCCGGGCAACGGCTTCGACAGGCCGGCTAAACCTTGTGAGGGTAGCCATCGGGTTGACGTCGATCCCTGGTGAACCAGGGCTTTGCTCACCCAGCATGTGAAGACTGCTTCGGTGGAACAGGCGGAAGAAACCAATAAGAAGGTTCAAGGGCTGAGATGGCGATGCAGCAAGGCACTGTGGAGTGCTTAGGGCGTGATGGAGCACAAAAGACAACATGGCCATCCAATGCAGCTGAGGAAGTCTCCAGGTGTAACAACTTTTCGTGCCAATGGACCCAGGCTTCCAACGCCGAGAGAGTGGGACTGTCTCTGTGCATCGACTTTTCCACTTAAATCTTCATGCACAGGTGTCTTTGTGCACAAAAACGCACAAAGACAATCGTCATCCTCGGTTCGAGAGACAACCAACAATCTTGCATGGATTCTCATCATACATTGAAGAGTTGAATTGAGAGGGAAAACATAAGATTTTTAGTAAAACAGTATATTATAGTAAGAGCAAAATGAATCTAGTTTTTAAAATGTTCTATTATTATTATTGTAATTATTAGCATTGATACTTCTCTATGAAGAGAGTTCAGGTACTGATAAATGTTTGAGCCCCATAAGAGAACAGCCTCTAAAAAGAGATTTCAGGTTGATGGTAGGGAAGGAAGAAGCTGATAAAACCCAGAAAGCAGAAAAGGATTTTTAGACTTCAAGCTATCCTGACGTATTTGTTTTGTCAGTCTAAGCTTTTTCTCTGTTTTTGGTGCCCCGGTTTGATGACAGTCCATTTAGGAATAGCTATTGATTCTTATGGTCCTATAACAGAGAAATCAGCTGGGGAAAATAGACACTAACTGAAATGACATTCCCTTCCCCACCTCCCCCCATCAATCAAAGCATTAATTAAGTGTCTACTATTTTCCAGGTAGGGCAGGTAAATGGTGCAATGAATAGAGTGCTTTGCGTGGATTCTGGAAGACTCATTTTTCCTGAGTTCAAATTTTGCCTTAGACACTTACTAGTTATGTGACTCCAGATCACAATGAGTCATACACCATTGGAAACAACTAAAGGACAACAATTTTGAAGGTAAATCTTCTAGGTATTAGAATTACAAAGTCAAAAAATAAATAATTTTGGCCCTCAAGAGACTTACATTCTATTGAGGGAGGCATTTTTATATAAATAAGTGTATATAAAAAAGAATAGAATAATACACAGTATTTTGGAGAGGGAGGGATCAGGAAGGCAATCTAGAAAATGGCACTAGAGCTCAGTTTTGAAGAAAACAAGATATTTCAATGGGATAGGAGGTTGGAAATAGACCTAGTATTCAATTTAACGTGCAAATTTTGTTACATTCAATTGCCACTTAAAGTTTTACTCTGTTTACCCAAACCAATTCAACTGCTTACTAAGAATATGATTCTTTAGCAGACCTTTTTTTCTTAATTGAGAGCAGTTATGAAAAGGAGGAAGGGCTGAGCACCACAATATGATGGGTATGTAGGTGCAAGCACCACACACACACACACACACACACACACACACACACACCTCTCCAGATGATTTGAGCCTCGAAAACATAATATTGGTGATAGCCCCTGACAGCCAGTATAAACCTAGATCCTATTGATATTTTCAAAAGACTAGGCATATCCCATAGTATCACCTAATGGCTAAATTATAGTATCATACTTCACTCTTAAGTGTCAACATCTCATCTATCATATATTGCAGCCTAAAAATCTCTTCATTTTGGAGCTTTTAGGTTCAGTAAAATGAATTCCTTTTCCACTTCATTTGCTCTATAGAATTATGGGATGTTGTACATGAAACAGATTTCAGACTTCATTCAGTCTATCTCATTTACTGTACAGAAGGGAAAATACACCCAAAGAGATCAAATAACTTGGCTAAGTCAAAGAGTCAATTGATAGATGAGAAGTTACAAGGTGGAACAGTACCTCTGACCAATGGTCTTTGCATTATGCCCTTCAGCCCTTGTTAAGTCAGAAGTTGCTCCTGAGCCACGGAGGAGTAAAAGAAGCATCTTTGGGAGCACAGCTATACAATATAGAAGAATAAACAGGATAGGAAGTTTCTTTTTGTCTTCCACCCCTTTTTGCCTTAATTTGTTTCCCCAAACTGTCTCCTACGTTATATTGTTTGCCTAGTAAAGTGGATCTGAACTGTCCTAGATAGCGGTGCAAACAAATGTGACGATGTATATTTCACTTTCGGTCGATCCATGCTTTTTGTACAACATTAAACAAAGCGACCTAAAAATAAAAACCTGACAAGAAAGTCAGGAATACTTATTTGTTATTTGTTATGTACATTAGAAGCTTAGTTAAGTTTTCCTTTATAATGGATGCTATCATTTTTGTTGCTCACAGAGTGAGGTTTAGGAGACTGAAAAATTTAAGCAATTATTAAACAATAATAAATATCAATGAATATAATAATGTAGCAATTAATGTGTTTTGTCAGATTAATTGATTCAATGTTTTAAATAAAATTAATTACTAAATAAGTAAATTATTATTAAATAATTATTACATTATTAAACTTTTTAACTCTTTAGTATGTCTTGAACAGGTTGTTTTTTCTCTGATACTGCCCCATCTTAGGGAAGACCCTTGTTACCTTATGCCTATTGATTGGTCAGCCTACTTAATACAAGTCTCTTCCCTTTCCAGTCCTTTCTTCACTCAGCAATCAAAGTGATTTTCCTTAAGTATAGGCTAGATCACATTATCTCCCTACTCAAAAAACTCCAGTGGCATTCTTTAACTTAAAAGGTCGAATATAAAATGCTTTGAATAGCATTCAAAGTCTTCATAACTTGCCCCATTTTTGCCTTTTCAATCTTCTTACACCTTATACTCTCCAGCATGTACTCTTTGGCCCAGTGACATCTGCACTCCTTGGTGTTCTTCTAACAAGATGGAATATTCCACTTGACTTCTTGGTTTCTCTCTGACTTCCTTCAAGTCCCAGCTAAAATCCAATCAACTATAGGAAACATTTCCTGATCCCTCTTAATTTTGTGTCTGTCCTCTATTGATTATTTCCTATTTATTCTGAATATAGCTTGTTTGTAATAGTTATTTGCATGTTGTCTTCCCCATTAGAATGCAAACTCTTTGAGAACAGGGACTGTCTTTTGCCTTTTCTCCCTCCTGTATGGCACACACACTGGAGCTTATAAAATAAATGTTTACTGACTGACTACTAAAAGTACCCAAATGCATACTTTTATACAATCAAATCAATTTAGAAAAGAGTATTACATTGTAAATTATTGAACTCAAATTTGATTGACACAAAGATGAAATATGGTCCTGTGGCCATGATCAAGAATCTTATATTCTACTAAGAGGGGAAAAACATAGATATACAAATACGATATAAGGGAAAGTATGGTTAATGAAAAATGGACATCTAGCTGAAATGCTATGAAAATTTCTTGAATATAGATTTCTTCCACTTCAGAGGATTAGGTAAGGCTTAATGGAAAAGGTGACACAAGAGTTGGGTCATGAAATAAGGGAAGGCTGTCAAAAGGCAGAGATATACGGCAGTAGATCATTCAAGGAATGAAAGACAACTTGTGTAAATGCATAGAAAAATGGATTGGTTTGCAAATCAGAGAGAGAGGTGAATGATGACCTAATATACTTTCTTGTTGTGGTCAAACACAGGTTGGAATTAGCAGTTAGGTCTGTTTTAGAGAATAGGGAATTTAAGAGAATCATTAATTCATGAATACCTGAAAGACTGAGTAAATTGACATAGCAGGTTTTAACAAATCAACAGGAAAGGAGACTTTTGTTTGATATATATTATTTATAGAACATAATAGATAATAATAAGAGGAAAAGGGACAGTAGGGGAGAAAGGAAGTTATTAACTTTTCCTTTCAGCAGTTAAAGTCTAGTAAAAGTAAGGAGATATTAATCCAATGAATCATTTGCAAAGCTTGGTTACAAGGAAAGAGAGACCCAAATGAGGGCGACTGAGGAATCCAGGTCAGGGACAGATTGGAGAGAGGGGAGAGAAGGAAAGAAGACTGAAAATGGAATAGGAAAAAGGAGAAAGGGTGAAATAGGTTGAATATGGAAAATTATGGTCTTTTAGTTTTAGTGGAGATGAAATGAATGGAGGAGCATATAAAATTTTCCATTCCTTCCAACCATTCCATGGAGGCCTTTTAGAAACAGAAAAGCTTCACTATTAATTTCCCTGCCTACTTTTCCACTATTGTGCTAAGTGGGTGATCCCACAGCTTGTCTTTTAGGATATGTTCTTGGCAAAAAGTCATCATTTTTAAAGTGGTTTCTCCATCCTCTGAAATCCAGTGGTAATTGCCATTTATGTAGCATATTTGGTAATTAATCATGCCGTGCCTTATGACAACTAGAATCCTAGAATTTCAGAGCTGCAAGAGATCATCTTGTCCAACTCTCTCATTTTATAGATGAGAAAATTGAGACAGGGAGGTGGAATGACTTATCCAAAGTCATTTAGGTGGTAAGGAAGAGAGTCATAATTCAAATCCAGATCCTGAAATTGCAACGGTCTAAGGCTGTCATTCTTTCTCTTGATTTGAAATTTTATTGAAATCTTTTAATTTTTCTTTCATTCAACAAAAACTAAACTCCAACTATATTCTATGTTGTATGCTCAGAGCTGATTTTGTAAAATATTCAAACACATTGACTAGGAAAGATATATACAAATAAATTTGATTCAAGGGAAATTGTGGTCAATGAAAAGATATATATATGAATATGCTTTCATATGTGTATTTATTGTGACTATTAGTTCATACAATTCTTGAGAGTTGGGATCAATGCTGATTCCTTATAGATCTTTGCTCATAGTAGCTTCTTCATATATATATTCATATATATATGTTGATTATGTTTGATTAAATAAAACTTGAATTTGGAAAGAAAGCTTTTTTAAATGAAGTTATGAAAACTCTCCTTTAGAGAAAACTAGACAGAAGTAGTCACCTTTTATTTTTAATGATAATAGCTCACAATTCTATAGTGCAAATTCAAAGCCTGTGTCATTCCTATCCCTCATTCCACAAGCTTCCAGTAGAATATAAATGCCTTGGCTATTTCATTTTTGTCTTTGCAACCCCAGCAGTTAGCACAGTGCTTAGACTGCAGCAGGCACTTATTAAATATTTGCTGATAGTCCTATGCTACCATTATCTCGTGGTCCTTGTCCAGTATGCTATGCTACAACCAATTTGGACTATTTCTTCTCTCATGTATTTTGTTGATTCAAATCCTTCTAATCAGAATTTGCTCTGTTCACCATTTCTATCTATTGAAATCCTGTCCTTTCTTCATGGCTAAATTCAGACATTGTCTTTTCCATTTACTACCTCTGTCTGTGACAAATTTTTGTTTTTTTTTTTCAGCCTCAACACTCGTGTCTCTATGATGCCCTACATTCATTTCATAATACACAATAATCATTGTATATTCACTGCATCACATATTTTTGAATGTGGGAATCATCTCGGCCACTAGTATCTTGCCAAGAAAATCCATATGGCCTTACAAAGAGTCAGATATGACTGAAAAATGATTAAGCAAAACCAAAAATCTCTGGTTAAAAGTTCATCATTCACAGTGGATGGAATCCTTGGTCTGGAGTCTGGAAGGCTCATCTTCTTGAGTTCAAATCTGGTTTCAGACAATTATTGGCTGTGTGAGGAAGGGCAAGTTACTTAATTGTTTGCCTCAGTTTCCTTACCTGTAAAATGAGCTGAAGAAAAAAAAGGCAACCCACTCTAGTATCTTTGTTAAGAGAATGGTCACAGAATCAAGTCAGACATGACTGAAAATGACTGAACAATAACAACAGTGAAGACAATGTCCATATTGAGAATTATCTCCAGGGATAATATCAGAGGTCATAGATAAGATCATACACCAAATAGTGAATTCCATAGTCTAAAATTCCATTTTAGACTATGGGTGCTGAGAAGGCAGGGACCCTGTTTTTAATTAATTGTATGTTTCTACCTGGTCATAGAAAATGGCTATTTGAGTCAATAAACTATGTAGTACAAAGCCAAGGAATAAGATAACTCTGGGATATTTAGTGTCGACACTATTTAGTGACTTAAAACAACTTGGGAATTTTCTGCCTAATACATCCCAGAAAAATCACCAGACACGAATGGCAGCAGCTAGATATATTACTGGTTATGATGATTAGTGAGTTTTCTGAGGAGAATAAGTGGCTGTGGGTAAGAAAGTAGGTGAGACAAAGGAGGATGACTTAGCACTAGCCTTGCCCTTTAAGTGCTGTAGTAACTTAGACCATATTTCAGACATGTGATATCACTTCAGAAATATTTTAAGTAGTTTAATATGTTACACTGTCAAAGGACAAGAAGCATTCTGGATATTAAAAAAAAAGTTCTTAGGTTTTTGTTTTTTTTTTTCACTGTAGGATTTAACCTCCACGAAAAAGCAGTATCAATAGAATTAAGGCTAAAAGACTTAATTTCATGCTTGTTTTAGGGGGTGGAAAAATTGTAAGAGATTTAACTCTGAACTTAACTTTGATTGGAAATTGCCAAGTAACATTTTAACTTGGAGATTTTTGTATTGTTATGTAATCAAGTGTCCTAAATTCATCTGAAAGATATTCACAAAATAAGGAGGGTGGTTGTTTTACTACTTATTCTCAGGATCTGAATTGGACAAGTCTGTGGTTAGGTTCAATAAGATAGAACATCACCATCATTCCTAATTGAAGACATCATCTTGCCCTACAAAGCCAGATCTTCCACCTAAATAAACTATTAGTGTTAGTGACACCATCATTCTCCTAAGATCAAACTATGAAGAAAATGTTGGCAAAAGTAGCACAGTTGCTTGCCTGAAGGTGGGAGTGGCTAGCCTAGATTGATCCATGTTGCTCCTGTACAATGTCCAGGTCTTATTAACCCCTTAATGTAGCCTCATTTAGATGGTTTCATGTTACAAATCCAAAGTTCCAAAGATGAGTCACCCAATAAGATGAGGTAAAGTATGGTTAGACCCTAGTCTATCTGAAAAAAGATTTGAGGAGAGTTAATGTCTGATATATGCAACTAAAAAAGACTATTATGATCACAGGTTGCATAAAAAGAGGCACAGTGCTCCAGAAAAAGAAAGTGAGTCCCATTGTATTGTGCACTGGTTCTGCCATGTCTGGAGTTTCCTTATCTGAGAGTTCCTCATAGAGATGAAACCACAGTTCCAGGCCAGTTCTCATCTGCATTGTTCTTAAACATTTACCTTCACAGTGTTTCTAGGATCTCTTTAATCCCATTCCTACTGCCATTGTTCTGATTGAGATCCTCAAAAAATTTCCTACATATTCACTAATCTCCTAACTGGGTTTGCCTGGCTCTATTCTCTCAAGACTCCATCTGTTAACAGACTGCTCTTTCTAAATCACAGTTCTGATAATGGCACTTGCCTACTCAAATATAGATTCTTCCTTACCCACCAAATTAGTTTAAAATTACAAAGAATATCATTGATGATTAGACTACAAACTGGAGACTATTTAAAAGTCTCCTTTTACATATACTGTGTATTATAGGGGGAAAAATTGTATTACTGCAGAACTTCATTATGATTTCATTTCCTTGATTTTGTTTAAGTGGTCTTTCCAACCAGAAATGTCATGCACTCCCATATCCTCTGCACCTCTAAATATTACCCATTTCCTATGACCCATATCAAGTGCCACCAAATTAGTGAAGATTTTCATAATTCTTGCCTGCCTCCAAATATGTGACCTTCCACCTCAAGCCTTATTAATCCCCTTAATATTGATCACTTTCTAATTTTAGTTATTTGTGAACATGTAATATTCTCTTTCATGCATTATAAGCTATTTAACAGTGAAGACCAGGCTTCATTTCCCTCTGTATTCTAAGCACAGTTTCAGTATAATAGATGACTCATATATATAAATTGACTTGAATTTGTTGAATCACTATTACTTTCTTCTTTCTTTTTCTCCTTCTCCTTTGTCAATCTACTCCCTGATAATCCTCTCCACTGCCTTTTTTTTTTCCATGAAGAAAAATAACAGGATCAGGTACTTAGTTCCTTTGTGGGAAGGATAGAGGAGCAAGAATATTTTTATGCTAGCTTCCTTGCTTTGAAATGCAGAGAGGGCCTTGGGAATCTTACTACTCTTTGCTCCTTGATACCAGAGATAAAGTAAGGCTGAGTGAGAATGTGGGTCTCCAAAGACTCAAGGCTTTCTTGGGATTGGTCCTAGCTCCTCATCCATGTAGTTGAGTCCCTATTCCATCCTAACCCTAAGAGTATGTTGATTAGATATAAGCTAGGGAAGAAGGGCACCATGTACAGAGCTTACTAGTGCCTTGCTGTAGCCTCATTTAGATGATTTGATATTATAAATCAAAAACTCCCCAAATCAACCTAAGAAACAACATAGCAACATAAGAAAATGGGGCAAAGTGCAGTTATAGTTTAGTCTCTGTGAAAAAAAGATCCATGTGCTCTGAAGAGGATTAACATATAATACTGGCAACTAAAAAGGCCAATGTGATCACAGGTTGCATAAAGAAAGGCACAATGATTTAGATGAGGAAATCATGGTCCTGCTGTATTGTGCACTGATCCTGTCACATCTGGAGCATTTAGTTCAGTTATGGGCTTGGACGTATAGGAAAGGCATGTACAAAATGGCATATCCAAAGGCGGGCACCCAGAAGAGTGAGAGCACCTAATACTGGAAGGACCAGTTTAAAAAATTGAACATATTTAGCTAGGAGAAAAGAAAGTGTGTGTGTGTGTGTGTGTGTGTGTGTGTGTGTGTGTGTGTGAGAGAGAGAGAGAGAGAGAGAGAGAGAGAGGGAGAGAGAGACAGAGAGAGGGAGAGAGAGACAGACAGAGAGAGAGAGAGAGAGAGAAAGAGAAAAGGGTATGGAAATGATCTTTGACTATTTCAAGGCTGGAACAAGGAGCAATGAGTGGACATTTTTGGAGAGATAGATATCATTCTATTAGCAGGAAACCATTTTCTAAAAATTAGAGCTATCAAAGAGTGAAATAATTTGCTTGAGGAGGCCATTATTTTCCTGGAAGTCTGTAAGGAGATACTGGTGATGTCTTTTCAGGGATGATTTTGAGGGGATTCCTGCTCAGGTAGAAATTAGAGAATAAATTCTGAAGTGCTTTTCATCTCTTGTGATTCTTTTTTTTTGTGAAATGAAATATAACATTATAAAGTATCTTTTACATTATAATTTATATCATTTTCCATAGGATCTATAGCAGTAGTGGTACATTAAACTAGAAATGGAGTGCTAATCAGTCTATAACTTTGCATATTGACTTAATTTTAAAATATAATGTAGTTTTTGTTTTATTCAATTGTTTATTTTGCTAAATATTTATCAATTACTGGAAAATTAAGGGGTGTCCTTCCATTGGGGAATGGCTGAACAAGTTGTGGTATATGATCGTGATGGAATACTATTGTGCTATTTCCATATGAGCTGGAAAGACCTTCATGAACTGATGCAAAGTGAAATGAGTAGAACCAGGAGAATATTGTACTCAGAGACGGAAACATTGTGGGACGATCAGCTTTGCAACCGATGCAATGTAATGATCCAGGACAATCCTGAGGGACTTATGAAAAGGAATGCTATCCAATTGAGAGAAAGAACTGTGCAGAAGGAAAATATTTTATTTTTCACTTGTTTATATGGGTATTGGATGAGGGGTTTTGGTTTTTAAAAGATTATTACAAAAAATCATTAATATGAAGTAGGTAATAATACATGTATAACCTACTTGAATTTCTTGTCAGCTCTGGCACAGGAAAATCAAATAATTAAATAAATAAATGAAAATAAAGACTGACACTCCTCCAGGTAGGAAAAAGTTAAAAAAAGAAAATAAACATATACCAATTACATTTTTACCTAGAACTAGGGAGTATTGTAGACTATGGCCAACCAATGTTTAACTCCTCTGATCTATAAGGACAGGCTAATTTGTTATTGAATAACACTCAATAGAGTAAATTCAGTACAAAAATAGTATTTTATCTTCCTTATTTTCATTTTCAGTTCCAAATTCTCTCCTTCCACCTCTTTCCCCACTTGATAAGGCAAGAAATATTACCCTTCATACACATACAGTTATGCAAAACATATTTCTACATTAGTCATGTTCCAAAAAAGAAGTAAGAAAAATAAAGGGGAAAATGATTCATTCAGTACCCTAAATCCATTTGGTTTTCTGTCTGGAGATGCAGAGCATTTTATATTGTCTTTTGGAGTTTTGATAGACCATAGTACTGATCAGAGTTACCGAGTCATTCACAATTGATTTCCTTTTTTTAATAATATAGATTATTTTTTTGTTTCTGCTCACCACCTTTTGCATCAGTTCACATAAGTCCCCCCAGATTTTTCTGAAACCATCCCCTTTATCATTTTTTATAGAACAAGAGTATTGCATTATATTTATAAATTATAACTTGTTCAAACTACAATTTCCAATTCTTTGTCACTACAAAAAAAGAGTTGTTATCAATATTTTTGCAAACATGGAAATTTTTCCACTCATCCTCTTATGGAAAAGATCTAGAAACAGTTTTGCTGGATCAAAGAATCTATGGTATATACATACATATATATGTATGCCATTCCAAATTCTTATACAGATTGACCATTTATACATTGGAGAATGGCTATTATTTTTATAAATTTTGCTCAGTTCTCTACATATTTTATAAAGTAGATCTTTATCTAAGATACTTGTTGCAATTCCTTCTACTCCTCTCCCTCCTCCCTAGAATTCCTGTTTGACGTACTCATAATCTGCCTTGGTCTTGCCTGGGGTGCTACTCTCCTATTCTATCATTCCCTTTTGAAACTTCCCTTTATATACTGTCTTCCTTCCATAGACTATAAGCTCCTTGAGAGTTAGGACTATTTTATTTACTTGTATTTACATGCTTAGCTTCACAATAATAATTCTCATTTAAATAGCACCTAATTCATTCTCCATGTCTCTCCCTCTAAATAACTGTATTATATTAATGATATTATATCACCTCTCTATGCCTCTGTTTCTCATTTTCAGTACTAGAGTTGGTTTAGATACCATCAATAATGTTTTCTAGCCCTAAGGTTTTGTGACTGCTTGTTTTTTTGTTTTTTTTTGGGGGGGGGAGGGGACAAATGATTCTCCCAGACTTAATTTTACTTTCCTGTACTTACTCCAAATATCGGTTGATAAGTTTAAACAATTATTTCCTTACACTGAGGTCATGTATTACTGTTGAATCATGGAGAAGTCCATGGTATGTTGTGAGTATAGATTTCCTTCCATTTTTTCAATAGTATGACCACATCTATGAAAGTGGTAACCTTCTTTATGCAAAGAATAAGGGAAATTACAATAAGCATCTGTTTGAAAGACTTACAGGTTAAGAGTTTAAAAAGTCTAATTTCAGCTAAAAATTGTAAGCTAATCAGCAAATGATTTAAAGGGAAATTTGGAAAAGAAACTAATTTCTTGCTTTCTCTAGCTATTTTTTCCATTTCTCAGGAGAACCCATAGGTTTGAGAAGAATTGAAAACTTTTTGGGAAACACTACTTTTAGCTATATTGCATCCATATTTGGATACATACACACAAAAAATGGAAGTAGAGAATTGATGTAGTTGTTTGGGTAATTCTAGCCTTAGATTTCAAAGTTATTGAAGTAAAATAATTTACTTGCTTGAAATATCTGAATAATTATCACAGTTCTAGAATTAATTTTATATATGAGGCTACAGTATGAAACTGATAAAGGCAAATTTTTTTCAAGAGGATTTTATAAATTGAATGCAAAGTTTATTAGTTAAAATGGAAGGAAAAATAATGCCTTTGGTAACTAAATGGAACTAAAAATATCCCAAAGCAAGTCATTCATGAAATACAAATTTCCCTCATGTCAAACCCGTTTAATTTCTCAATTTTTCCTTTGAAGTGACAAACTAACTAATAAAAATTATAAATTTTAATCTACATAGAAATTTATGAGTCTATGAAATATTCACAAGTTCTTGCAATTGCCACTTTTTGTGTCCCTAGAGGAAAATACAAAACTTTAGATCACAGGGGAACATTAAAACCAAATTCTTTATGTCAACATAACTGACTACAATTGGACTTCTATAAAGCAACCAAGGGCAGGCTTTGGCTTATTATTGTATTTAAGGACATACAATTTGAATTATCTTAGTCTCAGAATCAGAAAATTGTTTCCATGCAGAAGCCTACAATTACTTTGAAATGTCCAGGGATTAAGAATGTATTATTGAGTAAGTCTGCAACAAACAGTACTTTTGGCTTCCTTTGGCATATATTTTATCTCTATTATATCTTTAAAAGAGGATTTTGAAACATGCCATTTTGAACAAATGGAATGGCCAACATAGTCTCTTGAAGTCATTATAGTCTTGTGTTGAACCCATGTTTAAATTCAGGCCCCACTTCAGTAAGAATCTATATTACTTTTAAAGAGAGTATTAAGTTATAATGTAGGTAAATTACTATACTTTCCCTTCTTTGATAATAAAAATAAGAAAAATACAAAAATATGTTTAATTAAAAGGGATCATTCGGAACTATCTTATACTAAATTTTATACTTCTTCATGAAAGCAACTGAAAATTATCTACACAGGCATTTGTTTTCTGTGAACATTCTCTCAAATCTGGCCAGTATAACACATTCATTAACTAAACAAGTATTTATCAAGTTTTTGCTATATGAAAGGTACTGTGTTTGATGCTAGGTGCTAGAAGAAGAGGAAGTACAATTTTAAAAAATGACTATGTTGTGGCTATGCTCTCAAAGAAATTTTATCCTCAATGGAAAAATAAGAAGCAGGTGACACGATGAAAAGAAATTTGAATTTATACTTCATTGGACTTGTGTTCATATTCCAGCTCTCACTCTTACTAGTTGTATAATCAAGAACAATTTTATTATTGATCTAATGTCTCAATCACCCATCATAAAATGAAAGCAATGTATAAAAATGATTGGCTAACTATTAAATTGTATATAACTTATTAACGATTACACTACTATAAACTATGAACTACCACTAAATGGTATATAAATGTCCATCCTTCCATGCCATTCAAGTTCCTCCCATTTTATTATTCTCTCTCCCCCTCCTTAATATCCATTCTCTATTGACATATTCTATCAATTCTATCTTCATAACATCTCTTATGTGTGTCCTCTTCTTTCCTCAGTTAGTGCTACCAGTCTGGTTCAGGCTTCAAAACCTTGTGTTAGACTATTACAATAACCTTCTGATTGGCCTCCTGTTTTAATTCTTTTACCACTCCAATCAACTTGCATTTAGTTCTTGAAGTGATCTTTCACAAAAGCATAGATCTAACCATGCCACTCCTCTATTCAATAAACTCAAGGGGCTTCTTATTGCATCCAAGATCAAATATAAAATTTGATTCTCTTTTACCTTTCTGGGCTTCTTACACTTTATTCCTCTTCACACACTCTGTGATCTAGTGACAACTATGGTTGGAATTCTTTCACTCATTTTAGTCTCCTAGTTACCCTGGATTTCTTCAAGTCTCACTAAAATCTTGCCTTCTGAAAGAAGCCTTTCCTGGTTTCTCCTTATATAAATGCCTTCCTTTTAAGATAATATCCAATTTATCCTGAGTGGATCTCATACATCTATATCTCCTTATTTATAGTTGTTTGCATGTCATCTCCCCTGAATAGAATGTAAACTACATGAAGACAGTGATTGCTTTTCTTTTCTTTGTATGCCTTAGTACGTACCATAGTTCTTGACACATCACAAATAATTAATAAATGCTTGTTAAGTTAACTAAATGTTAGTCGTTAGCATTATGACACTTGCAAATCATTAACGGGATAGAATGTGAAGATTTGAGAGAGGGACAAAGTGTTATCGAGATTTAGGGAGAAATACTTTCTGACTCATAGATGAGAGTGGGTGAGCATGGACCAGAGGCTTCCTGGAGAAAGCATCTGAATTGACCATTAAATAATAAAAAATTATACAGTCAAAACAGTGGGAAAGTAGACTCTCTAAATAGAGGAAAAGATGATACTGATTTTTCAAGTCTGAATGACAGCTAAGATTATAATGCCATTAACAAAGTAGAAAAGTCAAGAAGAGAACCCTACCTGTTTCATAAGGTTTTATTCTTCTTCTGAGGATTAAGAGAAATACTATGTGAAAGCCTTTTGTGAGATATAAAGCACTGCAGAAATGCATGATACTATAATTAATTGAAGTACAGTTAAATAAAGATTTTCTGGCAAAAGGAATTTTCTCTCCATTTCTCTTTTTTAGATTTGCCTTGTGTCTTATGGAATTATTAAAGCCATAGTAAGAAGTCTATGAATGTCACTCTTTAGAATGAACTTCCATATCAAAGTCATGTAGTAAAGGGTTAACATGTAGAGTCTTTCCTTCCTTTCTCCCTCCATATTCTCTTTCTCTTCCTTCCTTCTTTAGTACTTAGTTTCTTCCTTCCTTCCTTTCTTCCTTCTTTCTTTCCCTCCCTCTTCCTTTCTTTGGCAGGCTCTTTATCAGAAGATAAAATAATGGTTGATATTTTACATTACAGATCAGGTAACTGAAACTGGAAAAGTGACCTGTTATTAATGAAAACACTGCAAATGAGGTATCTTGATATTTGACAAAGAATCATCAACTTCAGCCTCCTCTTCTTTGCCCAAATCCTCCCTAATCCTTACTGTAACTTTCCAGGTTGGGTATTAATTACTAAAAGGAACTTTAGTCAGACTCCCTGGCTAGAGAAACAATGTACCATCATGGAGTTCAAAACCCAAACTGTCACACACACACACACACACACACACACACACACACCACCCAAACCAATCAACCAACCAACCCATAAAGGAATGGCCCCAGGAAGTAATTCTGTCCACAGGTTAAGGAGACATAAGACTTTAAATACCCTCCCAAACCTCCCCCCCAACTTCCACCTTGGCTTTCTCCTCCTCCTAAACTTGTATTCTCAGCCATGTTTTCCTAGGAGGGTATTAGTTACAAGGAATTGAATAAAGCAGTTCTGTAGGGCTCTGGAAGCCTCAAATTTAAGTCCAGTAGATTAAAAAGGTAAAATAAAATCAATCACAAAGTTCAAGGCTAGTTCCCCTTTCTTCCCCCCCCCCCTTAAATCAAAAAGATTGCTAATTGTGAAATGAATGCTCCTAGCCCTGCTCTTAACAGAGCTGGGTTCCCAGAATTAGAAAAGCAGGCAGCACCCCCCCACACACACCCCTTTTGAACCAAGGCTGTTGCCTATGCTTAAATTCTCTTGTTAAATCTCTCTGTTTTATAGCTAATCACATTTTTATAGCAGGCATGAAGCTCTCTACAAGGCCCTTGCTGAGCTGTTCCTGTAAATCAAAACCTTACTTTGCTGTTCTGTTAGTTGGCAGTGGAACAGGGTTAGTTTTACCATTTATGGTTGTAAAGTCCATCTAGTCCTTTTTTTTTTTAACTACAGTTTTTTCCTCTCCATTCATACCCTATTCCCTTCCCCCACCACTATTCTGACTTAGAAATGTATATTCCAGGCTCAGGGAAAACATGCAAGAAAAAAGTATTTTATTCCCCAGCAAAGGAGGCTAATAAAATTGCCCAATTGGCAGAGAATTTGTGGTTTATGTTCCTGTGCCCCAAATCTCTTGTCAGGGCAAACTTTAGCTACATGACAATTGAGGAACTGAAATGTAACTAGAAATTTACCTCCAAGAGAAGCCTGGTGCAAATCTCATTTAGGGGGATATGGAAGACCACACCAGAGTGTGACAGCTTTGGACTCCATATAGAAAGGGTATATAAAAGGAATCTGTCCTCTTTATAACATATCCTTGAAATACAAATGTGCAAACCAAGATATCCCTAGTGCTTTTTCAGTGCCTTTTTATTGATGTGTCAGGAAAAAAAAGGAAAGAAACTAGTTTTAGTTATATGATTCTTGTTTAGTCACCTAATCTCTCTGGGTCTTGGTTTATCTGTAAAGTGGCATATTTATAATTATCTAATCTTTAAAATACACTTATCTTAAGGATAAAATAAAGGAAAGGTTTATATACAGGCACATATATATATATATATTATATATCTATATACACATATATACCCAAAGTATTTTTAAGTGAAGTATAAAACTAATGAACTTTATATAGTCATGTTCCACAATTAACATTTTCCTTATTATCAAGCACCATAAGTCATTCTTCATTGAAAACCTAAATTTTTCCTGTTGTTTTAATTATCTTATTTTGACCTTAGTTTAGATGGAGATCCATGAATAAACAAACACCTTTGTCTAAATCCTGTACATAATTGAATATTCTATCAACTTCTAAGTTTTCTTTTTTCTAACTGTATAATAAAACAAAATGGCAGATTTTTTGTTAAATCCACTGGGAGATTAGTATAAAAGAATAAAGGCAGGAGAGAAATAGTTTCTGTCAATACATGTTAAATATTCATGGTAAAAGATAATGTAGCTGAAATTAATATCTGTCTCATTTTTTAAGGGCTGTTTTTGGAAACTGAATACCATATGTATATGGATGAAAATACACAAACACTCATAGGAATAAAGATGAATGAAAATAACTATCACAGGAATCCTTGACAATACATCACACAGCAAAAGTTTGACAATTAGCACCTGGTCCTTCTTCATTGTAGTAGTTCTATCCAAAGCAAAAGGAAAATCCTGACCAAAGTCTACTTATTATGTCTGTTTGCAACAGGAAAGACATGACGGAAGTCAGGGAAGGCCAAAGCAATAGTTGATGTTTTGCAGGAAACTCTTTAGAGAAGCACCTGGGATTTGTGGGGGTGGAGAGGCTTGTGGGGAATAACTTCTGATCTTGTCTCAGGACATGGCTCAGTAGCTTATGGGCTTACTGTCCTTCTGCCTGACTTAAAACTAAAGTTTGACTTGAAGGTTTTTACCAATAGACCAAATAATCTCACCTATTTAATAGCCTCAGCAAGTGTGTCATTCCCTTCTGATGATCTAACCAATAGAGATCCTGAAATATTATGTCACAAAAAAAGGCAGGTGAGGAAGGATGCCAAGGAAGTAGAGTGACTGACAGGTTTCCACAATTCTGTACTGGTAACACTGGAGTCCTTACTTGTCATCCTAAACCAACACACTGAGGCTACACTGCCATGAAAAAGGCTTAAATCGAAAGCCATATAAATGTCAGAATAAGTACATTTTACTTATGAGATAGATCTCGTTTTCCAGCAAATTAATCCTTCAGATGAAAAGGGACTAGGTGCCCTGTTGCTTGATTTAATTAGCTGCTAAAGAGCACCAAAGTCTTCAAAAGGTCCTTGTGAATACACCCTCTCCCTCAGTTGTCGTTATACCACTCCATCTGTTTTTATAGTTCTGGCTCTATGACTGAAGCCTTTTAAAGATAGGGGGCAGAGAGAACACATTGCCTCAAATGTGTGCCCTGAAGTACTTCAGGGAATTTTTCTTTTCTCAGTCACTACATCTGAAGAAATTGAAGAAGATAGGGGACCCCTCTCTTGAAGTAATTCACACAGGAGGATCTTGAGACTGTGTGTAAATCAATCAATTAATCAATTAAGACTTATTAAGTATCATGTAGCAGGCAATGTGCCAAGGACTGGAAAAATGAAAAGTAAATGAAACATTTGCAAAGTAAACATTGTATTAATTATACCAGGAAAATTTGTGATATAATCAAATCATGATTAGTAATTTCTTTGAATAAGAAATTATTTTGTAAAGTGAATCATCTTTTAATTGATGAAGATAATCTTTTAATGGTATTTCTATATAAAGTAAGACAGCTGAGACCCACAGGAATTCATCCTTAAGGAAAGAATTAACAATGGGCCAAAATATTTACTAAAATGTTGATGGAGACACATGGTAGGGCAAAGAGGGGAGAGGTGGGAAGTGAGATTGAAGATGAAGGCTAAGAAGAAAAAAAAAATGTTTAGTTATTTCAGATGGGTTTAACTCTTCATGACCTCAGTTAGGTTTTCTTGGCAGAGATACTGGAGTGGCTTGTCATTTCCCTTTCCAGTTCATTTTATAAATGAGGAAACTGAGGTAAACAGGGTTAAATGAGTTGCCCAGATTCACACAGCTATTAAATGTCTGAGGCTAGACTGAATTCAGGAAGATGAGTCACCCTGACTTCAGGTCCAATTTTCTATCTATTTCATACCATAGCTGCCCAAGGGGAAAAAAAACAAAAACAAAAACAAAAATATAAACATTAAAAAAACCCTAGGTTGGATATCTTTTCCACCTTTGCAGGCTGTGTCTCTTCCCAAGCTCTGAACCCATTTCTTCTTTTAAAACAGTATTTCATCTAAATTATAATGCAGAGTAGTACTAAAACATTCACATTATAATTTATCTTGCCTTAATCATGTTGATTTTAAAGAAATATGAATGGTGGGTAGGAAAAGTAAAAATTTGGCAGTGACCAGTGCTTATTTTTGACTTGGGATTGGGAAACCCTATTCTAAGGGGTAAGAGATTCTCAGGCTAAGAGAAGGAAGTAGTGGGAATGAAGATGAGTTCTATAAAGATACCATAGGAAGAAATAGATCAAAAATCATCTTAATGATGGTAAATAATGGGAACTTATCTCAGATTTGTTTAGGGGTGCATTCATATTTAGAAATGTTTTTCATCCATAAGGGAGGTTTTAACAATCCAACTTCAGGGCCAATAGTATGATAATCTTTTACTGTGACAAAAACTCAATCAGAGGAATTTTCATTTTTCTTGAGAAGTCCTGCTTAATAGGGTCCTTCAAAAGCAACTCCCAAACCAGAATACACACACACACACACACACACACACCACAGAGGTTTCATTAGCTAACTAAATGGCTTTCTTTTTGTTGTCTACCCAAGTTCCAGGTACTAATTGTTTCTGCACATGAAATTCAATTCTATTTTGATTTAGTAAGAAAAGATTGAAAGGAATGGGACCATCATGAAGAAAGAAAGACAGAATATAGACCATTCAAAACACTTGGGCTTATGATTATGTTTGAAACTCCTAAAGATACTTATAAATGGTAGCTCACTTTATATTTTGGCTTCAGTAGCCTACGGTTTTGTAGGAAACCATGACTTGGCTTTTTACTTATTATTTAACTATCTTTAAAAAAATCCCTTACCTTCCATCTTAGAATCAATACTGTGTATTGGTTCCAAGGCAGAAGAGCAGTAAAGGCTAGGCAATTGGGGTTAAGTGACTTGGCCAGGGTCATACAGTGAAGAAATGTCTGAGGCCAGATTTGAATGCTGGACCTTCCATCTCTAGGTCTGACTCTCAATCCACTAAGCTACCAAGCTGACCCTTACCTACCATTTTAATTCTCTTCCTTCCTACCCCAAGAAAAGTTGAGAAACCTCACTAGTGCCTCCAGTTTATCCACCTATGAATGTTATTGATACATTTGAGGGATCAGTGAAGCACCTGTAATGAATGAAAGGCTTATTTGTGTTTTGTAAAGGACTGGTAAGTGGCACAGTGGATAAGGAGCTAGGCTTAGAATCAGCAACACTCATATTTCAAATCTGTTCTCAGATATTTACTAGCCATGTGTGTCTGGACAGGTCATTTCACCCTGTTTGCTTCAGGTTTTTTATCTATAAAATGAGCTGGAAAAAAGAAATGGCAAACCACTGTGGTATCTGTGCCAAGAAAACCCCAAATAGGGTCCCAAAGAGTCAGACATGACTGAAAATGCCTGAATAACAACAACAACAGATTTGCATAACACTTTGGGGACCAATTTTTTTAAATTTAGAAGATTGAGCAGTGCATGTCATAATTATGATGAAAACCTATTGAATACAAATATGCAATTTAAAGGTCTAGACTGAGACAGGCATCATCCATTTGACTCCAATAAGAATCAACTTTATATCCCATAGCAGACATATTATTGAACATTTTAATCACTATACAAGCCATGAAGGTCACTTAAAACACCTCTTTATTAATATATCAAAACCTAGCAAATTTTAGGGGCTCAGAAGTCCTCATAAAAGGATTATATTATATATACTACTTAATAGAACTTTAAAATAGATAGCCAACCTTTTCTTCTCCATAGTAGTATCAAATATAAATATAATAATTTATTTTGTTGTCTCTGCAGACAATTCCCAGATAACTTTATATAATTAGCTCTAACATCCCTCCTTTGCTCCAAACCCACTTCACTGGCTAACCTTTCCCTCATCACCTCTTTCTCTGAGTTCATTCAAAACTCAGTTCAAGTACCACTTCCTACATTAAGCCTTTCCCAACCAACATCTTGACTGCAACCCTAGCTGGGTATTATCTTCCCAAACTAATTTGTACATATTTAGCATATACTATGTACATAAAATTTTATAGGAACTTGTCTTCTTCATTAGAATGTAAGCTTCTTATAGTCACATGTCATTTTACTTTTTATTTTTATATCTTCAAAGCTCAGTACAAAGACTGGCACATAGTAGTTACTCTTTTAATAAATGGTTACTAATTAGTTATATATTGCACTATGAATAATAAATTCTCTGGAAAAGGATGTACATTTGGGCATAAAATGTAGTTCAGATCACTAGCAAATGTTTAAAAATCAGTCTATTCACTGGTTTTCAAAAAAGTGTCTCATATTTCATGATTTATTCCAATATATCTCCTTCTGTTGTTTTATCTTCTTTAATAGTAGAATTATAGACACAAATTTCAAGTGTACATTTTAAAATTCCTTGAGTAGAATGTTGGAAATTATCAAAGTGTAAGAGGAATAGCATATCTCTTTTATGATTTCCTGACAGAGCTTCATTTATCTTTCTTCCTCTTCACGGACAAGCAGGACTCAGAGAAGGCTAACAGACAGAGGGCATATGGAGTGAGTGGACATTAGACTTAGGCATAAAATGTAGAATTTGAAGGTGAAAGATAGAAGCTTAAGAGGAGTTAGTGACCTAAGGCAGTAACCCAGCTACCTGAGCTCATTAACTGTTTGACTCAAATTGGTACTATCCTTAGGAATTTCTAAGCAGTCCTTTCCATCAAAGGAAGTCTTCAAGGATATGAAGGTACTTAAAGCAAATGGATTCTCACCCATGAAGCTGTGACCCTGAGAAACAAAGAGTGGTTTTGTTGTTGTTCAGTCTTTTCAGTCATGTCCAACTCTACATGATCCTATTTTGAGGTTTTCCTGGCAAAAATATCTTAGAGGTTTGCCATTTCCTTCTCTAACTTTTGTTTTGTCTTGTTTTTTTGTTTTTGTACAGATGAGGAAATTGAAGGAAACAGGGTTAAGTGATTTGCCCTGGGCCACCCAGCTAATAAGCTTTCTGAGGCTAGATTTTAATTCAGGTTTTCCTGATACTAAGCCCAGTATGCTACCCACTTCATCCCCTAATAACAGCCCCAATGGGCTGAATGGGGAGAACCTATTGTGAGTTCACTGTCTGTGTCCTGCTTATGCTTTATTGGGATAAAGATAGCATGTAAGAGAACACTGACTTGGGTTGGCTTTCAAATCAGGAATGAATATTTGGGTGGCAAATTGAACGGATGTATTTTATTTGTTGAATTGGAATTGGAAGAAGCAAGGTGATACTTTGTGATAGGGATGGGTATAAAGGATAGGAACTTGAACCTAGATCTTGAGTTAAGGGGCTGAGCCAAGATGGTGGAGTGAGCCAGAGCTGCTTCATGTCACTATGAGAATCCTCTCTGATCAAGATTAAAATATCATCACAAAATGAATATAGGAATGAAAGGATCAATAAGGAAACAGAGTTAAACAAATTTGAAGAAAAGAAAAACCCCAAAGGTAGGCAGAGAACATCTGGGACACTGGGGTGAGAGGCGAACAGAGACAGCAAGAGGCTATAGCAAAGAGGGAAGAACAAGCCAAGAGCAAGTCACCCCACCTCACATCTGCTGTCACAGGTTCAGAACCTATTCCCAAGCCAACATTCAGATCCTGAGATCCTCCCTAGTCAAATAGTGGTACAAGCCAACCTACACCTATTGAAATTTCAAACCTGTAGAGAAGTCTGGAGTCTTAGCCCTCTGGGCTAAAATGGGCTGATCCTTTTGGGACCAGGGCAAAGTCAAGAATCCCAGGAACTTGGGATGGGGACATAGTTCACACTTTGGGGTAAGGACACAGTTCACAGGGTGGTGGTGGGGCCCAGGGCCCAGGTCTTATTGCCCAAAACTAAGAGTAACAGGGCAATCAAAGGTATCCTGATTGGATCAAGTACACAGTGAGACCAAAAAAATCGAGTCTAAGCCTAGTGCTAGAATTTGATCAGCCCCTGATATGATCAAGTTCAGAATGAGATCAAAAGCTTATGCTCAAGCCTGAGGCAAGTTCTTAAGCCACTGGCATCTCAGGAGTCAATCAAATCAGTAAGGGGAGTACACTCTCAGAGCTCTTGCCCCTCAGACCAGGGGTCCCCAAACTATGCCCTGTGGGCTACATGTGGCCCCCTGAGGCATTTATCCAGCCCCCACCACACTTCTGGAAGGGGTACCTCTTTCATTGTTGGTCAGTGAGAGGAGCACAGTATGTGGCGGCGCCATAAAGCGTGGTGTTGCTCACATGCAGTACTACTTCTGGTGACATAATGCTTTGCATGGGGTCTTGTTCTGAGAGTAACTGAAAGAGAACGAGGCGCCTCACAAGGATTATGTGGCTGCACAATGGAAGATGTCAGCATGGTGAGTGGAGATCTGGGGGAGGGGATTCCGCACTGTGTATACTGCTGCCCGGTATAGTGGTGGCAGTGATGGGCCTGTGCAAGGTGTGACAGGCCCATCACAGCCAGAGCTGCAGCCTCTGCTGTCCCAGACAGCTGTATACAGTGTCACAGGCCCAGCACCACCTCCAGTACTGTATATAGGCATTGGATAATGGTGATCTGGCCTGTGACATCAGCAGTGGGCCTCTACTATGAGAAGCCCACCACTGCCACTGGATGTTTTATAAGACACCCCCTGTTTTTTGGGTCAAATTAATATAAGACAGTGTCTTATTTTTGGGGAAACATGGTAGTATGATGGCCCTCATACTTCCCTAGATGCACAACATAATGACTCCTATAATAGAGGCCATTATATTGTCAGTTTGTTGATTTAAATTTATTTGTTCTTTATTTTAAATATTGTATTTGTTCCCGTTTTTTTTTTTACTTTAAAATAAGATATGTGCAGTGTGCATAGGGATTTGTTAATAGTCTTTTTTTTTTAATAGTTCGGCCCTCCAATTGTCTGAGGGACAGTGAACTGGCCCCCTGTGTAAAAAGTTTGGGGATCCCTGCCTCAGACTATAACATTAGCCTCCAAAAACTGAAAGTGGTAAAAATCCATAAAATAAGCTGAGAATAACATCAAGGAAAGTCTGAAGTTTAAGAGGGTATCCCCAACCTCCCAGAAAACAGAGCCTACCTGTAATTAGATAGGAAAATTCAACCTAGATCTTTTTACTCTGAAGCCAATCTCTAGCCACTATAACATACTGACTTTCACTAGTTCTTATTTTTTCTGTGCTGTTATCTAACACAAGGAAAACCTTCCCAACTTGATCTAGAACAGAGGCAAAGTAACAGAAGTAACAAACTGGGACTGGGATGTAAGATACAAGTCCAAAAGGAAGAGGTTGAACAATAAGACTGATACATCGTGACGGATGAGTACTCCTAGATGAAGAGACCAAATATTATGGCAAGGTATAGAATGCAGGATGATTTGCAGTTAGGTGTTTGACAGTTTAATTGCCTTAAATGTGTTCAGAAGGAGCTGAAAACACTAGCTAACACTCATAATAAAGATTTTTAAATGGTAGGATTTTGATTTTCATGAAAGGAAAAGCTAGAGTAAAAAAATGAAAAGAAAAATAGAAAATTGCCTAATTATTAGTATTTGGCATAAAGAATTCAATTTGGTACAAACTGTCCTACCGTCCAGCAAATTCTACTAATAGGACTCTAAAAAAAAAGCAAAAGCCTGATTTCCCTTATGTGAGAGGGATGAAGATATCAAGTAATCCGATTGCCTGGCCAAAGACACACAATGAACACGAGGCAGTCCTTTGCTTTTGGTAGACAGTGTACATAAGAACTCTCATTAAGTAGCTAACTAAAGAATGGGGATTCATTCTAAGAGAATGTTTATCTTCCAGCTGTTCTGTGTGGCATCAGTCTTTCTGATCCCTACCTCACCTCTGTTATTACTATGCCAAACAAAACTCCCAGGTGGCCTTTTCACATATAAACACAACCCATCTACAGGATCACTCTTACATTCCTACTGACATTGGATGTTATGAGAAGCAGAATGAATCTATCATTTCTGCTTTTTTGGTAGGAATATGCCAGCTTGCTCCTTTCACCTTTAAGACATATAGCTGTTCTTTAGGCTCCTCAGTGTGGTGTTTCAACAACATCTTTTTAAAGGGAATTAGCAGAATGAGTAGGGAAGACCTGCTGTGATATTTGTACAAATAATAAACCTCATTTAGTTTAACTGCATTTTACTCACAGGATAATAGAAAGAGCTCATCAAGTTCCTGGAAGTGATAATTACCCATTAATCTCATTATTCAGGGAAACATGGGTTTTCAGAGACCTTAAGTAAACCAAACTCCTCTCTACTTCACAGCCACCAAGGCTTTGCTTGTAGACTTCCAGTAGGAAGTGACCTATTAAGTCTCAAAAGAGCTTCTGACTTCTGGGCAACTCCAATGAAGTTTTCTTGACAATGAATGATCTCCTTGTAACTTCTACCTCTTTGCTTCTTGTTCTATCTTTTGTGATTAACCAAAACAAGTCTAAGATATCATCTTCTACATGGAAGACAGCTATTTTTCCCTCTCCCCACAGTTTTCTCTTTTCCATTCTGAATGCCAACAGTTCCTCCAACTGGTTCTCTTTTAGCATGATTTGCAGCTCCTTCACCATCCTGGGCATTCTTCTCTGGATACTCTATATTTTCAATGTCCTTTCTAAAATATTCTGGATATAATATACCAAATGAAGCATGACCAAAGCAGATGATAGTGGGACCTTTAACTTTCCCATTCACAAACTGTTCTTTGAAGTTAATTAATTGTGGGAAATGAGAATGGTGAAGAATATTAGAGATAATGAAGAATAAAAGTCAGGTGCCTCCAAGCAAAGGAAAAATAAATAAAAACATAACTTGGTTGTATACAATTTTGCTCTACTTAGTGGGCCTTTGTTTCTTTTTTTTTGCCACATATTCATTAATGTTTGTAAGAGATTATATATACAACCTATTATATAGTCTATTACAGATAAAATATAAATACAAAAATGAATATATTCACATATATATGTCTATATATATAAAACCTCTAACTGCCAATCTCAAAAAATTGAGAAGGGAAAAAAACAACTTGGAACTTAAGAATTATTAGAATTAGGAAGGAGCAAAACATGACACATTGTGTTTGGGATAGGGTATGCAGCATAAAGACTTGAACTTAGATCTTCACTCTGAAGCTATAACTGTAGCCATTATAACACATCAACACTTTCCAGTTTTTCATTTTTCTGTGCTTTTATCTATAATAAGGAAAGCCCTCTCAATGTGACCTGGAATGGGAGAAGTGACTGAAATAACATACTGGCTCTGAGAAGCAAGATGTATGTTCAATGTGAGGGGAATGAATACTATGAATGATAACCATTCTAGATTTTTCAAATATTTCACGTATTAAAGTTTTCCCATAAAGGGAGATTTTGATTTATTTATATAATACTTATTCTAAATCTTTGGCTGTTTAAATCACCATTACATACTCCTTTCCTGACTTCTCTCCCATAATCTTTCAAAATGGAATGATAGAAAACGCCAAGTTATCCAATTTTAATGTCTAATATAAAATTTCATTTCATAGAAGAAAAGCATGGCATTCTATTAAAACCCCCCACAACTATTGCTCTCTTTTGTGGAGCCAGGCATGTCAGTCGTTTTTGTAGATGATAAAATTGGTCAATTAATTAATTTCTTCTCAGATTCACAGTACTCTCTAACAATTTTGCACAAAATTACATAAAATTTCCCGACCTAAGAGAAAATTCTCCAGACTTTTCTGTCTACTCACTAGCAGCTTTCTCACACTAAAGATACCTCTTATCCCAGTATTTCTCTTCTCTGATTGGTGGGTCCATGGATAGGACCACCATTTAAGGAAGTGCCCATCAGTCCTGCTCATTTATCCAGAATTTTCCACCTCTCCACCAGTAGCTGGCTCCTAGGAACCTCCTTTTCCTAGCTTTCCTGCATTTCCAAATGAAATCTTCTATTTACAATGAAAACTCCTTGAAAGTAGGGACTACTTCTCTGTCTCTGTCTCTGTCTTTCTTTTCTTGTATTTGCAAGTCTAACACTTAACCCAATGCCTGGCATTAAGTTTTTAATAAATTTCATCTTTGTCCATAATTTCAGAATAGAAATTTCCTCCATGGACATAAATCGGTAAATCATCTGTAACTAATGTACTTTAAGAACTGTCTCAGGGCTCTGAGCTCTAAAATGATTTTTACCCATGATCACTCAGCTAATATATGTCAGAGGTAGAATGCAAATCTAGGTATTCCTGACTCCAAGGTCAGTTCTTTATATGCTATTCAATGCTGCTTTTCTGTTAAAATGACTAGGAATTCCTATTCAAATAAATGGTTCATTCATTCATCATCATGACTCAATTTGTCTTTTGTTACTATTCTCCTACTAAGCATTATTATTGGCCCCACTCAAGTCCTATAAATTTAGATTTGGAGATGACAAGAATAATCTCTACCCAAAGCAACAATTTGTGTAAATGTGGAGTTCTGTTTCACAAGTCTTCTAAGATCCTTTTCTGGTCCCTCTTCACTTTTTATTATCCAGCCTCTTACTTAGGGACCATACAATTGTTTGTTTGTTTGTTTTTCAGTGTGGCATTTTAGTTCACTTTAGAAAATCTTACATATGAATGGGAATAAAAAAATGGGAGATTTGATGGGGTTGGGGACAGGAGGGTTGTATCCATCTTCTTCTCTCACATTCTCCTTACATATTGCCTGTTGTCACTTCTCACAGCACTATTTCAATAGCCTTCTAATTAGTTTCTCTGCCTTAAGTCTCTTCTCTTTCCAATCTAGACTCTGCATAGCTTCTTTTGCTCAATTGTAGGTCTCATCATATCACAATCCCTCTTCTAAAACTCCTTACTCATTAAACTTTATTGGCTCCCAATTACCTCCTTGGTCAAATATAAACCACCCCCTTTTAATATGGTCCACAACTTGGTCCCAGCGAACCTTTATAATTTTGTCACCTATTACTTCTCTCCACATGCACTACCATCTAGACAATCTAGTCTTAATTCTGTCCCCTCTATGCAGTGCCCTCTCCAATTTTCAGAATTTTGCATAGGCAGTCAGTTGGGTGAGGAATACACATCCTTTCCACACCCACATCTCAAATCTCCAGATTCCCTCTCAAGGCCCTTCTGTATGAGGCTTTTCTGATTTCCCCCACTCCTACTACCTTCCTTCCTCACGATTATCTTGCACTGGTTTGGCATGTGTTTTCTATATAACTTAGATATATGTATGTTGCCTCTCTTTTTAGCAAAGAAGTTCCAAAAGGGCAAGACCTGCTTCATTTTTGCCTTTGTGTCTCCACATTTAGGGTCTGGCATATAGTAGATAGTTCATAAATGCTTGCTTCTTTGGCAGAATTGTAGCACAGTAACATCCACGATAATTCAGTAAGCTGGTAAGCTGGAGGATCTCACCAAAACAAGAAACACAGAAATAAAGCAATTACTCCACCCTACAATACCCAATCACTAACTGTGTACTAACCCCTAGTACACAGCTCAGGCCACAATGACAAATTCATGTCTAATTTAATTTATCCTGGCATCAAGGATGTACATACAGCAAGGTGAGCTTCAGATCCAAAATAAGTCAGATTCATCCAGTTGCCTGAATTTAACTCCAGGAATGGGAACAAAGCACTAATTTTAGTATTTGGAGCCAGAAAGCCTTCACAACACAAGGACATTTTCTGAAAACCACAATGTCTGGTCATTCTACCCTGGCAGGAAGACAACACTGCAATTTTTAGAAATTTGATTTCTTTTGGTGTGGTTTTTGTACTGTTTTCATTTGCTATGCATTTGGCCAAATAAATAATGCTTCTTTCAGGTTGAAAAAAGCGGCGTGGGTGATTTAAGAGCTAAGTCTTGACTCTGAAGTAAAGTATCAGCGACAATGCTTATATTAAGAGGGAAGAATGATTGATGAACAATTATGCCACTGAAATTCACAGAAGTTCAAGGCATCTATAGACAGTCTAATTAGTCAATGGGAATTTATTAAGCATCTGCTATGAACCAGTCATTGTGCTAAGCACTGGGGATACAAAGAAAGACAAAAGGGAGTCCCTGTCCTTCAGGAACTCACATAGAGGAGATAACAAATAAATATGTAGAAATATGTTACATATAGGATATACATGTTATGTTACTATGTTATATATTATATGATTATATCATATTATGTTTTTTGTTTTTGTAGAACATTTCTTTCATGAGAGACACTCAAAAATATTTTTTTTTGTCACTGAGAAATCATCTCAATACATATTATATTTTCCTTCTCCAGGGATCCTGCTTCACAGTAGGGAAATGAAGCCATGATCCATTTCATTACAAGTAAAATGTTACAAAATATTTACAAGGAAAGTTAAAAAGCAAACAAAACAAGAAGTAAAAACACAAAAAACACCAGATGAAATGCACTAGTTTCTAACAAATATATAACATGAATATACCTACCTCAATCTTATATCATGTATAATAATATGTTTATTATTGTATATTATGTTTGCATTGCATTTATTTATATGGTTATTATATATGATATATGATTATATTATAATGTAATAATATTATTATATATCTTTATATAACAATTAAGGGAAGGAAGGTACTAAAATTAAAAGGGGTTGGGAAAGGTTCATAGTAAGGGACAGGATTTTAGCTGGGTCTTAAAGGATGTAAACCTTAAAATTTCTTAGACTTATGAATGTTGGAAATTTCCCCATTGGGAAATTTCATACTTGAAAAAATTTCCTACTGATAGTAAGAACTCTATTGGAATGTGAAAATCTTTGGCATGGGAGGATCCTTCTCCTCCCTACTTAAGACTACTTTAGGACAGAAACCTTTTGCTAAACAATGGAAAGGGCTTTGACCTATGCTTAAGCATAGAACAGGAAGTTCTTTGAGTCATGATTGATTTTAGAATTGATACAATAGAGATACTTGGAATGACAGAACCAGGTCTTGGAAGTTACAATCTACACCCTACTCAGTCTAACAGGATTTAGGAAGGGCTGCAGCAAAGATCAAGATTTAATTATTTGAGAATATGACCTTCAACAGACATGTGCAAAGGAAACAGACCTCTGGGCGGTCCTGGGTTAAGCTAGAGCCACCATTGGCACAGGGGAGACATCGACAGTGATTGGTAGATGTGAGAACTGAGGGGAGGGGACTTAGATGGTGACCTTAAAGATAGCGGGGGCTGAGAGTTTTTTGCTCTGAGAGGTTTTGCTCTGAAGGAGTCTGGAGGTGGAGGCCCCTGAGACTGTTTCTCCATTTTGGTCATGTGAGTGATAGGGACTGATCTCTTTTCTTTGCCTCAGCTATCTAAGGGCTTGGGCCTTTGGCCCAGCCTAAGGAGAGGGGGTATTTAAGTCCTATTCCCTTTTCTCCCCTTTCTCTCTCTCTCTCTCTCTCTCTCTCTCTCTCTCTCTCTCTCTCTCTCTCTCTCTCTCTAATACCTTTCTTCCTCCTGTTTGTAATTAAAAACTCCAAAAGGTTGACTGCTGACTTGAGTTTTCATTTAGGAATTACATAGCTGAATTCCTTGGCGACCTTAAATTAATATATATCAGTCTTTTAAAGTGATTTCGATATCACAAGGAAGTCAGGAAATTCAGGAAGAAGAAATGAGAAGGGATAATATTCCAGTTATTGGATACAGGAAGTAAAAATGCCTGGCATCAGGAGATAAGAGTTTCTTGTGCATAGAACATAAAGAAGGCCTAAGCACATTGGATGGACCCTGTGTTCAAGATTCCAGGAGGACAGGGACAAAAAGCTTACAGAGGTAAAGGCAATTCTAGGTTGTAGTATGTACCCTCAGATGAAGCAACCATCTTGATGAGAGACTACAGCTTGAGGTTTGGAAGCATTAAATGCATTAAATATTTGCCACATGATTTTGAAGTTTTGTCTACCATAAGTCAGGGACAAGACCTCTCGGTGTCCCTGTATATATTTCATCCTCTCCTCATCTCTGAAATATCATGTATGCCATCTTTCTTCCATGGAATATCCTCCCTATTCCTCTCCATTAAATCACTTCTTTCCTTAGTGTCAAGCCAGTAATAATAAAAACATTAACAACCTCGACTCATATTTATTTATTGCCTTAAGGTTTACAAAGTACAAATTATCTAATTGATTCTCATAATAACTTTGGGGTTAGGTAGTTATTATCCCCATTTTATTAATAAGTAAACTGAGACTAAGAATATATAAATGACTTCCCCAAGTCCTCTTAGCTAATAAAAATGTCTGGCAGAATACTAACTCATGTCTTCCTGACTCCAAAGCCAGCAGCCTTCATATCAGTGTGCCTTTCTGTGATTTCACACCTTTGCAAATGTTTTTTGAGATTAGCCACAACTTGGCTTCAGTAATTAAAATGCATGAAGAGTCACTCTCTTCCTCTTCGAATATCTTGTTCTTCTATCAATGAATGCATTTACTCATACAAATTTATAAAATTTGGCACTTTATTAACAGTATATCAAAAGGTTAAATCCTAGTTAGTGCTTAAATTCAAACAATCTGCAAATTAGCAAAATGTGTAATTAACAGATGCTTGAACTAATTCTGTTTACATAAATAATTATTTGTTTTCAAAAAAGCTTCTGTCTAGATCATTCCACAAGTGCAAATGAATGAATATGCTTTGGATATCTGGACCTTTGGCTTATCAAATTCAAACTGCTTTCATTGACTTAAGGACCTAACCAATGAAAAGCTTCTTTCCTTAGATCAGTAATAAGCCCTAAGATTAAAGACCATTTCTTGAATTTTCTGGCTTTATTCAAGCTGCAAAATTGGTCATTGTAGTCTCTGGATGTGATACACACAATAATATCAATTCAATCGATTTCTCTCATTCCTTTGCAATTTCTTTGGTGATAGATATTTGTCTTCTATTTCCTCTTTTATGTCACAGAAAAGTATTTTTTTCAGTAGTGAGTATGAAATCAACTTATTAACTATCATAAATAGCATCACCACCATCATCCCAGTAGCTAAAGAGTTAATATTTCAAATCAAATTCATGTACTATTGAAGATCAAATTCATTACTGTCCTTATGTTAATTAAATGACAAAAGAGTATTTTAAAGGCAAGATTCAGCACATACTATGGATTAATAAGGAATTTTCTCAAAAATTGTAGAGAACATTACAATTTGTGCATTATTTTTAGTACTTCAAATTTGAAATATTTTTAAATTTCTAGTATTTTTACAACTTTGTACAATATTATAATTTTCATTTCACATAAAAGGAAACTTAATATACGAGGAGGAAAAATGATACACACAGAAAAAATAATAGAAGAACTCATATTCTCTGATTTCCAGTGGTTCAAATAAACCAGAAATTATAAAAAAGTTATTTTCAGAAAAGTAATATCTAAAACAATTATTTTCATAACTTTGAATTATACAAGACAAGGATCAGTTTCCTACCATTGAAATTCAGCTTATCTGAAAAACCATGCCTCCCATTCCATTTGGTTAATGGGGGTTATGCTGCATGTCCTTTCAGATAGCTGCCATTTTTACAGCTATTCTTTGAAGAAGACCTCTGCTGTGTTCTTCCACCATGTGTGACCAACAAAATTTTCCTTTTGAGATGCTGGTTAAAATTCCCACCCTCCCCATGGTGTCCTAGAACACACAGTTTACATCAATTCAAAGGGGAACTCCTGGAACCTGGTGGGCATATGCTATGTGTCATGAGGACACACTGCTGAAGGCGGAAATGCCTGGACAGCCAAGACCCCAGGGGTGTCAGAGGCCGCAGCACTCGAGGAGTTAAGTGGTTCCATTGAAGTTTGCTTTGGCTGGTGTTCAGCTCTCTGGTCTAGCCTAGCTTTGCTTTCACACACAAATCTTGGAACCAAGCCACTGAAGTCAAATCTGCCTAAGTATAGTGAGAAATTGTTACTACATTTAAATAAATGAATTATTTAAAAACAACATAAACAAGTAAAAAGAACAGTGTAAAAAAAAGTTCTTGTTTTATGAGTTCCAGGTTTAAAAGGAGAATTTGGGGGAAAAAGTTAGAAATTGCCAATCTAAAAATTTTAATTTCCAGCAATGTTGCTTCTGAAGAAGAAAGATAGGAAAAAAGAAAAAGAGGAAGAAAGATGAACAGACAGAAAAGAAAGAATAACAGACAGAAAGAAAGGAAGAAAGAAAAAGAAATTTTCTCATGTTTCAAATGCATAAACAATGCACAGTCATGCTTCTCTAGTCTGATCTTTTCTGTCTACATTCTGACTTCCAGTGTTTTCAATGGACATGGCCTAAAAGTCTAAGGGTCCAGGAAGATCACAAGGCAGAAATGAGGTTTCCTTAGTACTGTCCAAAGGTCTTGTATTTGCCATTATAATTTGGAATGACCAGAAGATCAGACAGTAACCTTGTTTTGCCAGAGTGTCTGATAAAAACTGAAGACTTTCCAATCAGACATAAACATTTTTTAAGCCAGTGAGTCACAGCCTGTATCCAAGAGCTAGTTCAAAACATGTGCAGATATGTGTACAAACAAGTGCACATGGAACAAGATTTCTTGTTATAAGAAGTCAAGTGGGAATTCTGCAGAACAGTCAAACTGTGAAGCTGTTATTTGGATATCAATTACTCGAATATAATACTTAGTTGATAGTCTTATTTGTATGACAGAGAAATAGAAAAAAGAATAACGATGCTAAAGTGTGGCTTTAATGTAAATTATGCACACAGTAAGAATTAGAAAAAATGAAAACATTTGTTTATGTAAAGTGTTTATACATTAAGTAATGAAGCAATTCTTTTGCATGTGATTCAAGCCAAAAAAATCTTTTCCTTAAATATATTTGATGAATGTAAGAGTTTGGATTTGCATCATCCATCACTCTGTGTTCATTAATATCTTCATGATGTCGGGAGGACTAGAGGAGGGTCTCCAGGATTCAGGGTGGCCCCTCTCCCATGAAAATGGACACTGACAAAGTTATATAGGTCAGGTAGGAATGGATAGCAAGGAATCTGAACTGTGGTAAAGGTTCTTACATCAGGGTGGTCAAAGACAAGATAATTGGAGAATATTTATTACAGGGCTTTGGTGAAGACTAAAAGAAATAATTCACTAATATGCTTTGTAAACCCTCACTCTGTAGTCATGTCAACTCAAGATTAATATAAATGGTATTTCTACTTGTTGACCTCCAATCTTTGCCTATCTCTTCCAGAAAACCTCTGATTCTCTAGTCAGAATTAAGTTTCTCTCCTCCCAAAGAATTCACAACTTCTTGGCATCTCTGTGTTTCTCCATCGGTCTTTGTCCTTCTCTCTATATTAGGCACTATTATGGCATTTGCTATTTATTTGCATATTTGTGTAAAAACTACATTCACTCCCATGCTATTATAAGTTCCTTGAAGCTAAGGATCCAGTCTTTTGGAAACTGATTCACTAAAGTTTTCTCTACTGTTCAGCACACAAGAAATGCTAAGCTTAATGAGTCTAGGTGCCAAAATATCAGTTGTATCATCATATCAATATGACAGATAACATCTCCATTTTATCCCAATTTGGCAATCCTACCTCCTATTTTCCTTCTTGCTCAAGGTCAGAGCTACCTAGCAATCCACCCTGGTATGGAATCCTACTTTGATTAGGCAATGGGTTCCTACTTGCTCATCTTAGGCTTTGGTTGAATAAAATTGTTAAAACACCCCACGAAATAGATGAATAATATATGTTGTTTATAAGAAATCAGGTAAAGTGAGAAGCTAAGTTGGTAGGGAATGAATCCTAAAGACAAGAAACCTCCAAGAAATAAAGGAATGGAGTAGAAAAAAAGATGATTCCCAATTATGGAGATAGAATTTCATGTCTCTAAGGTACTTTAGACATCACCTAATCATGCCTTTATTTTATTTTATTAAAAACACTTACCTTCTCTCTCAGTATCAATTCTAAGACAGAAGCCAGTAAGGGCTAGGCAATTGGGATTAAGTGACTAGCCCAAAGTCACATAGCTAGGAATTATCTGAGGTCACATTTGAACCCAAGTCCTCCTGACTCCAGAACTAGAACTCTATTGATTCTGTTACCTAGCTTTCCCCTGTGCCTTTATTTTAAAGATGAGTAGACTCAGATCCAAACAGGTGAGGCATCTTCCTTCTAAGGTCACATGGCAGGTTAGTGCCACAGCAAAGACTCGGACCCAGGTTTCTTGATTCCTAGTCCAGTGTTTTTTCTACCAGGCAGAATTCCTTCTGAATCCTAGCAGTCATACACTTGTGTGTCCATTAAATAGCATGTTGAGAGAGATTATAGATAGAGTTAAAAGGAGATTTAAAGGGTGTCTAGGACAACCTCTTCATTTAATTGATGAGGGGAAAATGGTCTAGAGAGGTTAAATGTCTTGTTAAAAATCTCAGAGGTAGTAATTGACAGAAGTTGGGTTTAAAGTCCTGTCCTCTAACTTTATATCTATTATTCTCTAGATTGTAACATGTTGCTTATCATATAAGAAAATTCAAAAGGGATTCTATGGTTTCAAAAGCCAGTAATTGAATTATAATGCAAAAATACACTTATAAACAGCTTTTCCAAAATAGGGCAAATAGACTTTGGTCTTTAAGAGATATTGGCAAAGTCCAGTTTCGTATAATGTAACTAGCACTGAAGGTTAATAATGAAACCCAAGTTCTAATTCTGGCTCTACCATTCATCAGTCAGGTAACCTTGGACAAATCACAACACAGAAAGATAATAGTATATGGACATGATGATAGTATAAATAGGTTCCAAATTCATTCAGTGAATATAACAAAAAATGATAATAATGGTATGATAGAAATCTGGAAAGAAGAATCCAATCAATACCAATAAGATCTGTCCTTAGTCCAATTACATTGTATATTTTGATCAATTGACTTTTCTCAAGACATAGTGTGCTCATAAAATCCATAACTGATACAAAGGTGAGAGCCAAAGTCATCAAAAATGATGTGAAAACAGAGTTCCAAAAAATTGGGACAGATAAGAACATTAGGTCAATTGTAAGATTAAATTTTTTTTTTAAATATATTTTATTTGATCATTTCCAAGCATTATTCGTTAAAGACATAGATCATTTTCTTTTCCTCCCCCCCACCCCCCATAGCCGACGCGTAAGTCCACTGGGCATTAGATGTTTTCTTGATTTGAACCCATTGCTTTGTTGATAGTATTTGCATTAGAGTGTTCATTTAAAGTCTATCCTCTGTCATGTCCCCTCAACCTCTGTATTCAGGCAGTTGCTTTTTCTCGGTGTTTCCACTCCCATAGTTTATCCTTTGCTTATGAATGGTGTTTTTTTTCTCCTGGATCCCTGAAAGTTGTTCAGGGACATTACACCGCCCCTAATGGAGAAGTCCATTACGTTCGATTATACCACAGTGTATTAGTCTCTGTGTACAATGTTCTCCTGGTTCTGCTCCTCTCGCTCTGCATCACTTCCTGGAGGTTGTTCCAGTCTCCATGGAACTTCTCCACTTTATTATTCCTTTGAGCACAATAGTATTCCATCACCAACATATACCACAGTTTGTTCAGCCATTCCCCAATTGATGGGCATCCCCTCGTTTTCCAGTTTTGGGCCACCACAAAGAGCGCAGCTATGAATATTTTTGTACAAGTCTTTGTGTCCATTATCTCTTTGGGGTACAGACCCAGCAGTGCTATGGCTGGGTCAAAGGGTAGATATTCTTTTGTCGCCCTTTGGGCATAGTTCCAAATTGCCCTCCAGAATGGTTGGATCAGTTCACAACTCCACCAGCAATGAATTAATGTCCCTACTTTGCCACATCCCCTCCAGCATTCATTACTTTCCTTTGCTGTTATGTTAGCCAATCTGCTAGGTGTGAGGTGATACCTCAGAGTTGTTTTGATTTGCATCTCTCTGATTATAAGAGATGTAGAACACTTCTTCATGTGCTTGTTAATAGTTTTGATTTCTTTATCTGAGAACTGCCTATCCATTTCCCTTGCCCATTTATCAATTGGAGAATGGCTTGATTTTTTGTACAATTGATTTAGCTCATTATAAATATGAGTAATTAAACCTTTGTCAGAGGTTTCTAGGAAGATTTTTTCCCAATTTGTTGTTTCCCTTCTGATTTTAGTTATATTGGTTTTGTTTGTACAAAAGCTTTTTAGTTTGATGTAGTCAAAATTATTTATTTTACATTTTGTGATTCTTTCTATATCTTGCTTGGTTTTAAAGCCTTTCCCCTCCCAAAGGTCTGACATGTATACTATTCTGTGTTTACCCAATTTACTTATGGTTTCCTTCTTTATGTTTAAGTCACTCACCCATTTTGAATTTATCTTGGTGTAGGGTGTGAGGTGTTGATCTATTCCTAGTCTCTCCCACACTGTCTTCCAATTTTCCCAGCAGTTTTTATCGAATAGTGGATTTTTGTCCCAAAAGCTGGGATCTTTGGGTTTATCGTATACTGTCTTGCTGAGGTCGTTTTCCCCCAGTCTATTCCACTGATCTTCCTTTCTGTTTCTTAGCCAGTACCAAATTGTTTTGATGACTGCTGCTTTGTAATATAGTTTGAGGTCTGGGACTGCAAGGCCCCCATCATATGTGTTTTTTTTCATGATTTCCCTGGATATCCTTGATCTTTTGTTCTTCCAAATGAACTTTGTTATGGTTTTTTCTAAATCAGTGAAGAAGTATTTTGGTAGTTCAATGGGTATGGCACTAAATAGATAAATAAGTTTGGGTAGGATGGTCATTTTTATTATATTGGCTCGTCCTATCCATGAGCAGTTAATGTTTTTCCAATTGTTCAAGTCTAGTTTTAGTTGTGTGGCGAGTGTTTTGTAGTTGTGTTCATATAGTTCCTGTGTTTGTCTTGGGAGATAGATTCCTAGGTATTTTATTTTGTCTAAGGTGATTTTGAATGGGATTTCTCTTTCTAGTTCTTGCTGCTGAGCTGTGTTGGAGATATATAGAAAAGCTGATGATTTATGTGGGTTTATTTTGTATCCTGCAACTTTGCTAAAGTTGTTGATTATTTCAATTAGCTTTTTGGTTGAATCTCTAGGATTCTTTAAGTAGACCATCATGTCATCCGCAAAGAGTGATAACTTGGTCTCCTCCTTGCCTATTCTGATGCCTTCAATTTCTTTATCTTCTCTAATTGCTACTGCTAGTGTTTCTAGTACAATGTCAAATAGTAGAGGTGATAATGGGCATCCTTGTTTCACTCCTGATCTTATTGGGAATGCATCTAGTTTATCCCCATTGCAGATGATATTAGCTGTTGGTTTTAGATATATACTGTTTATTATTTTTAGGAATGACCCTTCTATTCCTATGCTTTCTAGTGTTTTTAATAGGAATGGGTGTTGTATTTTATCAAAGGCTTTTTCTGCATCTATTGAGATAATCATGTGGTTCTTGCTAGTTTGCTTGTTGATGTGGTCAATTATGTGGATGGTTTTCCTAATGTTGAACCAGCCCTGCATCCCTGGTATGAATCCTACTTGATCATGGTGAATGATCCTTCTGATCACTTGCTGGAGTCTTTTTGCTAGTATCCTATTTAAGATTTTTGCATCTATATTCATTAGGGAGATTGGCCTATAGTTTTCTTTCTCTGTTTTTGACCTGCCTGGTTTTGGAATCAGTACCATGTTTGTGTCGTAAAAGGAGTTTGGTAGAACTCCCTCTTTGCTTATTATGTCAAATAGTTTGTATAGTATTGGGGTTAACTGTTCTCTGAATGTTTGATAGAATTCACAGGTGAATCCATCAGGCCCTGGGGATTTTTTCTTAGGAAGTTCTTTGATGGCTTGATGGATTTCAATTTCTGATATGGGATTATTTAAGAATTCTATTTCCTCTTCTGTTAGTCTAGGCAGTTTGTATTTTTGTATATATTCATCCATTTCTCCTAAATTGGTGTATTTATTGCCATATAATTGGGCAAAGTAATTTCTAATGATTGCCTTAATTTCCTCCTCATTGGAGGTGCTGTCCCCCTTTTCATCTTTAATGCTGTGAATTTGCTTTTTTTCCTTCCTTTTTTTAATTAGATTGACCAGTACTTTGTCTATTTTGTTTGTTTTTTCAAAGTACCAGCTTCTTGTCTTATTTATTAAATCAATAGTTCTATCACTTTCGATTTTATTAATTTCTCCCTTAATTTTTAGGATTTCTAATTTGGTTTTCTGCTGGGGGTTTTTAATTTGATCGCTTTCGAGTTTTTTCAATTGCATTTCCAATTGATTGATCTCTGCTCTCCCTTGTTTGTTAATATGAGCTTTCAGGGATATGAATTTGCCTCTGATTACCGCTTTGGCTGCATCCCAAAAGGTTTGAAAGGATGTTTCGCCATTGTAAGATTAAATTTAAGAAGGATGGATGTAAACTACTATACCTGAGTTCAAAAGTCAATTTCACAATTATAAGATAGATATGAATATCTTGACAACATTTCATTTGTAAAAGGCCTTTCAATTGTAATGGAGTAAATGTTCAGTATGAGTCAACAGTATTGTGGCAACCCAAAAAGTAAATGGGATTATCATCTTTATCAACAGAACCAAAATGTTCACTGTTAAGTAAAGTGATGATAATTCCTGTTGTCTTTAGTACTATTAAGACCAGTTCTAGGGAACTCTGTTCAATTCTAAATATCATGTCTTAGGAAAGATGTTGACAAATCAGGGTGTTGTGTACAGGAAGGCAAATGAGGATAGGGGAGGTCCACAAAGTTATGTCATACAAATATCAGCTAAAGGACTTGAAAGTGTTTAGCCAAGAAAAAGGAGGCTAGAGGGAGTAGCAAAAAATTATCTTAAAGTATATGAAGGATTGTCATATGGAAGAGAGATTAACTTTGTTTTGCTTGGTCCTACAAGAGGGAACTAGGAGCAATGACTAGAAATTGTTGAAAGATGGATTTTTTCTCAATATAAGGAATGGTTTTCCATTAGAACTGTTCAGAACTTGTCTGAGCTGCCATGGGGGGTAGGGAATTTCATTTCTCTGGAAGTCTTCAAGTGGAAGTTGGATGATATCTTAATGGAGAAGAAGAGAATTTTCTGTTTAGGTATATATATTGGCCTTGATTACCTCTGAAGTTTCTTCCAAAAATGAGATTTCTAAAAATCTATGACAAACATCTCTGAGACTCACCTTCTTAATCTATAAAAAAATAGATTGGACTATATTGTTGGTTGCCAAGGTTTTTGTTCGGTGAACCTCTCAACAACAAAAGGAGTACATTTACAAAATAATTCATTACACTTCTCTTAATATTCTTTTAGATATGTAGGTTAAATATAAAGTTGTCAGAGTTTGGTGTAATTGCCATATAAATACCGAAATCATGATAATTGTAAATTTGAAAAAAAACTTTATCCATAGAGCCTACTGAGTTCTAAAATTCTGTGACTGTGCCCATATGCAAAATGCTTTCCAAATCAAAATATTTTTCTATTATTCTATATGGATTATATATTTTACAAATGAATGTGATAAAAGATCTATCAATAAATTTTTAGAATTAGCATTTAAATCAAAATACTTTAAGAACCAAGTAGGAAATTAGACATTGAAATTAAATAAATAAATAAAGCTGAATCCCAATTGGCTGTTGAATAATAATGGAGCACAAATAAAACCTCATTTTATACAACAGAGATTTTCCTGGAAAGTTATTTTTAAAAGATTTAAATAAAAAGAATGTAAGTATATTAGGAGAGGTTTTTAAATTGCAGTATATATTTTTATAGAGTAAAGACTTATCTGTCTAAATAAATGCTCGCAACATCATTTCTACATTAAAAAATCTATATTTTCATATTATGGAAAGAAACTGTATAATATAGAACCATACTCAGACTTTCTAGAAAAAAAGCATCAGTTAATAAAGTATAACTGGATTACAAATCCTATTCTCAGTTTGCAGTTAGCTTTCAGTTAGGTATATTGGGCAAATGTTTTTATCCATAGTTCCTTATGAAGCAGGGCACTTTATTCTGTGTATAGAATGCATATGGAAGATACTGTGTTGGGTACTCCAGAGAATTCAAAAGATATATCTATTTGTCTCTAAAAAGCATATAATTTTCTCAGTTTCATTTTACATGTCCCACTCAAAGCACTCCCAATGTGATGTGTGATTTAACAATTGAACTTGAGTCTTAATTACGAACTTATAATCAAATCCAGAAAAAAAGAAGTTTAAAGCAACTCGGTAAGACTGCTAAGGCTCAAGGAATAATAAATGGTCCATTCAAAGTTAATGCAGGTCTCAGAACAGAGGATATTTCGTCAACACTCAGAAAAATGAAATGAAGTTTTTCTTTCGTCTTGACTTTCAGGGAGGTTTGGTGGAAAAATCATCAAAATTTCCATTTCAACTGATCAAAAATAGCTTTTAGCTTCTTAAAGCAGATTAGCAGGGAGTTGTCTTTTGGATAGAGCTGCCTGTCAGACGTTGATCCTAAGAACTGGAATCACTAAGGTGGTCCAAATCCTTTGCAGGTGAGCAAAGACTTCCAAAGAATTAAAAGACCTTCCAGATAATTGGGTTGAATGAATTTATATACATACACACACACACACACACACACACACACACACATATATATATATATATAGTAAAAAAGTGAAAAACTAATGAAAGGTGAATCCTTTCTTTGCTCTAGCAAAATGAAAAAGAAAATTCCAGAGACTTCCATTCTTACTTGAGATGACTGTAATCTTAATTGTATTATTTCCTATTCCTTTCCCTTTGTACTCTTACACAATTATATATTGAAATGATAAATTAGGTCCTCCTTTCTTCAAGACACCTGTTTACAAAGTCTGGATATAACTTGGCTTACGCCAGTGCCTGATTCAAATGATCTATTTTTGTTGTGAGCTACAGATCATGATAATCCCTTAAATCCAAAGTAAAGCATTCCTGTTAGGGGTTTTCCCCCCTTACTTAAGCATTTATACTGTGTAGTTCTACAGGGTCTCCAGAATGGTACACTAGAGTCAGAGCCCAGAATAAGGGAAGGCAAAGCAGACCTAAGACACAATATGCTCAGGGTGGGGTGGGTGAAAAGAAAGCAACAAGATATATATTTAAAATATTTATTATGAATATACATTTGATTCCAGAACCTGGAGTTCCTGTGATACATAAGTATTTATTTTCTTTTGTGATATTGCTACATGTATTATAAGAAAAGCTTGAAATCTCTGATGGATAGCAAATTACACACAGAGGGAATCACAATTTTAAGAAATGGTAGAGGGCACACAAATGCTTTGTCCTGGTTCTGACTTCTACCCCAGTTAGGTGGGAACACCAATGGCTTCTGAGTACAAGTAAATGTCCTCCTGATCCCCAACTTATAAACTCAAGAGCACTTCAGCCATATTTTATGTATCCTTGGAGAGGATTAATTTAATTTTGATTTCCTCTCTCTGTGTTTGCTTTGGAGGTTTTCACATATATTGCTGAAGTTGACTAGAACTTGGCAGTGAGAAGGCTGTAATACGATGTATATCACTTTAGCCTTACTCAGCCAAGTTGGCCAGCACTTCAATAAAAACAAAGAAGAGGCCATGAGGACAGTTCCATCTCACATTTAGGGAGAAGACTGTGGCCTGAGAGGTGGCAAGATACACTATTTTTGATCAATGCATTTCCAAGCAGCCAGTTTTGGCTTCAGGAACCTGTCCTGGAATTTCTTATCGTGCAGAAGTGAGAATAGAAGGATGGATGTTTCTTAAATCAATCAGAATTCCAAAGGAATTGATATCAAGTTGGATCTACTCTTTTTTCCAATCTTCATTATGGTAGAAAATTCTATTCAAATCAGTTTAACAGAAAAATAAAACAAAGTTCCTACTGCCTAAGAGCCCTGAGGTAGATGCAGAGGAAGAGTAAGAGTTTTAATAAGATACAGTCCCTGCCCTCAGGAAGTTTACAGTCTAGCATAAGGGAAAGAAAGATTCACTGATAGCTGTACTACATAGTAATTGTAGAAGGGCAGAGAAAAGTGCTATGTGAAGTCCAGGAGGAAAGGGTGTTCCTGATGGGTGTGTGCTCAAGGAAAGCTTTATGAAAAAGGGTTAATTAAATTGAGCTTTATAAGATGGGTATTAAATTGAAAGGCACAAAAGGGAGAGGAGGACAACCTGGGTCTATGAACTGCACTTCAGTATGATTAGAACCCTGTCTATATAGGGCCATAATAACAGAAACAACATCTAATATATAATCTTTTAAATTTTTCAAACCTTTACACACATTCCACTGGATCTTCATAATAGTTCTATGAAATAGATATTACTGGCATTGTTATCATCGCCATTTTACAGGTAAGAAAAATGAGTTTGGAGATAGTGAGTGACTTGCCCATATTTGCATAGTTAGTATTAGAGACAGGCTTTAAACCCTGGTCTTCCTAACTTGAATTGACTAAAAAGAGTAAGACTGGAAAAGTAAGTGACACCAAATCATAGAGGACTTAAATGCTGGGTGAAAGAAAGACTACAGCTTTTATACATTAACATAAAAAGAGAACCTGAAAACTTTGGAGAAGAAAACTATCCAACAGAATGACATTTAGGAAAGCAAAAGCAAATGAATATCTTCAGAGATCTAACCTAATCAAAGAATGAATCTAGGCCACTGGAGAATCTTCATTTCTGACTCTTCCACATTTTTAGATGGTCAGAGATAAAAGAGGTTCAGCATATTATGTCCAAACCCTTTATTTTATAGATGAGTAAATTGAGGATCAGAAGATTTAAAAGTCACAAAGAGAATTAGAAGAAGTCCCATGTTTATTTTTTTTTCTACTGTACTGCATTTCCTTCCTTGGGTTTTCACAAAATTCCTTCAAAGTAAATAGATTGTCCTAAGGGAATAGTCAGTCAGAACATTAACAACTCTCAAGACTCTTTTCTATCTTTTAAATTTGTAGCCTGTTTCATAAGTTACTTGAAGGCAACAATAGCATGATGCAAGTTCTTGCTCTGTTCCATTATTGATAACATAGCAGTCATAAACAATGATTGCTCAGTTTTTCTTGATAATGTGACGGTTTTTATAGTAGATGAAACATTGATTTTTTAACCCCTGTTTTCACTTTTAGCCATGCAAGAGAACTTATGTTTGTATGAGAGAACATTGCTTTTTCAAGTTGAGAGCCTTTATTGCATTTGTGGTCTTGCACCAAAAGAAAAGGAAATTAGTTATCTCAGAGATGAGATACTGAGGCAGAGACTGTGTTATGTACTGGTATACAGAGGTTGTAGATTTAGCACTTGGATCTTCTTCTTTGTGGCTAATGCCTGTTGTTTTTCATAGCTGAGATGCATTTATTTCATCTCCTGATTCCAATGTTCAAGTAAGTCTGCTTTCTTTGGCAGGATCTGTAGACACAGTCCTGCACTTAGTATGACTGCCTGGAGCACCACACATGTAACTTAAACCTGGAGCAAGAAACTCACTCAATGGACAGATGAGGCTCTTGTAGGGCAAGATGCACAGATCACTCATCTCGGTGAGTCTTCTCCCTCTGAGAAGGTAACCAGGAAAGGCACTCTAAAAATCAAAGGAATTGAGGTATTTCAGTGACCATAGTCTGGGAACAGATTATTTAGAGCCAGAAAGGTTATTGCTTCAGAGTCTGAGTAACAGGTTTTTTTTTTTTAAACTATGCAGTTGTTTGTTAAAAACATAACTATATTTTCTGCTTCTCAACTTTCCATGGACAAACTAATCCTTTGGCACTATTACTATGTTGCTTTTAAAGATCCTTATAGGGAGTCCAAGAAAGGATGAAGACTAATCAGAAGACAACATAAGAAAGAATGACAGGATATTCTCTTTTTTGCCTTTTCCTTCTTTATTTTGCTCTCAAATCAATATTTCATTCAGTAGACACTGGCAAAGAAATTACCACCAATTTTGGGAGCTAGAAGGAACTTTACAGGTCAAACTACATAATTCTTTCATTTTTAAAATTAGAAAAACTGAGATCTGGAGAGCGACAGAGCTAGTGGAATGTCATACTTAGTAAAGTGAGGTCAAGAAGATTATCTAGGTATTTTTAGCTTAACGATATAAATTCTCAAATAGTATAAGGCTTCGCTAGTTGTTAATGAAGCTTGGCAGAGTCAAGACTAGACTCTAGGTCTCCTGACCTAAACTTCAGTGCTATTTTCTTAGTATTTATTTATATTATGTTATTATATTATTTCCCACCACACTGTCTCATATTAATAGCAGGTTTTAAAACAGCAATACTTTCAAATATCTAGAAAAAAAGAAAGTATAACATTCAAATGTATAACATTCAAATGTATAATCAAAAGTATAGCAAGTCAAAGGAAAAAATATCAATATTTTTATAAATAATCCAAATGCCTTTTTGTAGGTAACAGACACCCTTTGTGCAAAGAAGTTGCCTACAAAATGTCCCCTAAATGTTAGTGTTCCTTCATTGGATCATTGATCTAGTATTGAAAAGCCATTTAATTCCATCCTTCTGTTTTATAGGCAAGAAAACTGAGGACCATGAAGTTTAGATGACTCACTGAAAATCACACGGTAAGTATCAGAGTAAATATGCAAAACCAGATGCAAATATGGCTTCCTATTCACTGTGCCATGCTGATTATAGTCTTAGTCTGTCTCTACTACATTCTGTTATTGATGTCATGTAGTATCATACAAACAGCATGACATTAAAACAACAGAAATGAAAAATCATCTTCTACTCACTCTTTTTGATGCTAGGAAAGTACTTCATAAAACCAAGGGGTTAATTATATTAAACACCCATTCAAAATAGGGAGTAAACATCACTGGAGGAAAAATGAACCCAGAAAATACATAATTGATGGAAGTTATGTTCCTGAATTGAGCAACCAAAGGTATATTCCTAATACCTCAAATCATGCCAGAGTAAGATGAAATATCTTGAGGAACTACAGAAAAGGAATTTAGGAGATGATTCATTTCAGAAGATTTTAGAATGAGAGAAACTGAACATTTCTCCACATTTGTGTACGTGAAGTTCAGGGCATACAGAGTTTTATTTCATTGTTTCATCTGTGAAATATTTGCAAGGCATCAAAACTTTCTCTATGCCACAGATGGATAAAGATGAAGCATTTTGAACATAGAAGAATCTTTCTAATACACTTCAAAGGCACAAAATACAAGTGTTTCACTAATGCAATCTTAAATTAAAAGCTTAAATTAAAATCTTATAAAGAATGTCTTTTTCCCTTGAGTCCTGCAATTTTAAATATTTGGTTTTTATCAGTGGCATATTATGTATAGCAGAGAGTAAATAAAGCTTATTAAGCATAAACTTTCTTTGTAAGTGAATACAACATAATTCTGGTTATCCAGAATAATGAGGAACATGAAAATAATAAAGTGTTTTATATAAAGTCACTAAGAGGAAAATGTGATTAAATTCATTTTGCAAATAGATACACCAAGACAGAAAGAAAAATAATGCAAGTAAATTGGGAACATAGAAGCATTACTAGAATTATAGAGTTAAAAGGGATCATCTGACACTACCCTATCACTTTACAAATGCAAAACTAAAGCCCAAGAGACACTGACTCTCCCATATTCTTAGGGGACAGAGTTCTCCTGACTCCCAGACTCAGATATCTTGTACTATACACTCTTCTGCCTCTGAGATTTCTGAAGAACTGTTATCCATTACAGTAGGTATTTTAATCTGCTCAACCATAGGCTATATTGTCTTACATTCTAAAACCACAGGAACATAAAATGGAGGGCTGATTCTGTTACATTTAATTTTAATAATGTGAAGTCAGGGAAACTTGTTCCTGGCTGGGTGGTACCATCATACTGACAAATAAACCACAAAGGACCAGTGGCACTACAGTACTACTGTTGGGTCTCTGTATAGGATAACTCTATCTGAAGGGATCAAGGATACTGTCTGTGGGCACAGCACTTAAGTCCAAGATGAGGCAAATTCAAGGAATTTTACAAAGTACTCAGGACTCCTCAACTCATTATTTCAGTAATAAGGATCCATATTGCAGATCACCTAAAGAGCAATGAAAAGATGTGTATAGGATAAGTAAGCTGCTACAAGTTGCCTGTGATGACATTGACTGGAAAAGTGGCATAAAAGACATCATCAAGACTATTTAGTGCTGGATAAGGTGGAGGGAAATATATATGCATATTTAGAGTGAGAGACAGCAGATGGATGGCAATGGTGTTTCTATAGAGGATTAATGGAAATCATGGAAATTTCATAGAATTAGAAGCTATTGATGAATGGTGACCTCTGTTGGTGGAAAGAATTCTCATATCAATAAAAAAACAAATCCATCAAAGTAGTTCTCCAAGTACAGGCTTTAAAATTAGATCTCTGCACAGAAATGACAAATTGGTATATCCTAAATTACTCCCTACCATTAAAATGTTTTGAAGATAACAGTAATTATACCTTATAATTTCAGTAGGCATTTGTGCTAAGCATAAGGTTAACAAAGATGAGTTATTTTCATTTGTAATCATTTTTTTCAAACATGAGCAATCCAGCTCCACACCACACACACATACACACAATTCCTTACTAATATAAAATTGAGTGATGCTCTCACATATCACTTTAACTAATCAAGGTTAGGTAACTGTGCACAAATTACTCTGATGATGAATAAAAATGATTTTTATAAAAATTAAAATAGAATTAGTATTTAAATAAAAAAATGAGAGAATTAAGCAAATTCAATCTCAAGATACTTAAGGATGAAAGTGGAAGGACAACAAACAGAAGAAAAATAGGAAAATTCTTCAATAGTTTTTTAACCCTTATTTTCTCACTTAGTAACAACTCTAAAACAAGAAGGAAGGGCTAGGTAAACAAGGTTAAGTGACTTGGCCAGGGTCACACAGGAAGTATCTGAAGTCAAATTTGAACCAAATTTGAATCCTGACACCAGTACTTGAATTCTATCCACTGTCCCATCCCATCTAGTTTCCCCTTGCAACAGCTTTTTAAATAATAAATTTTCTTTCTTTTATTTTCAAATAGAGAAGGACCACTTTATTTAGACTCTAATGTGAAAAATCCAAATATGCTTTCGCTGGAGGAAGAAATGAAACCAAAGAAAACAAAAATGGGAAAATAAGTTAGATTCAAATAAGGATATTTAGCGTATGTCTCAATTTTAGCTGATGAAGTTATGAGGACTTTGAAAGATTCATTCATAAGGTGTTGGAAAAAATGGGGAAGAAAACAGGTGGGGAAAATCTCAGACCTCATTACTAAAAAAAATGGGGGGGGGACTCAGGGGACAGTAAATGATGCTTTGGAATCAAAGGACTTGGTTTTAAATCCTCTCTGTATTATATATTAACTGTGTGATAACTTGGACGACCTCAAGGGGTTATGTCAAATGCAGTCCTTCAATATCTAACCAGTGGTTTGCTGCAACCAACACAAAGGAGCCGGGAGCCAAAAGTTAAATTTTCAAGGAAGAGCATTAAAACCTCAGAAATTGACAAACACAACAAATTGATATTGTTTTGCTGATTGTCTACATTTAGGAAGATGATAGAAAGAAGTTAATAATATAGCTTAAGTTTAAAATTTAAATTGTGTTTATGTTCACAAATGTACATATTTTCATGCATGCAGTACACAATGTGCATAACACATACCTGTACATATATAAATATATGTTTGGATATACACATATGCATGTATATTTGTACAGGCATGAAAGATATAAATATAACTATATTGACAGATAGGGGATAGACAGAGAGGAGAGATTTGATTTATTGAATATTTACCATTTAAAATCTTTGATCTTATCTAAAATAGACAAAAATCAGAGAAAACATTTCATCAGTTATTTTATTTTTCCAGTATAGATATTTTAACTTCCTTTAATGTGTTCAGAAGCAACTTAAAATCTAGTAATAAAGGACTGTGCATAAATAATACATTCCATAAATATTAAAGAATTCTAGGAAACAATTCAATAATGATTTAGGTGATAGCAATGAATTACAGATGAGGAGACTGAGGTTGAAAAAAAAGTAATTCTGCTTATTTGGATTAATATGAGTAACAGTAATTGTTAGTATGAACTGAATGACCTATTACTTTAAGGTTTGTAAAGTACTTTAAACAAATAATCTTATTTGAGCCCTGAAATAATCCTATGAATTATGCATTTCATTGTTAATATCACCACTTTACAGATAATGAAATTGAGCTTAATTGATTTCTCCATAGTCAAATAATTTTTAAGTTTCTAAGGTAGGATTTGAACCCAGGGCTTTCTGATTCTAAATTTAGCACATGACCCTCTATACCAAATAGCTACACAAATAGTTACTGAAAAGCAAACAAACTGTTTTTAAATAGCTACAAAAACCTACAACTTATTGATTTTGTTATGAGGACAGAAATAATACCATATGGTCATCATTCTATGTTATAACATTAATATTATATGGGGTAATACATGCTCTTGGTTGACCAAAATAAATACATTTTTACCTGTTCTATTTTACCCTGTAATGTTCGAGAATGCATAGCTAATCTACTTGAAACATTTTGATACTCCTTCCAATGAGGTCCTGGAAAAAAGTGACATTGAATTTATTCTAAGAAAACAGACTATCCACTGACACTTTCATAATGCTATGAGTCTTCCTAGTGGTACTCAAGTTGTCAGTACTGGAATTTTAATGATCCATCTGAAGGGAAACACTTTGGGTGTCTGTGGAAAGAGAAAAAAATCTTTGAGCTAACTAGAAAAACTTAACTATTTCAGATGACATGGGGCAATTGTAAGACTCCCAATAAACTGCAGAACTTCAGGATTAGCCAAAATGAATATCACTTGCAGACTTGTGGCTAGGAGGGATTAGGGTAGACTTTAGCCTAGTGAGGAAAAAAGGAATGCCTTTTTGGGGTTGAAATGTGAAACGTTTTTCCTCTTTTTGAATTACAACCAAACAATCTCAAGGTAAACAGTGAAATTCCATATACTGTGTGAGCTGGGATAATGAGCTCAGTGTAGCTGTGCTGCTTCCTGGAGTAATGTGATATTTGACCATGACTGCTTTCCCTCCCAACAGAAACACTAGGCTTACTCACGGTGGATTTATTATTTATAATTCATCCATCTCCAAAGACTCAAACTCTTACTCTTGGGTGGCACCTATTGTATTTTTCTCAATCTGTTAGTGATACACAATTTTTTGTATAAGAGCCTAAGGAAATCAGAAGTTGAATACTTATTTATCTTACAGGTCAGATATTGATTTCTTACACTTACAAAAATCCCAAATACAATTTTATAGTCAGAGACTACATATGTCTCTTTTCCACCTATAGGATAGGAATTATATCTACGATTTCACTGGGATAGGGAACACTATGGAGTGAAAAATTCAACAGAAGTCATTTGGCACTTTCTCTTTAACTTATAATTTTAGAGAGATGTCTAGATAACTGAGAGTTTTATGTGACATCCCCAGGTTCACAAAGCCAGGTGATAGCTGGAAGGAAAGTGGAACCCAGGTCTTTCATATTTCAGGGTTAGCCATTCACTTTGCCACACTTTCTCTACTCCAAAAGCAATCTCTCAAAAATTTATTTTCACCATCTCTCTCAAATATACTCTTTATTCTCTTCATCCCTGCTAAATATCTGGAGGACAACGTGGCATTCTCTCAAAAATTATGTCTTTACAATGTTGACTCCATCACCTCCAATATCTCAATAAGGTAAGTATTAAAAGTAATCTTCTTACTCTCCGGTAGAATGTTAGGAATGTTAGAGGTGTTCAAGTCCAGCCTCTTAAGGACTTGGATGAGTGATTGTTGACCCTTTCTTGCAATCGTTCCACTTATTGGCATGTTTTACTCTATAGGAAAACCAATTTGTCTTTTTTTGTGGTTCACTCTAAATATTAGAAAACTATCCTTATGCTGATCTGAACTTGCTATCTTATCTCTTCTGCCCATTGCTCTAAGTTGATAAATCTCTCTGTTTTACTGAACTTTTGTATCTACCTTAACACTTAGCCAGTGACTAACACATTCTGGGAACTAAATGTTTGTTGAATGAATGGTTATGTTCAGTAGTAACAAATATTTGACCTTGGAGGGTAAATTAGATTTTTTTTAACAGTCAGAAGTAATTCAAAGCCAAGTCTATTTTATAAGGTGGGCAATCAAACTGAATAACAGTATTTTTTTAATGACACAGGGGAGGCTGAGGCTCTGAAGAATAGTAGGACTAAAGCCAACCAGGTGTCCACACTATCTGGAACCAATATAGTGAACCACTATGCTGCCTACTAAGGGAAAGAGAGCGTTAGGTCAGAAAAATCAAGCAAGTCAAATCTTCTATTCTAATCAGCATTAGGATCAGACCCATGGGAGGTCACTGTCCTTCCAGCCTAGGCAAGATTGGGAGACCTAATCTCAAAAAAAAAAAAAGCAAAACAAACAAAAATTATAAGATAGTCAGATTGATTAATAATTTTCAGGTGTTCTTCTGAATCTCTTCATGATCATAGACTAGACCAAATAATAATTTAATAATACCCTTAATTTTAAACAAGAATAAAACCAGGTAATGAACTTGTTAAAAGTAAAGACTTCTGGTAATAAAAACAAAACTTTGGGTGTAATAAAAGTTTCAAGACAGTTTTAAATGATTTGAAGGGACTTTCAAATGCTCTAAAACTATGCAATTCAATGTTCCTGAGAAGTGTCACTTAGTGATTCTAAAATGTCTTCAATTTTCTATTATGCATATATTCTTATATGATCAATCACTTGGCTATAGTCACAGAGAGCTATATTTTCCCTGCTTTTAAATCAAGGGAAGAGGCAAGGGCTCATGTTGGTTGATGAATACATTTACAAAAAGAACAAATAGGTGAAAAAAGTTACAAACTACTCCTTTAAAAGAGTCTAAAAGCAATTAGATACAGTTTAAGCTAGTGTGTTGCAATTGTCTGGTGATACTTCAAATCTTTTTTAAATGCATGTTCCCTAATAAGATCATTTTGTGCATAAAAAAGACCATCAAGGTAACTAAAATGCCTAACCTATTTAAATCTTTCCATATCTCTATACCTAAGCCAGAGAATTATTTATTTTTTCCAGATGAGTTACAGTGTATTTAGTCTTGGCCTACACATCAATAACACTATTACCAATAAATAAGTCAATTAAAAAAAATACATTGATTTCAATCAAAAGAAACCTAGAAATATAAGTTACTAACACTTGTAGATCTATCTTAACTTTCCACTGCAGAAACGGACCACACATATTTTGGTCACTAAATCTTTGCCACTGGCCATGTAACATAAGCAAAATGATACATCTAGATGAAAAGAGAGATCATAAGCAAAAAGTAGAAATGTATGCTCATTCTCAATTCCACAATAATTATCAATTATTGGAAAATATCACCCCTTTCTTTCTCCTCCCCTTCAGCTTCATATAAAGCTGGAGCATTTGCATTAGCCTATATCACATGGGGTACCTTTTCAGAGTTTGAGTGCCCAGAGGGTGAATTCAAGCTGTCTGTGAGCCCCCATATTATGGGAGAGAGCTGAGGGAGGACATGTTTGCTTTGGGTGGCTGGACATAGGGATGGGGCATGGAAAATTTTCCTCAGGTGCTGGGAAGAGGGTGAAAGGGGAAACTAAGTTTCTGTTCGGCACATGGGCCATGTCTTCACCAACACTGGCTTATGATAATGTATTTGTTCATGAGAATGACTACAACAAATGCATATTTGTGTCTGAATTCCAGCTTTGGAGAGGAGAGATATTTTTTCTTTGAAGGTGGACAACACACAGAATTTTAGGGGTGTGTGTATGTGTGTATGTATGTGTGTAGAGAGAGAAGATGTGTGTGTATGTTTGTGTGCTTCTGATTTCCAATTAACCTCCCTACAGATTTTGCAGAATTTCTCCTTAGTTGATATCTGGGTCTTCCTTTACTTCTCTGAACTGATATAACTCATTCCCAGGGAAAGAGATCACTTTTGGTACTTTTGGTATATTATAATATACATATATACATATATATATATATATGTATATATATATATATAAAATTTATCTTATTTCTGTTGTGGATCTTTTTAAAGATGAATTCATTGTTTCTAGATGGTCTTTTGCATAATTTGAATATGATGGAAAGGCTCAAGGCTTCAGAAATATGAGTATGTAGTAACCTTTTCTTTTTAAGGTATGGCAAAGGAAGGCAGTTTGAACTTAAGAAAAAATATTCCCATAGACTAGCAATATTTAGGGACATAGTTAAAAATTCTAGTCCGGTACCCCAAACTCTGATCAGAACAAAGACTCATGGTCCCTAATCCTCCTCCTTTCAAGGAAGGATTGAAATATGATGGAGAAGTGGACAAGATTACTGAGATATTTATTCATGTTTCTCAAGAGCTACATTTAGGCGGCTTGTGTAGATATAACCCATTAGCTATGTGGGCCATAAAACACCTACCTCCCAAACCTCACAAATTTTATAAAAGTCTCATTTGTATTTAGAACTTATGTGTTATGTTGTTAAAAAAAATAAGATAGTTTACTTTCAACCATAAATAGATGACACAAACTGAACTATTCAAACAGGGGCCCAATTTATATTATCTAGTGGTTAAGATAAAATTATATCAGTTTCTCAAGCTTTTGAACAACTTTAAATTTATAACATACTGGACTTGACACACATGAAAAGATGCAATTTGGAGTTCTAACTTTAGACTTTGGTTATTCTAGTAAATTCATGCATTAAAACAAATTTATGTTCTTAGAGATTTCCTTAATTAAATTAATATTAATTGTGATTATTGCTAGAAGAACTTACCCTAAGATAAATAAAACATTGTAGCAAAAATAATTAGAAAATGAGTCTAGTTCCTGCTTTCCATTGGGTTCTAGTTCCTGCTTTCCATTAACTGGCTTGCCCAAATTAGAGAGCCATGTAACCTTTCTGGGCCTCAGTTTCTTTATCTATAAAATACGAGAGTTGGAGAAAAATGATCTCTAAAGTTTCTTCTAGCAAAACACTTTTGTCAATATATAAAACAAAGCCTATAAAGTTGAAGTATGATGGCAATTGACAGTTATGTTGTTAACTCTGGAATGAATAGTAAGGGACATGAGAGATATCCCTCCAGCAATTGAATAAGGAGACAGATGGGTCTCCTTTATTGTTTGATCTTCAAGGCTGTTCTCTGGGAATATCTCCTTAGTTTAGTTTTTTTTTTTTTAAACACTTAACTTCTCTCTTAGTATCAGTTTTAAGACAGGAGAGCAGCAAAGGCTAGGCAATTGGGATTAAGTGACTTGTCCAGGACCACACAGCTAGGAAATGCCTAAGACCAGATTTGAACCTAGGTCCTCCTGACTCCAGACCTGGTGTTCTATCATTTGTGCTACTTGTCTGCTCTTATCCACTTAGTCTTATCTCCCCATGCCTAATGTAATGGGAACTCAACCATAGACTACTTTCTTTCATGGATGGAGATTATCCTGAGAAGACATTGAAATCAGTCTGACCAAACCTCTGGTCTCAGATAACCCAAATGTAATGATGATCTCTCCTCAGCTGAGTTTTTGCAGAGGTGCTTTTATGAGACTCACATCCCAGTTATCTAGGGTCAGGGCCCAGGAAGGGCTGGATACTACAAAAATATTGTGCTCAGCAAGTTGAATCAGCTACAGATTTCCTGTATCTAGTTCAAATAAAATAGAAGAGTGCTTACTCTAATTTAAAATGACATTCATATCGCATTTCAGTGATAATGTATGAGATTACTGCAAAAAGATCTCATTTTCTTTGTTTTATTTTAGATAAAGTCAGCATACAAAAACATTTTGGCCTGAAATCTTGCTAATACTCTCCTCAGAGCTACAATAAAAACAGCAACAAATACACCAAAACTAGTTATTTTTTCGCTACTGCAAAAAAAAAAGTATAACAAAGGTAAAGGATGAAATGAATCAACTAGAATTTACTAAGTTACTACTCTTTGCCAGGTGAAATGCCAGGTACACAAATATAATAAATGAAATCATTCCCACTCACAAAGATTTTACTAAATTCAAATACTGGGAGATAATAAGAGCATGTGTCTTTGTATTCCTATGTGTCTATGTGTGTATTTTTAATCCAAATAAATAGAAAGTAGTTAAATAAAAGAGTGTGAATGGGAGGTCATTAGTAGTTGATAGGATCAGAAAGGGTATCACATTGAATGTGATTATTGAGTTGTGTCTTGAAGGAAGAGAGAGAATCCATGAGGTCTAGATGAAGAGGAGAGCATTCTAGGTACTGCATACAATCCCTGGAAAGGCAAAGATAAAATAGGTGGAGTGTTTTGGGTGAAGAACCAAGAGAAAAAAAGTCAGTTGGAATAATTACCAAATGCGGCATGGAGAATGAGGTCCAATGAAAATGGAAAGATAGCTTGTATGGGGATTGAAAAGGTAAACAAAAGTAAGCGGTTTAACCTGCCCCTTTTCATAATAGTTCCTAAGATGATTTTCATGATAACTAAGAACAGAAGAGCATTTAAAGGAATCCTTTCACAATTTCATCTGAAATGGTTGTAATTTTACTAAAGATCCCAGATAATTTTATTGGGACCCAAGCTAGAGACCTGAGCAAAAGATATAAGTAAAAGGAATTTCAGGCCATAATTTAGCCATGGATTAGGTTATAGTAGCCTTATAACAGCAGGAGATAAAGAGATCAAAATACAGATTCCAAATTATTAGATAGGTATTTCCTAAGTACAGATGGCTTAGGGAAAGAGGAATCACAAAAGATCTAAAGGGGGAAGTTAGGTGGTTCAATGAATTGAGAGCCAGGCCTGGAAGTGGGAGGTCCTGGGTTCAAATTTAATCTCAGATTTCCTAGCTGTATGACCTTGTACAAGTCACAAACCCAATTGCCTACCCCTTATAGCTCTTCTGTTTTGGAACTGATACTCAGTATTAATTCTAAGACAGAAGGTAAGGGTATAGCAGGAATAATGACTAGTAGAAAACAGCACCAGCAGTCACAGCAGTTGACAACAGTGGAAAAATTCAACAGTAACAGAGACATCCAAAAGCAAAGGTTTTGGATCATAGATTTATAGTAGAAAAGGACATTATAGATAATGAAACTGAGGTTCATAAGTGTAAAACAATTTGTTCAAGGTCACACCTATAATAAATCTTAGGGCCAGGTCCTCTGAATGCCTCAAGACAACTAGATGCTGGACCTGGAATCAATTTTGTCCTCAAACACTGACTATCTGTGTAACCCCAAATAAGTCATTTAACTGTTATCTATCTCAGCTCCTCCCTCCCTCCCTTCCTTCCTTCCTTCCTTCCTTCCTTCCTTCCTTCCTTCCTTCCTTCCTTCCTTCCTTCCTTCCTCCTTCCCTCCCTTCCTTCCTCCTTCCCTCCCTCCCCCTCCCTCCCTCCCTCCCTCCCTTCCTTCCTTCCTTCCTTCCTTCCTTCCTTCCTTCCTTCCTTCCTTCCTTCCTTCCTTCCTTCCTTCCTTCCTTCCTTCCTTCCTTCCTTCCTTCCTTCTTTTAGCTAAATACTCTATATTCACTCACAGAGAAAGACTGGAATGGGAGGTAGAAGGGCTAACTACTCATCTATATACAAATCACCTCCTTCCTTATCCAATAAAACATATGCTATTTTAGGCAAGACATGTATCATACTTGATTCAGTATTCTGAGGATATAGGACACAGGATCTTTCACATAGTAGGTTCCCCTTTTCCCTTTTCTACACTTTGCTCTTTAGTGTGTGTGTGTGTGTGTGTGTGTGTGTGTGTGTGTGTGTGTGTGTGTGTATCCTTATAAGATCTAATCATTCCTCCCAAACATACTCGTCATTTCACTATTTCTGTCATTGGTACCATCATTTATTCATTCTCTCAGATTTCCATTCTTTCACTTTCTATTCTCTCCTGTCTTTAAATAGTGGCTACATCCTCTTGGATTGAATGTCTTTTGACTTTTGAAATGTCTCTTGCATCTATGGACATTACTATGGCAACAGTGTTGTGGACAGGTGAGGTGCTTAATAAATGCTTATTGAATTGACATATTCTATAAAAGTAGATGATTTGGATGGTTTATGCATTTTAAAAATTGTCTAAGGAAGCTTGAATTAATACCTTTATTATCTCATACCCAGTGTTGCAGAGCTTGATCCTATGGTAATGATTCTAGAAATGCTTCAAGGGCTATGCAGGCACTTAACCTATGTTCATTGTCTTATTAGGATGATCATATTTCTCCCACTGAAAAGCATCACTGCTAGTTAAGAGTAAATGAATAGAAGACATACTCCCTTCTTTATCCTCAGATAATTCCATACTCTACTCAGCCTCAAATCAAATTAAAGATAACGGGAAACAAAAGTAGTGATAAAAATAAACAAGCAAAAATAAAATTCACTGATTAATCTGCTATTAAATTAATTGTCACTTCATTAGGTACTTTTAAAATGATTCTGAATAATCTTTCACATAATTGCTAAAATAAGACAATATACACTACACACTTATGTTTTGTATGTGGATATTTATAGAAATCATAGAAAGAATTTGATAAATTTAAATCTAATTAAAGCATAAATGTTAATAAAGTAGTTATAAAAATAAATTTTCTATTCTTTTTTCTAGACCTGAAACCCCCAACCATCATAAAAAAGAAAATTGTAATAAACAAAAAACACTTTACTATTCTTTACTATATTTAAATGTTCAAAGTAATTGAAAAGCATCAAAGACATACTAGTATGTTTCAATCTTAAAATATTAATTATTTTCAATAAAAATATGAAGACAATAAGCTTTTTAAATATAAATATATTTCCAAAATTTTCAAGTTGATAGAAAAGTTTATGATTTTTTTTATTTTAAATAATACAAATCACAAAGAAAAAATCACAAATCTTTGGGTCTAGGGGACATTAAATCTGCCACTGTGTGCATGAGTAAAGAGAAAGGATGCTGGACATTGAGTTTGGTGAACAGATGTCCAGTCTGGGCTTGACAAGCACTTGGACCAAGGATGGATTGAAAGCAGATCAGAAGCTGTTATGAGTTGATGGCATAAAGAAGGCAAAAACTCCCTGGAGGACTCAGCAGGCTAGACAATGTAAAAGACATTCATAGAGCACAATATTGCAATGATGCTGAAACAGATAAGTGTAAGTTCAATGAATCAGGTAAGTATGGGTGGAATCAAGAGGATCACAAGGAAAGTGCTACTGAGATCACAGCCAAGAGACTCTAACAAGACTGAGATATACTGACAGCAGGTTGCCATGAAATTTCACCAAATAATTGGATGGAGTCTGTTTCTATGTCCATGTATGGGCCTAGACCATCTGGGAAACCAGATCCACTATGGCAATAGCTTCCCCATCCATGATGGTAGTGGATTATATGGATGAGCAGGGGACCATCAGGAGTCAGATGAGTTGAACTTCACTTGAATGTGTAGGGTTTGTTAAGATGTGGGGATGGAGTAGAAAGAACTATAATAGAGCATTTGTCTGAGGACCAAATATTTTATTTTATTTGAGTAGATCTATAATGCTACAATATATGAAAATGTATGTATCCATTTCCCTTTCAGACAATCCTTGAAATTCAGAGCAGTCTAACAATTTTATCATAATGTATAACATTTTTTCTATTGACTGGATGCCCTAATGAATAAATCTCAGAGCACATTCTTTTCTTCATTGGATTTATTTTTTCTGTCCAACATCTACAGAATCTATGTACGAGATTCTGACTCATCTTAGCCATGTTTCTAGAAAACATGCTTATATGTCTATTATCATCCAAGTTCACTGAGCCTTGAGCTCAACAATATGCATATAAAAAGGTTAATTGGGGAAGGGGGGGGGGCTAGGTAGTTTATTGAGAGCCAGGCCTAGAGGTGGGAGTTTCTGGGTTCAGATCTGATTTCAGACACCTCTTAGCTGTGTGATCCTGGGTAAGTCACTTATCCCTTACTCTTTAACCCTTATCACTCTTCTGCCTTGAATGCAATACACTGAATTGGTTCTGAGATGGAAGTTAGGGTTTTTGTTTGTTTGTTTGTTTTGTTTTGTTTTAAAAAGGTCAAAAGGAGTTTTTGTAATATACTTAGAAAATGTCAGGATGTCAAAAAAATCAGAAAATACTTAGATCCCATTAGTAAAAAGGTTAATGATAACATCCAAAATAAATTTTATTTCTACTTCATGTTAATTGAAATTAGAAAACTGAAGATATTTTTTCCAGAGGGAGAAATGATAGAAAGTAATAAAGAATAGTTTTCATGAGATACTGAAATTATATTCTATACACATGACATCAGAAACAAGTTCAGAGCCATTTAAAGCATAATATTCAGGGAAACTAACCATTTACACTCAGTTTACTATGCTAGTCTAGAATCATATTGTCATACAATTGGAAGAGACTATTAGATTAACCAGAAGTTACAATTGGAGCAACCTGAACTGTTCTGAAACCATGAATACTGTGACAGACTTTTCACTAGGTTGCCGCAGACATGGCCAAACTGGGATTTGGTAAAAGCTTAGATGGGTTCTCCAGTGGCTATTTTAATGATGCTCAATTAGGAATGTTCCTTTGGCTTTGCCACTGTGAGTTTTAAAATGTATCTGAACTCTGGGATACTATATCTCCCAGGGCTCTCTACTTCAACTTCCTCAGACACATCTCACTTCCATTGTGGAAAGTGCCTGAGAAAGTATAAAAGAAGAGAGAAGGGGGGTGGTGGCACCCTTTCCTGAGAAGCACACTTTTCCCAAGAGGAGTACCTTTTGCCCCTGAGAGCTCTGGTCCCTGCATAGCTGCTGGAGATCAAACTTTCTCTAGCTTTCTCAAACCTTTCTTTTTCTAGTTCAAATAAACTTGTATAACTATCCCTAGAGTCTGGCTTGATTTAATTTAATTCCCTAGGCTAGTTATAGTTAAGAAGAAAGCCTGGTTAATTTTCCTACCAGGGCTGAAGGGGACCCAGCTACCTTCCTTCCTTTTTTTCCCTTCCTTTCCTTTCCTTTCCCTCCAATTTTTCCCAATCCACACCACCCAAATTGATTCTATGAGCAAGACATGGTAAGGAGGTCAAATCATTGTGATAGCTCAGTCCACATAAGTCACATTAGAGAAATAATAAGTATGGCCATTTTGAGTATTTACAAAAGGGACTTTTGGTTCTAGAGACATAATCACTGATACCACATCTTTACCTTTAACTAAAGCAAAGCTTTCTATAGATTCTTACAATATGATTTGCAAAACATTAGCCTTATTCTCCCTGGATTCTGACCATACATGTATAGAGAGAAACCACTAAAAATGTTGGCTAGTATATATTTCGTAGCTCAGTGTTTCAAGGAGCCAGGCTGAGCGCCTGTTTTTCTAATCATGCAGTTTCTCCATTTCAGACATTGAAGCTTTGCAATTTGGAGGGTTTGGATCCTTTTACTATCTTTCAGTCCTTCAGTTATTAGGCTGAGAATGAAAATAAGCCATAAGTAATAAGCATCAAAAAATACTGAAATAAGGATAGCCTCTGAACATGCACTAGACATTTAAACCTTGACAATAGACAGTAATTACAGTTTCAAGCTGTGAGAGCTGAGCTAATGACTTGTCCAGTCTGCCATTCACCAGATCATTCTTATATTTCTCACTTATTTTTATGAATATGACTTTTCTCTATAGTCTTTACTATATACACATTCCATGAGAAAATCATTACACTTTTGCTAAATGATAAATGATTTAAGACACATGGGAAAACTGACCAATTGTTTATAGATGTACTTATCTGGAAATGGCCCTTTCCAAGTTTAGAGAACAACATAAGGGCATTCAAAATAATTAGTGCCATTAGGTCTAACTTTAGAATAAATGCATCCTATCTAAGGAGAAATAATTTAGCTGCTATTAGGAAAAAAAGTAAATTCATTACAGTTTGAATGCTTCATAGCTACTAATGGGTTCATTGTTTTATTGATTCCAGCAGGACTGCAGTTATTAGAAATTTGCATCGGTACATGCCTTATTTAAAGCATTGACCTGCTAATTAAATTGGAAAGTACTCAATGATTCTCTAGATCTGGGCAGAGGCCATCTAACTATTGAAAAATTTTCTCCCTAAATGAGCAAATTCATGAATATGACTTACTTAAGTTTTTAGAGCAACTAGAAAGCAGCTTGATATGCAAGGACTCACTGGTTATGAAAAGGATTTACTTTATGTTTGCTTTCTAGAGTAAAAAATGAATCATTAAGACTGAGATAGACCAGTTGAAAATATAAGGATACATTTTGGATATAGTGTTTCATTTCTTTGAATATTCATGGAATCATTACAATATATGGGGTTGTAGACATTGCATAGTCCAATTCTTCATTTTTATACCTGATGAAGGTGAATACACAGCATTTAAGGGTCACAGATATAGTCATGAACATAATTCCTACCTGATCCTACAATAGTCTTTCTGTTGTTGTTTTTTCTACTATAGACCATGTTTCTGCTGGATTTTATCATGAATTAAAATGGATTCATATTTCATAAACCCATAAGTCAATGACTTGCCTGAGTTTTTTACATTAATTTTAAGTTTATCATCTCAAGAGCTGAAAAACTTAATGAACAATTATTTAATTTTACTTCAAAGTTTTGGCACTTTGCTTAAAAGTCAATGGCACTTTCTAGAGAACTCAAAACTGGATATAATACCAGTCAGAAGAATGAAGATGGAAAATTACAACTTCTTTGACCCTTAGATCAAGGGTCTTAGATCAAAAAGACTTCAACTAAATCCAAAGACAGTTATATAAGAATTAAACTGTAGGCAAATCTTTTTCTTGGTGTTGAATGTGACATTTCCACACTTGTAGTAATAACAACAACAGTAAACAGCATGTTTAGAGTTCATGAGTTAGGAAAGAACAGAAGTTTGTGAAGAATCCTGTGGGGGGAAAAGAGCTGTTCTTAGTGACATTGAAAACATATTTTCTATTTGTACCTCTTACTATTCATGATTTTCAAAATGTACTTTAATATTATAACTTCAGCCTAAATGGAACAGAAAGAGTAGTCAACCTTTCAAATTAAAAAAAAAATCTCTTGCCTAAGGATATGATTTTGTTTACAAGTAGTGCTATCATCTCAAATATCTGTTTTGGCTTCCAAGCAAAATTTTCTGCTTTGAGAAACAATCATAAATGAGATTTATTCATTAGGACTAGAGTTTTAAACTTTGGATTTTCAAATTTTATAGCTTTTATTCAGTCTTCTGCCCAAATTTGGGTATGACAACATCAGGTTACAATATTTCATTACAAATTAGTCAGATATTACATGGTATCAATTTACTTCTCAAAGGCTGCCAAAACCCACATTGCGCCTGCCTTCCACTTGAACTACAATGTTCAGTGCTGATTGGAATACTATTTGGATTATTTACCAGTATCCTTTTTTTAAAAAAATAGTATTGTATTGGTAAAGTCTGAGAGTAGTCAGCTGAATTGATGCACATGCATAGTAAATATCTATAAAGCAAAGTCATGTGAACACCTTTGAAATATCTAAACACTTCTTAAAATGATTATGTTGATTTAGTCAAATTTAAAGAGTTAGCTCTTGTTTTATGTGGCCATAAAAATTTAATTTGTCAGTTTTTTCTCTTCCTCTCCCTTATCCTTTTCTGGGGCCTCACTTATACCCCTGTGTCCCTAACCAACAACTGTTTCTTTTTTTCATCCAAGTATAACCATATTTTTAAATAGATACTGGAAGTATTTTATATTTTTGATGGAAATCTTATCAGTTGCCTACTATTTCACATTCATCCAACAACAGATAAAAACATATTAGTTTCTTTTATTTGGGGTAAGGAATGTGCAAACTTTACAATAATGCTACTTTTATAAAGGCACTATCATAATTTTTTCATAGAAACTGGTTGTTATAACTTCGATAAGCATGACCTAAAACCATGATGCACAGCCCAATCATCTGAGTTTTGGCTGATCATTTCACTTGGAGTTTTCCTTCCAAATAGGATAGCAGTCAGTCTGTAGAAGGACATAGACAGGGCTGAAAGAATGGAGACATGGAAAATTACTGTGGCTAAGAGAGCCCAAATGGAAAAACAAACCTTACACCAATACATGTGTAAGTCTATTAGGGGTCCTTATCTCACAGCAATGTGGCCATCCACACTGGCCAGGTTCAAGCCATCCTGGGGCTTGATCCACTTGGCTCAAGTCTTAGTACAGAATGAAGTTGGGCTTTGGTTCATGAGGCAGGATAAAGAAGAGCACCACAGGAATTTTCCTAAGTTTTTAGGATGTGGAAATGGCAGCATCATCTCGTAGAGAAAACCCCCAAGTGAAAACTATAAAATCTGGAGCCTGGTTCCTTCTCTTTCTGTGAATTCTCACAGAACTCTTCAATTTTCTAGGTACTTTATTGGCATTATTCTGCCATACCTCACAGCTCTGTGAGACTGATCATCCTGAAGTGATATCTAGACAAACTCATAGATGGCTATTAGTCAAAATGTACTGTCCTGAAAGAGTACAAATTTCTACACTAAGCCCAGTAGTCTTGGGAATCTGGAAGAATAAGACATTCTTTCTTAAAGATGAATATTTTTTTCAAAGATAAGTATTAGTCAATGTGTCTGAAGTATAAAAGAATAGAGGATAAGCCCAACTGAATGCAGAAGGAAGAATCTCAGGAATTAAACCTACAAGGTTTTTAACACATTTTGTGGTAGCATGGAAATGTGGATTAAGCACTGGATTTGACACCAGAAATCTTTGGTTGGAGTTCTGGCTCTTATAATTATTATCTTTGTGGTCTTATGCATGTCCTTTCCCCTCCAAGCATCAATATTCTCATTTGTTAAATAAGTGAATAAGGGTATCAAAAAAGCTGATAATTCATGATATTGACCAGTCGTGTAGGTTATGTTATTATTTATGTTTATATTATATTTTAAATATTATGTTATAATATATACAAATATATTATATATAACATTATATTTATGTTACATTTTATACAATTTTGTGCTTAGGGCAAATGCTTATTTAGTTAATAGTCCCTATTTTGTTTCTTTATCATTCATTTAGTCAATCACTACTGCATGGCCAGTAGTAAAAGTCCAAGTCAGAATGAGCTACTATGTTTGTTGTCACAGTTAATCAATTAACAGAGATAAAGGATTTTTCCTATATTCACTTAGTCTAGTGATATGAAGAGATATCAGTGAATGGCTAAAAATAAGTGGCAATTATCTCACTTGGGCATAGACAAATGATCTTTAAAGCTTCTTAGGACCATAAAAAATTATGTCTTTAAGAAAGCTCTATTTCTGAAGTTTAGGTTGATCTCATTTTATTTTTGATGTTGGCCAATGGAAAACTTCTTATGCTAGCATTTTACTAGGCTTACATTCTTTAGGGGCTCTTTCAGATTCAATCCTTAAAGTCACTCTAGAGGTGACTTTTTTTTTAACTCTATGCCCTTCTTACTATTTTGGTGTCTGTTAAATTTGGGATTACTTCAGGACAGGTATTCTTAAACTGAATTCCTTAAACTTTTTTTTTAATTTTAAAATATTTTGTTAACAATATCTCTTTTCTTTTGTTTAAAACTCTTACTTTCTATCTTCCAGTTGACACTAACTATTGGTCCTGAGGCAGAAGAGAGCTAAGGGTTAGATAATAGGGGTTTAGTGACTAGCCCAGGGTCACATAGGTAGGAAATGTCTGAGGCCAGATTTGAGTCTAGGACCTCCCAATTCCAGGCCTGATTACCCACTGAGCCACTTAGCTGCTGTCATCAACTATATTTCAAAATAATTAATTTCATTTATAATAAGGAATGTGTTTGTTCCTATGTTTTTTACTTTGTATATTTAAAAATATTATTTTTAGAAAGGGTATATAGATTTTACCATAATGCCAAGGGCTTTATGACCCAGAGAAAAAAAGATTAAGGGCTTGGATCTTTATTTAGTACTATGATTTATTTATTTATTTGTCTATCTATCTATCTATTTATTACCTTTGATCTTGGAATCAATGCTGTGTTTTGGTTCCAAGACAGAAGAGTGGTAAAGCCTAGAAAATAAAGGTTAAGTGACTAGCCCAGGGCCACATAACTAGAAGTGTCTGAGGCTAGAATTGAACACAGTACTGCCCATCTCTAGGCCTGGCTCTCAATCCACTGTAGTACCATAATTTAAAGAAAAGACACTGATCAAATGAGCTGAGCTTTCTAGCTTTCCTATGTTGATTAAGCCTTATAATAGGTTCCAAAATATCAAAGTATCACAATATCAGTTATAATTCCCCTGACTCTTCCAGCTGAACTGCTGAAATACACAGTGCTCTTATCTCCCTGCATTTTACTTCTTTCTCTCACTCCCATGAAAATATCAGTCCATCATTACAAAGGATCGTATGTTAATCAGTTGTAAATATGAAAAAGAAACCTGAAGGGCATTTCTAAAAACTCAGAAGGCTAAGTTGACAATGCACTACTTAAATATTTCCAGGAATACTGAAGCTTCCCAAGAAGCTGAAAACAAATTGTGACATTAAAAATGAAGAGTGTAAGCTCCATTCATGCCACTTACATTATTCCTGTACTGTAAAACAATAGCCTCCCCATTTCCCAACAAATAAGTAGCTCTTCCACAATCTTGCTTCAGCCAGCCTCTCTAGCTTTATCTTGCACCCATCCCCTCCCCACTCTATTTCAGTCAAAGTGCACTATGATCTGGCTTTGTTCTGGAACCAGCTCATGTCCACTCATGAGAGTCAAATCAAGCAATATTTCATTGATTTAAGATAGTCTAGACTTATGAAAGTGATGGGGAAAACACTAATAATGGAATTTAAATTTTTAAAAATTAAAATAAAAAGTGTGTGTATTCTTTTTTTTCTTCTTCTTCTTCTCCTCCTTCTTCTTCCTCTTCCTCTTCTTTCTACTTTTAGCAATTGGCATAACTCTACTACTTGACTGAAAGTTTAAGTACAACTTAAGGGACATAAGCTTTCCTTACCCAGATTTCTCAGCTAATCAGCCATTTTCTCCCTCTTTGCTAGAAGAGGAAGCATATTTATTCCTTGCTATCATTAATCTTAATACCTAGGGCTCTTAATTTTATCTCTTTTGGCCATTGTCTTCACGCATTCTCTCAATAATCACCTATCGTTCTCTCTATTTTTCCTTGTCCACTTGTCTACAAACATTTACAGTCTTCCAAACTATAAATAAACATTTTTTTATTCTTCTATTCCATCCAGCTACTGTCATAATTCTCTCTTAACCCCCGTGGCCAAATGTTCTAAAAAAACCAAAATGCTGACTGTGGCCAATGCTTATTTACTTTATTTTCAATCTCTTGGAACTTGGCTTCTATTTCCCCTGCTACTAAAACTGAACATCAACTCCTAATAACTTCCTAAATTATTAAATGAAAGGATCTTTTCCTTTCTTCATTCTCACTGACCTATCTGGAGTATTCATCACTAACGTACCCATTTCTTCCAGATACTTGCTAATCTTTTGAATTTCAAGGCAATAAACTCATCATTATCCTCCTCTCTCCATAAGCGGATCTTCTCATTCTTTTTTTCTGGAAGTTTGGTATAGTGGAAAGAATACTGAACTTGGGAACCAGGACCTACATATGAATCCTAGCTCTGAACTTTAATACCTATGTGAGCTTGGGATATGACTTAACCTCTTTTTGCCCCACTTTATTCATCTCTAAAATAAGGATTTAAGAAAATTTTCTAAGATCCCTTCAAACAGTAAATCTATGATTCTATGATCTTCTCAATGTCATTAGATGAATGCCTTCCTTGGGTCCTGATTTTCTCATTCCACATACCCTTTACAATCACAATTACTCCCACAGTTTCAATGACCATCTTTAGGCAGGTGACTCCAAAATCTGTCACTTCTCCTTGGTGTTCTCTTCCTATTCTACAGTCTCTCATCTCCAAATATTTAAAGCATAACTATGTTTCATCAGCCTCTTGATCTCTTTAAGTCCCCAAAAGAGTTATTATTTGTTTTAGAAAACTTATTCCTTCTGACGTCACTATATTTTTCAGTGGTAATATCATCCATATACCAATTTTCCCATTTTCAAGGACACAGGCTTCTAACTACATTTGCCTTTCTCCCTCTTAAGACGCAGCTGATGGTACAGTAGATACTTTGTTGAGCCAAGGAAATCTGAGTTCAAATCTAGCCTCAGACAATTACTAGCTGTCTGACTCTGGACATGTCACACACCCCACTTACCTCAGTGTCCTCAGGTGTAAAATGGGAGAAAGAATAGCACCTATCTCACAGGAATGTTGTAAGGATCAAATGAAATAATTGTAGAAAGTGCATAGCACTGTGTCTGCCACATTGTAAGTGCTATATAAGGGCTTCATACCTTTCCTTCCCTGAAAAAAATACCCACTCAGTCATAATTCTGGCTCTGTAAGATGGTCGATATCTACAGCTTCCTATCTTTTACCATTATTACTCTGATATAGGCTAGGATTATTAAAGCTTCCTGATAGATCTTCCTACTTCTATTTTCTCCTCTCCTCAAAACTGCCAGGAGCCTTCTTCATGAACTGAACTGTTTATGGCACTCTGCTCAAAAAGCATCACTGCAGGCAGATAGGTGGCTCAGTGGATTGAGAGTCAAGCCCAGAGATGGGAGATTCTGGGTTCAAATGTGGTCTCAGACACTTCCTAGCTGTATGATCCTGGGAAAGTCATGACCCCCATTACCAAGCCCTTTACCATTCTTTTGCCTTAGAACCAATACATGGTTCGATTCAAAGACTTTTTTGGTTGTTTTTTGTTTGTTTGTTTGTTTTTTAAACATCGACAAAGCAAAGTGAACTCTTTTGTCTGGCATTCATAAATTTAGAGATGAAAGAGATATTTGAGTTTTTCTATTCCAAACCCTTTAATTTCAGTTGAGAAAACAGACTCTGAGAGGCTGAATCATTTGCCCCAAATCACAAAGGTAATAAGTTTTAGGATGGGATTTTAACCAAGGATTCCAATATCCAAATCCAAACCTCTGCCCACTACATTAAAAGACCTTCATAATCCAACAACATCCTTTCTTTGCATCCTTTTATTCTGCCATGTCCTTTATACTCTATAGAAGAATTGGATTATTCATTTCCTCTCAACCCCCAACCCCTGGGGACCTTTGCATTTTCCTGCCTATTTCTTTGCTTGTATTAGTTTCTATGCTGCAATGCCCTCAGATTCTTTCCTAGTCATCTTTTGAAGCCCAATCCAAATGTCTTCTACTCCATGATATATTCTCTGCCTCCCTCTGGCAGATGACAATATTGTCTTTTTTATATCCTCTAAGAGAGCACTGTTTACACCTTTGCTCTGAAATGACTTTGTATTATTTTGCAGCAAAGTTGGGGGTGTTATATCTCCCACTAGACATTAAATTGCATGAACGCAAGTATAGATCTTGAAACTTCCCTAGCACCTAGCACAATATTTACCAAACAATTGGTGTTTAATAAATATTTGTTGAATCAAATCTTGCCATTTTCCAGAAAACAAAATAGCCAGTCTTATTTATTTGTCTTTTAATCCAACTTTCATTCTGTCAAATATCATGTGGGAATGAGTCAAAGGAAATGCATGAAAGGATAAAATAATTTCAAAGATACTTTTATGATTCTGCTAAATAATGATTTTCTTTAGAATAAGGTATCTATGAAAACATACACCACTATTGTTGAGAACTACCCCCATAATACAGAGAGGACAAAACTAAATATATACATCTAATGAGGTAATAAAAAGGGAGTCACAAAAACAGGAAATTGAGATTCAAAAGCTAAACTTGCCCATGTGGAAGCATCTGTCTGAGTAGTAGTAAACACCATGAGACTCTGACTGACCTCATTTATCACTTAAGATCACAGAAAGAGATCACAGGAAAAATAAAATAAAGATCTTTGTCTAGAAGAATTGCTGGCCATAAAGGTTTGTTTTTGTGAATGACAAAGAGGAAGTAGGAGACTTTATTTAAAATGCTAAAAGCATTTATTGAGACAAAATTAATATAGCTATACTGGGTCTAAGGATCTTCAGTCAATCAGTCAGTCAATAAACATGTATTAAACATTTAATATGGAGGGGGCAGCTAGGTAGTTCAGTGGATTGAGAGCCAGGCCTAGAGATGGGAGGTCCTAGGTTCAAATTTGGCCTCAGACACTTCCCAGGTGTGTGACCCTGGGAAAGTCACTTAACTCCCATTGCCTAGCCCTTACCACTCTTCTGCCTTGGAACCAATATACAGTATTCATTCCAAGATGAAAGGAAAGGGTTTAAAAAATATGAGTCAGATACTGGTGATAAAAAGAAAGATTAAAAAGATAATCTCTGATCTCAAGAAGCTAAAAATCTAATGTTAGTCTATCTTCCTTATCCAATGGGGAATCACTGATGAGAAGGTGGGTGGTAGTTGTGGGTACCATCACCCTGTCCTAGTATAGTGAGAAAGCAAAATGATTCTTCTATCATTATATTCTTTTAAAAAATAAAGTTAACTTTACTCCTTTATGAATCTACAGAATTCTTTGTACCTGAAAACAAAAGTACCTCATTTTGGGGCCATATAGTTGTATTTTTTCCTAAAACAAAAATCATTACAGTATTGAGTCTCTTTTTAGTCTTCAAGTATGATATTTTCTCTAGGACATTGGGCCTCAGTCTTCCATACCAAATGTCAGCCTCCAGATACTTTGAGAGAGACATATTATCCCTTAAAAATGAAATATTGTTCCATTAAATAAGAGCCAGTGAGTTTTTCTTATGATGAAATCAATCAGAGAAAATGGATCAGAGAAAAAGTAAGGCTAATATTTTATTAATTTCTAAATAAATCTAAATATTTATTTTATCCTTGTGTATGTATATACATATGTATAGATATCGAATGAATTCATTATCATTTACTATATGTAACATATAGATTATATTCATTTACCACAAATATACATCTTATGAGAATATATAATTCACTTCTTAGAATCTAATAAATTATTTTACATATATACATATACAATCATATTAAAAACATTTCTTAAAGGGTTTTTTTTTTTTGCTAAAAATGGCCAAACTGGAAAAAAGTAAATGATGAGACATCTGAAATGAATTTCTTAGGTTAACATCAAAAGACAATACTAAGTCACAGAGGGGAAAAATTAAGTCCAAAAAAAACTTTATTTGGTTTTTTAATCATGATATATTTTATATGGTGCACACCCAAATATTACTTCACACACATGCCCTTATCTGCCTTTTACATAGTAGCGAAATTTTACTGTTTTACATATTTTTGAACCCTTTTATCTTTCTTCTTTTTATTTGCTGCATAGTTTAGGAAAATCAAGCAAAGTAAACAAGTATCAGTGAATGCATTTTTTGCATTATTCCAATGCTTGCCACAGAATGGAATGCAAAGAGAATGTCAACAAGTGTTATTTCCCTCTTTTGCAAATTTTGCATCTCAGACTTTCCCACAATTTAGTTTATAAACATCAAAGTAATAGAAGTCTACTTTCTACTTGCACAACCACCAATGTTCTTTTCCCTCAGTAGGACAAGAGTAAGAAAAGTTGGCTGTCTCACAAACTTTCTGAGAAGGAAAAAAATGAATCCATGCAAATCTCTAGTTGGGATTTAGATAGTCCCTTTAGTCTAAAATATTATAGCAAAGGGGAAAGGCGAAGCAGGCTAGACTAATATTTCAAATATATTAAAGAGAAACAGTTTCACAAGGAAGCCTAGGAATGGTGGACCCATGCTGCTAGAGAGTTCATTTACATTTATAAAACTTGAGTTGTCTTCATATGGTTCATAAAAAGTTATTATGTGAAAAAGTTGGCTGCTCACTCCATTATTCATTGCAAATACTCTAAAACAAATAACTGTTAAACACATAAAAGTTCAATATATTAAGTGGGAAAGGTAAATGAAACCTGCTAAACAAATTATAATCTCTAGATGAGTGAAATGGGTGCCCTTATTGCAAGTTAGTACATCCATGAGAACAAAGTCACAAAGTTACAAAGGCTTCCCCTACGTTCTTCATTAAAGCAGCCATCCAGAGATTTGGGGATCTGCATAAGAAAGCTACAGAGAAATAGCCCTTTTCAGAAATTAATAATGTATCTAGGTCAATGTGGAGCCTCAGGTATGCTGCCATTCTGTTAAATTCCAATGTGCTGTATCGACACTGATGTAATTCCTCATTCTCAGACACTAGGTCTTATTTTCTCTACCACCTTTGGGGTTTGAATGAAATCTACCTATTCTCTACCATGCAGTTTATCTTACCTAAATAAATTTATGGTAGATAAAAATCAGAATCACTATTACTTTAGAAAACTTTGGATTTATTTTAGCAATTCTTCTGAAGAGTTAGAAATGTCCAAGGGCTACAATTCTAACTCTTCAGAAGAATATAATAATCTGGAATCACTTCTAAGTCCTTTAGGATCCATCAGATAATGAAGCAGTCCTGGGTTGAGCCTCCCCAGTCCTCTTTAGCTTTGGCTTTGAAAAGTGTAGTTGGTACAGCTCAGGGCAAGCCATTGGATCATGGGCTTAGATCTGAAAGGGTCATTAAAAGTCATTTATTCCAACCCTCTTATTTTACATATGGGAAAAGTGAGGAAGGCCCAGAGAGATTGTAACTTTCACAACAACAAGGATAACAGTCATCAGAGCTTTCAAAATGAGTTAAATTTTCATTAAGAAGCTGTAAAATTCATTTAAAATAATTCTAGCTCATTCAGTGGATGGAGTCTGACCTGAGTTCAAATTTGACTTCAGACATTTCTTGGCTATGTAACCCTGGGCAAGTTACTTAACCTCTGTCTACCTCACTTTTCTCAACTATAAAATGAAGTTAATAATAGCACCTACCTCCTTGGGTTATTTTAAGCTACACTAAGATAATATTTGAAAAGTTCTTTGCAAACTTTAAAGTGTTTTATAAATTCTAGCTATTATTACTGTAAAGTAATGCTAGCATCTGATTTTGCTTCAGTCTGAAGAGAGTAGAAGTCTACAGATCATATGCTTTTGGACAACACCTCTGGTCACAGCATCACCAAAATCTATGAAGAAGTATTAAAAATAAAAAGGCTAACCACAAATAGGCTAAGAATTTATAAGTTCTGCTCACTAGTATGCTTCTCCTTCCCGTTTACACTTCATTTTTTGCCTTAATACACTGAATATTGCTTGCCTGACTATCACCTCCTCCTTGTCCATGATTTAGATTTCCCTATAACTTAATGCTTTGATTATTAATACCTAAAAGACCTGTCAAATCTCTTATCTCTAGCTGTACTCCTGATAAGGGTCCTTCCTCACCACATCTGCTGTCCTACTACTATTCATGCAACATATCATTTACAGTCACCCAACATCCAGTCTATGGGGTAAACCTGGAATTTGGGTGAAATAGCTACCTTTCATAAATGAGTAGCAGGACTACAGATACTTGCCTTCAAAATACATTCATCAAGACAATCCCACAGAATGCTAGAATCACCAATAACTAGAATACATGACCAAACTGCTTATTTTCGTATTGAGATCTATTTCCTCAAAATCTATTTTATAATTCAGTCTGGTTTGGCCTTGTTTTTGTTGAAAAAGAAAATTACAAGAAGCACATAGCATCGTTTATGGATATGACTTTATTACACAGCTGACGGTTGTAAACAACATAGTACTGAAAGGACATTTTCATACTAACCCTATTATGTTCTTAATTTTTTTTGTGAGTTTTACCTTTTCAAATATTAGAATCACTGAAGAGGTTAGGCTTGGAAGTCATCTAGACCAATATCACACAATGAACAAACCCAAAACCATGTTATTCCTCATGGAAGATTATTTAATCTCTGCTGATATATTTTAGGTAACAGGCACCTCACCACCTTCACAAAGAATATGGTTCCATATAAATAGAGTTTCTAAAGCTATTAAAACAGCTTTCTTGCATTAAGCAAAATTGTTCTCTTGTCACTCTTAAGCCTTGTCTTAACTTTATCTTTTGGCACAAAAGAAAACATGTCTATTCTATCTTCTACATTAAAACTTTTTAGGTATTGGGAAATAGCTATTGTTTCTTTAATTTTAATTTTTCTGTTTTCTTTAAATTTAAATCCAAAGGTCTATTAATTCTTTATATATAAATTCTTGATGAATATGTTACCATTTAAATCTAGAAGAATTTTTTTTCAATGTCCCTTTAGAAATCTGGGAATCAAAATCAAATGCAGTCTTACAGCTGTGGGTTAGTCAATATAAATGGTATTATTACATTACCCTGTTTTAGTGGCTCCAGCCCAACAGTAATATAATGCCACTGATCAATATCAGTGTGTTTCTTCTTCACAATGAACATTTTTTAGAGACGACCTGCCTCTTCAAAAGCATATATATTGCTGAGAAGGTAGCTAGAAAGCCCAGTGGATTAAGAACTAGAGATGAAAAGTCCTGGGTTCAAATATGGCCTCAGACACTATCCAGCTGGGTGACCTTGGGTAAGTCATTTAACTCACATACTGCTCTTCTGACCTTGTACCAATACAGAATATTGACACTAAGATGTAAGGTAAGGGTTTAAAAGATACCTATATTATTTAGTTCAACAGGGAGCTGACCATTAACAATGCATATTTGCCTGTATGAAGTGGGATCTATCTATCTATCTATCTATCTATCTATCTATCTATCTATCTATCTATCTATCTATCTATCTAATTAAGTTGATGTGTGACCAGAAATGGAGGATCATAGAAACAGAGGAAGGAACAACATACAGAGAACCAGATCGCAGGAGGCTCCACTGGTAGTTATTCTGGCAATGTTAACATATCCATAGAAAAATCACTGTCATGTTAGATATACACATGATAGAAATTTTACAGAAAAACAGCAATATAAATGATATAGGATGCAGTATGGATAGGTTGCAATCTGCTCTATAAAATGGAATACACTGATGAGCAATATGATTATAATCCATATAAGCATCTAAGTTTAAAAGAAGCCTAATCCAAGACTGAGTACTTCCCCAACGTTTCTAGTTTAATCTATCTAGTTACAGTCATCAGTGTCTAAAATGTTCAGTGATTTTGGGGGGGAATTGTCTGACTGTATTATACCCAGAACTCCAAAAGTCTTAGTGCAGTTTTAAACTCATGGCTTTTGGAATACATTCTCTTCACTCACAGTCTCACATAAGGATCATATCTTTGTTTTCAGAGTGCTTCTGTTGCTGCTTTTGGGGATTCACTGCAAAGTTTCTAAGACCAATTCATTCACCTTTGCTACTACCATAGACTCACTTTGGGCCAATCTGCAAGCATCCTGATGTTATGAAAAACTTATGGCACTACACTCATACTGGTATGTAATTATTTGCCTACTAATTTGATTTCCTCTTTCAAACAAGTAAAATATGGGATGTAAATAGGTAATTTGGATACTGTTCTCATCACTGCACCATCAAATTACTATTTACATAATAAACTACAGTATTATTACTTGTCTGGAAGTTTTGAAGTCTATTAAAAAAGGAAAAGCCATTGACCTCCTTCTGACTAAAGAGTCTGTAGAAAGGATTCTTAATCTGAAGTTAGTGATTTTGTTTTCAAATTGATAACTGTATTTCAACGTAATTGACTTCCTTTGTAAGCACATATTTTTATTTCATGCATTTAAAAACATTATTTTCAGAAGGCATCCAGAGGCTTCACTTAATTAACAAAGTAGTTCACAACTCTCACCCCTTGCCACAAAAAGAAAAACAAAAACAAAAACAAAAATAAAAACAACCCAATCCAACAACTAAGAATGTCCGGTATATACAATTTGTTCATGATAATTTCATTTTTTTCTCTTTCCTTTCATCATAATCCAAGCTCTTTCTGATATTCAATTATTCTCAGGTCCATTCCTTTATATTCACCACTTAATTTACTCTTCTTCCATTAGATCTATTTCTTTTTAATCTTTTGAATCAAGTACATCATATAAATCATGAATGTCATCCTACCAAGTCCTAATGTAAGTTAGGAATAAAGGGATAGGAATTGGATCCATAATTTCATTGGAATAGAGAATTTCCAGTGAGGAATCTCCAATACTAATAAAGGGCATCATCTTCTCTGAAACTGAAGTTTAGAGAGCTGCCAAGATACTGAGAGTTTGAGTAGCTTGTTCAAGGTCACATATGAAGAATGCCTCAGAGACTAGACAGGAACCCAGGTGTTCCAGGTTCCAAGACCTGCTAACTATTACCTGATGCCCCATAATTTATTTGGCAAAAATATAAAATTCATTTTGATACTCTAACTAAAGCTAATTTAATTCAAATACTTTTCTGGCAAGGCAATGTGAACCCAAACTTGCCTTTTTGGATAAAAATCAAGCTAATAAATCAAATGCATTCAAATTTCATTTCCTGTATTCAAGATTCTTTCCATGTGATTATAAAAATGCTATTTAATTATAACAAAAATAAACTTTGAATCAATTTTTGACAATGGCTTGGACCAAACAGGTGTGGGCTACATAAATATGTAAGTAATAAGTACTGTGAAATCTCAGTTTTGCATCTCATAGGGATATTGTAACAAATTAAAGAAAATTTGAATAACTGAAACTTTAAGTTCTATCTGAAACAAATGAATATTAAATAAATGTCACAGAGATATATTTTTCATACAGACTTCTCAGAAGTAACTTGTCACCACATTTTTGGGGTACTTTTTATTTTGCTACTCACAAAATCATAAATTAGAAGAAATCTTAGAAGAAGCCATTCTAATCACCATGGTAAGCATGAATCACTTTGTGACATCCCTGATAATTGAGCATTCAGTCAACACTTGAATAATTCCAGTCATAAAAATTCATTATCCATTCTATTTTTTTGAAAGTTCTAATTGTTAAGCTATTCCTTTTAATACAGTTGAAAACTATTTCCACATATTGAGCTGAGATCTCACTTTTAGAGTAGACTATGTTTAACCTTTGTTTCTTGGGAATTTTATTTCACATATTTGAAGATTATGATCATATTTGCAGGAAATCTTCCTCTCCCCTCACTTCTCTGACCTTCCATAAATTCCTTGAATTGCTGCTCAAATTGTTTATCAAAAAGCATCATTAAAGGAATATGATATTCTAGAGAAGAGATTTGTTGATTCTAGTATCATCGATCACTCTGCCAGTTGCGTGAAACCTATGTACTGCTTAAATACAATGAAATAAAGTAAATTAGAAAGAATTATAAAGGAAACTGATTATATTAAAATAAAGTTTTCAAAAAAAATCTCAGGTTAAAAACTCCTAGCTGATTCAAGTTAGTGTGCTTTTTTAAATGCAACTCCTTCAGCTTCCTGTCTATCAAATCATCATGTTGTTCATTTAGATTAATCTTCCATTTCACTAAAATACTCTAGTTTGTTTGTTTTTTCAGTCTACCATCTAGTCACATTTACCCAGCCTCAATTTATATCACTTGTCTCTTTGAAACTAGGCACAAGACTTTACAATTAATATCATTACATTTCATAATATCAAAGACACAAAAATATTATGCCATCTTATTTTATCTTTTGGATTCCTATTGTGTTTTCAACATATTAGTTGTCCCTCTCAACTTTGTGTCATATACAAATTTGATAAGTAAGTTATCTTTCCCTTCATTCAAGTTACTGGCAAAAATGATGTGAAGGACTGAGACAAGAAAAAAAAAAGTGTTTCAGAATGAAATTCTGAGATGAGGACCACATAAACATCTCTAAATCTTCCTTTCTCCACATTAAGGATTTCATTCCTTCAACTTGAAGGACATGGCTTTGAGAACCTTCGCTATCCACATTGACCTACTTTGGATATGGTAATATTTGTCCATACATCAACATTTTTCAGGCATAATCAGTTAAGCAGTTGCAAATATACCCAATTGTACTATAATCTAGATCACACTTCTCTATTTTACACATTAGGATATTCTGAAAAGCTCTGTCAAATACTTTACAGAAAGTGAAATACACAGTGTCTGTAGCCTTTCCCTGATCTACACAGTCTAGTAACCCTATCCATAAAAAAGGAAATTACATTAGCCTAGCATGACTTGTCTTTAATGAACCCATGTTGGCTTATAATTATCACTGATATGCATCAAAGCAGTGTTTCCATGCAATGCATATTTTTATATTGTTTATGTTAGAAGACATTCATCACACATACAATAAAACACTTATGAAGGAATAAAGTAGAAGATGGCATGCCATGATATGCAATCAGCCTCCAATGTCTCCTTCTTTGGTTTTGGATATCGTGGGAACTTGTTTGTTGATAACATTTAGAGCCTTCAGAATTGATCACTGTATAGTATCTTTTTTTCTGTATGAATTGTTCTCCTGGTTCAGTTCACTTTGTATCAGTTCATATAAATCTTTTTAGGTTTTTCTGAACTCAATCTCTTAACCATTTCTAATGGTGCAATAGTTTACATTATTACAACTTGTTCATTCATTCTTCAAGTGACAGACAATCCTTCAGTTTCCAATTCTTTGCCACTACAAAAATAGTTGCTAAAATATTTCTGTACAAGTAGGTCTTTTCTCCTTATCTCTGATCTCTTTGAGATATAGACCCAGTAGTGGTATTACTGGGCCAAACAATATGCATAATTTTACGATCCTTTGAGTGTGGTTCCATACTGTTCTCCAGAATGGTTATATCAGTTCACACTGTTCCAAAAATACTGTATTAGTGTACCAATTTTCCCACTTCACTTCCAATATTTATCATTTTCCTTTTTGATCAGGTTAGTCAATCTGATTAGGAGGTGGTATCTCAGAGTTATTTTTGTTTGCATTTCTCTAATCAACATGGAACATTTTTTTTTCATATGACTACAGAGAGTTCTAAATTCTTTCTCAAAGAACTACCTGTTCCTATCCTTTGACCATTTTTCAATTTGATAATGCTTTGTATTCTTATAAATTTAACTTAATTCTCTATATACTTAAAAATGAGGCTTTTGTCAGAGATGTTTCCTATAAATATTTCCCCAAAATTTTGTTGTTTCCCTTATAATCCTAGTTGCATTGGCTTTGTTTGTTCAAAAACATTTTAAATTTAATGTCATCCAAATTTTCCGGTTCATTTATCATAATGTTTTCTAAGTATAGTTTGGTTATAGTCTTCCTTTATCCATAAGTCTGACAGGCAAACTTTTCCATGTTCCCTTAATTTGTTTATGATATCACCCTTTATTTCCAGATCAAGTATTCATTTTGACTTTATTCTGATGTGTGGTGTGAGATTTTGGTCTATGCCTAGTTTCTTCTATAGTATTTTCTCATTTCCCCAGCAGTTTTTTTCAAATAGTGGGTTCTTTCCCCCAAAGGCTTGGATCTTTAGTTTTTGAAAACACTAAGCTATTATAGATATTTACTACCATGTATCTTACCTAGTCTATTCCACTTATCCACTATTATATTTCTTTTTTAAAAATTAATTATTATTATTTTAAAAAACTTATTCCATTTTAGAATCAATACAGTTTATTGGTTCCAAGACAGAAGAACAGTAAAGATTATGAAATGGGGGTTAAGTGACTTGCCCAGAATAATACAGCTAGCAAGTGTTTGAGGTCAGATTTAAACCAATCATTCCCTCCATATGTGATACCTTGTCTAAACATGACATAGCATAACATAGAGTACCTTTATCTCTCCCCCCCACATCATATTTGATCTGATTCATCTTATAAAAATCAGTTTTGTGGTAAATGCCAGTTTTGGAATTACTTTATATATGAAGAAAAAATAATCCTTTCTTTTTTTCCCTTTTAGGAAATAATTTCCATGTTTTCTTAATAAATCCACTGACCCCAAGAATACGCCAGCACCAGTATTGCTTTTTTGACCAGCCAATTTAGACCCTTTTAATGGAAATAAACTGAAACCATAATTTCTCTTTCACTAGAGATAGCCCCAGGCTCCTAATTGTGATGCTTTGTGCAATGAAACATTGCATCTATTAAAAGAGACCTTATACATTTCCCAACAGATTAGAAAATTGTAAGGAAAAAAAATGAGAACACTTATCTTTTCCCTTAACCTTCAAAAAATACAAAGTGGCTCCAGAATTTTAGATTTATAAACTAATCTCATTCACTGATCTAGAATAATAAACACTAGAGAATCTGGCTATTTATAAAGCTGGTTTTCATGACCAACTTAACAAACTTTCCTTTGGCTTTAATTTTTCAAACTGAAATGCAAAAATAGAAGCACTATCTTCAGGCTTCTTTTCTTGTAAAGATATTCATCTTCACTTAAAATAGCTGGTTTTGCTTTTGTAAAAGCGAGAAGGTCACTTACAGAGAATCAACCTGGGGCACGTTTCCATTACTTTTATGAAGGCTAAGTCAAAACACAAATTAATTTCTGTAGCTCATCTTATTCTTAGGGCAACTAGGTAGCACTGGGGATGGAGTATAGGGGCTTGAAATACAGAAGACTTGAGTTAAAAAAACAGCCTCAGTGTGTCAGTCTGGGCAAGTCACTTAATATCTGGTTGTCTCAGTTTCCCGATCTGTAAACTAAGGATAATAATAGCACCTCCCTCTCAGGATTTTTGTGAGGACCGATTAATTGTATTTTAGCATAGTGTCTGCACATAGTACTATAAATATTAGCTTTTTAATTACTATATTTATTCTATATTATTACTATTATTTTATTATCTTGTTGTGGGGGCAGCTAGGTGGCACAATGAATAGAATACTAGGCATGAAGTCGGGAAGAATCATTTTCCTGGGTTCAAAAATGGGTCTCAGACACTTATTAGTTGTATTCCCTGGGAAAGTCACTTAATCCTGTTTTCCTCACTTTTTTCATCTGCAAAATGAGCTCTAGAAGGAAATTGCTAACCACTCCAATATCTTTGCCAAGAAAACCCTGAAAGGGTTCATGAAGAGTCAGGTATAACTGAAATGATTGAATAGCAACAACAAAAGACATTGCTTTTAAGATGTAAGTCCTTCATGTGGAATATACAGTTTATAAGAAGTCTTGAATAAAAAGGTAAAAGAACCATCACTTAACAGTTCTACTCTATTTTATGAATGTCTGCTCTTTTCAGTAATATGATTAGCAGTACCATGATCTTCTGTTCAGTATGATGTTCGCATATGATGTGAAAGAAAAAATAAGAAACCCTTTCTATCTCCCCTCAGGGTCATGAGAAGAAGAAATTTCATATCTGGCAAGTCTGTTCAGACTACTAAATTCTTCTTGTGAAACATTTCTTGGTAAAGAAATTTAGAATTACAGACTCTCTTACCTAAAAGAGGTGTCAGAGAGCAGGAAGCTCAATCTCCTTCACCCCCTCATTTTACCACTTTATTGCTTCAAATCTATAAATGGGAATTAATTTGGCCAAGGTTGCACATCCATTTTGTAGAAAAACTAGGACTTCTTGACCTCCAATTTAGTGCTTGTCTATATTATGCACTCATTTCCTCTTGGCTAATGCTAATTGATTGTACCAAAATTAAAACAATTACCCCCATATCTGGTTGATCAGAAAGCAATGAAAAGTTCTATTCACTAAACCAACTCCGTGCCTTGCACAAAGTAAGCATTAAATGTTGAATTGAACTGAATCTCAACTTTATCTCAGTTGGAAAGATTCTACTCTACATCCTGTTATTACAACAAAAGATGAACTCTTTTTGATTGCAAGTTTCCTTCACAGAATGAATAGCATTGTTGAAGAAACCCAGATTTTTTTTCCACCTAAAAACTGTTTGGCTATGTTCATATATAAAATTTATAGTGAAATTTTTGAGAATTCCACTTCATTCTGTCTAAGTAGACATGGATGATAAATAAAATGTGTAAGTTCATAAAAAACAACTTTTCCAGAGACTATGCTTAAATCAATTCTGTTTTATATTTGCCAAACAAGAATGCTAATGTAAATAATTTAGTATGCTTATATTCATATAATTGATCAGCAAATATTTATTGGGTATGCTTTATGAATTAGACACTGTGCTGTTTACTATTATTATTCTACTACTGGGGAGAAATGGCTAGAATCTCATCTTTCCAAGCAAAATGAAGAATTCAATTAATGTTCTAGGTAATTCAGGCTCTTACTTGAATTGATCTGTATATTTCATATAGAAGGTTTTTTTCCTGGTGAGGGAGGGGTTATGTGATAATTGAATTGCCTATATAATTGCTTTAAATGTCTACTTAATTTTGTTTCTGTGAACATAATTTAAATTTCTCAGTCTAGTAGTTCAGCCTTGTTAGTGTGTCTTACCAGATTCTATGTTTGTTTATCAGAGAATATGATGTATCTACCTCCTCCCTCCTCCTTTCCCATCAGTAGAATGAAACCTCGTGGGCAGAATATCACCTAGCATAGAGCCCTGTTTAAAGTAGCTACACAATATATATTTGTTGACATTTTCATTCAAATATTCAGCATACCTGAATGGATTTTTGGAAACTAAGTTAGTCAGGCTTTGAAACTACATCCAATCAGTTGTCAAATCCTCTGTTTTCTAACCTAGAAATCTTTCTCAAATCTTTTCCCCTCCTGTCTACTCTCTGATCACTTCTCTCTAAATATTGAAATTACCTAATCATTGCCTTTACTGTAGTTCCCTTGCCTTTATCTAACTGCTCTTCAAAGGGCTGCCGAAATGACCTTCTTAATGCACAGTTTTGATGGCATTGACATTCACAAAAAACCTTTCAGCAATTTCTCTTTCTGACCAAACTACCAATTCCTTATCCTAACAGTTCTTATCCTCAATAATCTGATTTTAAACTACCTTTCTGGCTTGATTTCATATTAGTCACTTTTATGTACTCTCTACTCCAGCCAAGAAGCACTACTCACTATTACTGAATCATGTCGTGCCCTCTCTGACATCTATGAATATATGAATATATTCCCCGGGTCTGGGCCAGACTTCTTCTATATTTCTGGCTTAGGGAAACCCTTATCTTTCTTCCAGGCCCAGCTTTAGTACTATATCTCCTTAAAGACTAGAGAATCCATCCAGTCCCCAGCTAGAAACACTCCCTTCTGCCTCAAATGCCATGTTAATTGGAGACCTCTCTTGTGCATTTATCATATTGTATTTGAGTTATAGTTATAATTAGGGGAGGAGTTACCCTTCTCCAAGTATACAGTAAATTCTTTGAGAATATCAATGATGTTATTTTTGTCTTAGGCTCCCCAGGGCTTATTGAAGTGCTTTGCATATGGTAGACATTGAATAAATATTTTTGAATTGAATTGAATTAAATCCAGCATGTTATTTAGTGAAATATATGGCTCATATATAGGAGGAATAAATCGCAGACTAGATAGAATGCCAGGTCTGGGGACAGGATGTATTGAGCTTAAATCTAGCCCTAAACACTTGCTAGCTATGTGATCTGGGGCAGTCCACTTCACTCTGTTTGCCTCAGTTTCTTCATCTGTAAAATGAGTTGGAGAAAGAAATGGTAAATCCACTGTAGCATCTTAGTGAAGAAAACGCTGAATGGGGCCATATGACTCAACAGCAACAGTATCAAATGATATATGTGTATTTACTGCAATATATTTATTTTTTTATAATTACTGAATGTGTCGGTAAACACCTTCTGGAGCTTTATAGCTATTTTAAAAATATTTTGTAGGCAAGTTCTAAATGTAAAACATTACACTATATTTATTTTGAAGTTACCTAGCATCAATAAACATCCCAGGTGGACTTCCTCTGTTTTCAGAGTCTGTGCAATACAAAGGTTGTAACATCAAAATCAAAGAGTTTTGCCTGTATCACTTAGTTAATTGTCATAACATTCTAGGGAAGCTGGAATTTCCTGGGGAAGTTAGTCCATCCTCAGGAAAAAGTAAACAGATGAATTAACCTGATTTCTAAGGTCAGCCGTTGCCTATAACTACACAAGGCAACCAGTTGTAATGATAAGATTACTTGTTCCATGATCTTGTATCCCCTTCTTTATATGCTTTACATGGCATACAATAAAACTAATTGAATTATCATATAAAATTTGATTAATGCCTCACCTTATTTGAAAAAACATGGGGAATAGTAACTTATGACAATGATTTTATTTTCTTTTTGATGTAAATTCATGTAAAATCTAAATCATCCAAATTCATCCTTTGCCTTGGGTTCATCAAAGTACAAGAACAAAGAACATAGTGTTAAGTAGTTCAGATGGAAACATTTTTGAACTAAATTTCCAACCAACTGATGACTTTTTCAAATTCTAAACAGACACTGGATGAGAGCTGAGATCAAAAACATCTCGACAGGCCAAAATAGGAGATTACATCTAATATGGTGAGATTTAATAAGGAAGAATCTTTGTAAAATTCCTTGCTTTGGGTTTGTTAGATTAAAATTAATATATCCAAGTTCTTATTTTCTATAAAGTTTACTAATAATCACTTGAAATAGAAAAAGCAGGTAAGCATAGATTTAAAGTCTCTTTCTTACTCTTAAGTCTAACCATGTGTAGCTCATCCTGCAGGATTCTCCCCTCCAGCCCACCTGTCTATTCAGAGAAGTAGAGAGCCAGGTGGGGTCCATCCACACCTTTTTATTTATGTTCATGTACACAGTGCTGGCATGTAAAAAATGGGATAAACTCGGTTGGTAATCCAGGAGGGGGAGGGGATGAAACTCCCTCTTTACAGGTTAAAAAACCAAACTAACAATGTCCCAAATTCAGGCTGGGGGAGGGTAGACAAGAGCTTATATAAAATGCTCAAAGGAATTTCAGATGGCTTTAAACTCATTATGGATTAAATCAATTAAAAATACCTGAAATTGTTTAAATGCCTATTATATACAAGATATAAAGAATTATACTTGATGCTACTCAGGCGTGTAAAATGGCAACCAAAAATGGTAGCAAGAGCCTACCTTCCATAAAGTTGAGTGTCCAAATAGAACTACAGGAGGGAAAAAAAAATGAGAGTCTTGTCTCTGTCCTCATCAGACCACTTCTTGGGGATTCTGTTGAGATCTGTGAACTTTTACATTTCCTCCAAGGGTTACTCACATGGACCTCATCATCCTTCTTGTGCCCTGTACAAGAACCTTTTTATGTGTGTTATATTCCCATATTAGAATGGAAGCTTAGTGAGAGCAGATGTCTCACCTTTTGGACTGTTTGTTCCTCTGCAACAAAAATTTATTAGTTGAACCACCAAAAGCAAAAAGCAAATCTCCAAGCCAAAAATAGGTTGAGAGAGAGAGAGAGAGCAAGGCTCACAATAAAGCTGGGCTCGCTCCAATGAGCAAGCAGAGACCCCTAGCCTTGTGAGGGCCCCTTATACAACACTGTTTTACAGAGGGGATGTCAGCAGAATAGTATATGCTGAATAAAGTAAATTGACACTGTGTCTTGGTCCTGTATCTTGGTCCCTGCATGCCACTGACATAACCTCTACCCTTAGCGTGAATATACTATGTGCCATGATGATTCAGCAGAGGTCAGTGTAAAGAAAGGCTGTTCTGAACAGTTATAAAGCAAAAACCTGTGGATTAAACCAAAGTCTTTGGCCCACTTTTATAGCAGAGCAGATGGGAAGGATGTATAGTTTAGCCAACTAGCATGGGGGAGGGCAGGCAGGGGGCAAAATATCAATACAAAATAGCTATAAAATATTACAGATTTGGGTATTCTTCAATTATCTTCATCTTTTTGAAGGAATATTTCCAGTTTTCTAGAACTCTGAGATCATGATTTTCTACAAACCAGATCCTTAAAAAAAAAGTCCATGTCCCTTTTTAAAAGGGATTTTAAAGTACATACAACTACTTGTGGTTTTTCAGGTCTCTTTGTGCCAGTTTTTTTGGCAAAGATATTGGAGTAGTTGGCCATTTCCTTCTCCAGCTAATTTTACACATACAAAACTGAGGCAAACGGGGTTAAGCGATTTACCCCAGGTCACAGAGCTAGTAAGTGTCTGAGGTCAGATTTGAACTCAGGAATAAGAGCCTTCCTAATCTCTAGGCTAGTGCTCTATATATTATGCCACTAGCCATGATTGCTGTATCAAATAAGATCATATCTGTAGATACTTGGAAAACAAAGTGTTGTTTAAAATCTGTTATTGCTACTAAATCAATCAATAAGTTGTTTCATATGAATGAAAAGCCTCAATTTGCATTATCTTTTCACTAAGTTCACTTTATAAAATTTCCAACAATTAGGAATAATTGGCAGTTTTATGAGTGCATTTAAAAAAAGGAATTTTGATGATATCCAAAGTGCAATATCAAATTAATAGCTGGGCACTGGATCTGAAAAAAAAAAAAAAGATCCTCTATTCATGAAATCTCTATTTCAGGACATCACGGGATGGAACTGTGAAGCAGTCTTAAGAACTTATCAAAATAATGTGTATTCATATTTAGTATAAAGAATGCCCTGGGTTCTGAGAGAGCAGGGCAAAGACATAGTGTTACCCACTAGCTTTGCAATCTAATAAGAAAAAACTAAAAAAGAATGATTAAAACCAAGTGCACAAACATTTGCAAAATCATTGAAATGAGAATAAGTCATATTTAGGCCTGCAAAACAAAAAAATACAACTACTATATAAGTCACTTGGGAGTTTTTCTTCCAAGGAAAGCATTCTAGCTTTGTGTATCTTGGCCTTTCATAAATCATACTAATTCACACCATGTTTGTAAAGCACCTGAAATTGTTTCTTTTCTTTCTCTTTTTTTTTTGAGAAGCTAATTCAAATGGCCTTTTTATAGTGATAAAATGAATGATTGAATGAAACTAGATTCATTGGAGCACTTTCAGAGAAGAATTAGTAAATGACCATTTCAAAATCCACTATCAGCTTCAGACTATATATTCATTTCCATGTACTTCAGAATTACCTAAATATGTAAAGATGAGATAGTTTCATCTCTGTTACAAAAGAGTCTAGTTGCCATTGATGATCTAGGCTTTCTCTAATCTATCCTAGAAGCACACCACTTCTAAGGAACCAGCATTGTAAAAGCAGAGATATAAACAAACTCAGGATCAGAAGAAAATGTTAAGATGCAAAAATTAAAATTCTTTAAAATTTCACTCAGCTCTTAAAAGCAAAGCAGTTCAGTTAGTGAATTGTGCTAATAACCCTAATTTTCAATTAGATGTTTATCAATGTCTAAAGTTAAATCTTTAAAATGCCACTAGGGGGAAATAGTCAAGATGTTATCTTGTGTAGGTTGACAGGAAGCTGCATGGAATTTGTTCATTATCCTGTCAAAGTTATTCTTTGAACTAAATGTTTCCCTTTTCCTCAGGCAGGTTAAGGGAGACCTAATGGGGAAAAATCCTACCTTCCATCACACAGCATCCTTATGTTCCACAGATTTGTGACTGACCTGCTTGAGGTGTTCCTAGAATTCCCTTTCCTTACCTAATTTTGCTATGTTTGAAAGCATACTCATGTCCATGCATACTTCCTGTACACCTGGGGCAAGGTTATGGCTTTCAGTGTTATAGGTCAAAGACTATGCTTACAGTTGGGGGGTTGGGGGGTGTAGAAAAGAGCAAGGAGGGAGGAGGGGAGGGAGAGCATGAGAGCTGAAGGAAATGGGCAGGAAAAAAGGTGGAAGGAAAACAACTGGAAAGAATTAGGCTATGCCTTGCATTGATGGAATAGAGATTGTATAAGAGTAATGGAAAACCTCCATTCTTATGCACTTAAGTCCCCTGCATCCCTGCAGAGTGGGGAAATCAAGAACTCACTATTGCAAGGCATGAGATGGAGTTTAGAGAAATAGATGTCTGCTAATCATGGTTGGATTCTAACAGATGACCCAAATCCAATTCCTTGAATATGGATTTAGCTTCTCAATGTTAAACTCAAGAAGCTCTTCTTAAATAAATACCAGGAGGAAGCATGACCATAATAATGCCTGAAAAATGAGAGAACACATCCAAAGTGAAGTGCAATGGCTATCCTTCAATCAACAAGAGAAAACTTCATCTTGTTTTGAATAGTTGTCAATCTTGTCCAAAGACTGAATCCAGCACCAGGAACACAAGCCACCAAGAAGGAAGCAGAGCTAGTGAAATGAATAATTGCACATTAGATCCAAGTGCTAGAAATAGCTTAAATCTCATTGAGGTTGGAAACAATCTACACAAACAAAAGGATAATTTGGAAACACTTATAGTTCTGTGTTTCCACAGTTTCTTCAAAAACATCATTGGGAATGGGAAAACTCATAACCTAAAGAATCTGTATGCAAGAAAGCTTCTTATTCCAGAAGTCTCGATTTCTTTCATGTAAACATGATCATGATGAGGATGATATTTTTTGCCTCTGAGCCTCATCTATAAAACTAGGAAGCTAACAAAAGATCCCTTGTAGGTCTAAATCATAGGATTCCATGACCCTAAAGATGTTAAGGGGGTGACATGTAAAGTCTTCCATCTTGCCCTGCCTGCTGCTTGCCTTGACAAAGCTTCCCTAAAGCTCCTAACCGTGGTTGTCCTCTTAGAGTTTGTGGTGTACTTTTAAAAAGGGCTGTCATCACTCCTGGTTAGATCATTTTTGACAAATTCTAGCAAGGACTGAATTTATCAATACTATTCTAAACCTACCACCTCTCCCTCTAAAGTTGGAAATCTAAGAATTATCTTTGACTTTTCTCTCTCCCTAAAGCCCCCAAAACAATCAGTACTAAGCCCTGTCAATCTGAATTCTTCCTTATCTCTTCTATTTATCTCCTTTTCTCTGCTATCATCATCCTTACTCTATTTCAAATTCTTTTCACCTCTCATTTGAACTATTCTAATAATCTTACATAAGCCATCTCCTTTTCTTCAGTTTCTACCTTTTCCAATATATCCTTCCCACATCTGCCAAAAATAAAGCTCATACTCTGATTATGTCATTTCTCTATTCAAAAACCTTTGGTAGCTCCCATATTGCCTCTGGGATTAAAGACAAGGAGGGTAATTATGTCATTCAAAAATGGCTCCAACGTAATTTTCAAGTCTTATTTCTTTATGTACTTTCCACTTTATGTACTCTGGGTTAGACCAGGTGAACAACTAGTTGTCCTCTGAATTAAATATAGTGGCCCCCACCATCTCTAATCTCTGCCTTTCCAAATCCTTATCTTCCTCAAGGTTCAACTTGGCTGCCATTTCCCCTGATCCTCCCAGATAAAAATATTTTCTTTCTCCTCAAAATTTCCATTAGTAGTCTTTCTGGATCTTTCTTTGTTCCCTTTACTCTTTACTTTGTATTATACTTATATCCTCTACTTCTACCTCATTAATTCTTACTATAATATAAGTTCCTTGGGAGCAGGGAATTCTATTTTTGAACATTTCTATCCACTCTGCCTTGTATATAGTAGCTACTAACTACATATTGAATTTGAATTCTAAAATGATTAAAAGTCAGTTATGAGTTTATAAAAATGCAGCAGATTCCTCAAAATCCCCTGATCTGAACATTACCTCCCCCCAACCCTGTTCCATATTTATCCCCACTCCTGGAGTTAGTAATGAATTACTATCACAATCCCCGTAGGAGGGCATAATTCAGGAGTCAGCTAAAAAATATTCCTATCCCAACTATCAGAAAAAATGCTGCCAGCTTCAACAATAGTTTTCAAAAGTTCATATAAAAGAAAAAGTATGTTTTCATTTAAAATGGATAGTATTTTATGTTTCATTTTTATTTTATTTTAATAACAATTTTCTGCATAAATTATCCAAAGTTATATGTTGTCTCCCTCCTTTCTCCTCCACCCCACCCCCCAGCCCAAAGTTGAGAAGCAATTAAATCTGGGTTATATATGTATTATCATGCAAAACCTATTTCCATATTATTCATTTTTGTAAGTGAAAATGGATAGTATTAACATCCAGATTCTTAAACAAAGAATCTTGAATTTACAAACTATGTACAAACTCAAAGTGGAAAGGGAGCAAATAGTTAAGAAGCTGAAGGTAAGTAACCATAATCAAAGCATCACAAATGATAGTGTCATAGAATCATAGAATTTGGAGCTTGGAAAAGTTAAAATTAAATCTCAATAATTATATTATATGTTAAGAGATTTATTAATGATCATTAGAAATCAAGGAATAAAGAAGATACAAAATAAAGACCACATGCCCATGGCTGGTTAACCATTTTTTAGTTAACCCCACTCACCATCATCAATGCTGACTCTACATCAGAGAGTGGGAGCCTCCAAAGCGCACACCCTTTATCCTCTGTCTACAGGAAGTATGTAATGACAGGAAGTCAGTGGGCTCTTGGGATATGTAGTTCTTTTTTAAGGTAACAGATTTTTCAATCTTACAAGCAGGAAGGTACATGGAGTCCCCAAACCACAATATTTTATAGATCAGTATACTGAGGCAGAAAATAGTCCAAAAACTTGTCAAAGATAGAATAAATACTAAAGCCAGAATGAGAATCAAAGGTCTCTCATTACAATCTGACAAGGAGGCACTGGCTGAGTGGAAAGTGTTGAACTTTGAGTCAGAAAGTCCTCATGAGAATCCTGCTTCAGACGCTTACATAGTTAATTTATCCTTATCATTTAAAGAATACTAACAATATGCCAGGAACTGGGTTTGTGCTTTAAAATTCTTATCTCATTTGATCCTGGTAACAATCCTGGGAGATAGTTGCTATTATCATCTTCATTTTGCGGATGAGAAAACTGAGACAATCAGAGATTACGGGACTTGCCCAGGGTCATTGAGTTAGTAAATTGTTGAAGCTGGATTTAAATTCAACATCTTTCTAATTTTAAACCCAGTGCTCCATCCACTGTACCACCCAATTGCCCAGCTAATATTATGTTGTGTTAATTATATTACATTATATATCAGATCATATTACACATATAGTATATGTCATATACTACATAGTTATGTAATGCCAGGAAAGTCACTTCCATACGCTCAGCTTCAGTTTCCTTATTAGTTAGATAAAAATAATAATAACATCTGCCTTCCAAAGTAATTGTGAGGAGATATTGTGCATAAAATACTACACCAAACTTAGAGTGATAAGAAGTGTTAGCTGTTGCCATTTTGCTGCAATGGAAAATGAAAGCCACTGCTAGATAGAAAGAAAAAAAAAAACAGAACAAGCCTGATGATAGTTAAGCAATGACTTAACTTGCCATTATGTAGACCTTTTGAAAGACTTTCTATTAACTGAATCCATTATGCAGCAACAAGTAGCTACCACCATGTTTCCTAGCAAGAGGATATCCGTAGAGTTAGCTAAAATTCTTGTGTGAGAAAGGTTGGCAATTTGAAACTTCAATAGCTAATCCTGACACATGGGGTTGGTGCTCTGTTGTACATGCAGTGTGCATTAGCACCAGCCACTGGTGTTCTATTCCATGTGACAGCCCCATTTCTGGGACCAATTATCTGACAAATAATCCCAGAATAAATGTTAATATGGCAAAGGCTCAAATTAAAATTAGCAACACCTTCTTTGGAATTCTCAATGATTTTTTTAAATGCAAACACATAAAATACATTTACAAATGGTATTCTTATTAAATGAATTTCATTGAAGCATAAAACACTTTCCTTTTGAATTTTCAGACAAGGAAGGAAATGGATACTGTCTTCAACAATGATGGGGTACTACTACTTAAAAGCTGGAAACAAATTCCACACTAATTTGCCACAGTTGTGAAAAACTCTGTTTCAAATGAACTTCAGATTTTGCTAATTTTTCTACTGGTTCTATCCCCAGAATGACAGCAAATACATAGTGACAAAATTTATAAAACACTGGTTGAGCTGAAGCCATAAGGAGCTTCTTAGGAGAATTACAAAATAAATGAAACTTTCAAGTCCTTGTAGAATTTTCCAAGGCACAAATGCAAATATTTGGAAACTTAGAGAGTCCTAGAGGCCCCCAAAGATTCAGCCTTGAGATTTAAATATCTTTTATTTTGGATAAGAGAAGAAATAATGGAAACGATGAAAATTATGACTTAAAAACACAAAAACATTAATTCACAACTTCTTAGTTTCACATTTTTACTTTCATTCCAAACTAGACAAATCGTAGTGACAAAAAAAAAAGAGAAAGAGATGACGGTCTATAGGGTTGCTGATCAAGTAAATAATAGAGTTCGCGTTTGGGGACCATTGCAAACAATTTCTAAGAATCAATGAATGAAATCTATATACTAACTAATATACAGGAATAATTGCATATACACAATATAGCTGTATCTCTGTTGAGAGAGACAGATAGAGAGAGTTAAGTCCACTCAATCCTTACTCCAGTGCTCCCTCATGGAAGGGAGGTTCTCCAAGTTTTTATTAGTAGTACACAAGGTCTGGCAAGCTCCATCAAGGTAGAAAGACTTTTAGTGTAGACCCAGAAATGAGTTGCATATTTTTTATTCAGAGAACAGAATTGAAGGTGTTCATTACCTTGTGACAATTATTTTCAAACCCAGACACTCATGAAAACTATTAACTCAGGCACACCATGTTTCTGATCTGTATTAGTGAAGGGTAAAGGGGGATCCCTGAGCAGCGGGGCAGAAGAGTGCTGGACTTGGATTTAGGAAGACCTGAGCTCAAACACTCTCTCTAACACTTAATAGTGGTATAACTCACCACCAGGAACTTTACCTCTCAATCTCGTTTTATTCATTTGTAAAATGTAGCATAATAAGATAACATCTTGCACATTGAAAACCTTAAAACATAATTCAAGCGGCAGCTAGGTGGCTCCATGGATAGAGAATCAAGCCTGGAGATGAGGAAGTCCTTGGTTCAAATATGGTCTCAGGCTCTTCCTAGCTGTGTGACTGTACAAGTCATTTAACCCCAGTTGCCTGGCCCTTACCACTCTTTTGCCTTGGGACAGATACTTAGCATTGATTCTATGAAAGAAAGTAAGGGTTATTGAACAACAATGTTTACTTAAATGCTTGTTATTATTATATAGTCCTCAAAAAGTTTTATAAAACGTGTTTAGATAGTAATTCTTTTTGATCCTAACAAAGTTGGTATGATAAAAATGACTGTCCTCATCTACAAATGGAGAAACTGAGTCACAAAGAATGTAAAAGACTTGCTTATGACCACAAAGCATCTAAATGTCAGAGGAGAGATTTAATCCCAGGTCTTTCCTTAATCCAAGTTCAACACTCTTTTCATTACACCACATTCCATCCCAGATCAGAAATGTTGCAGATCAAACATCCTTACTAATATGACAGTTCTAAAATAAAGTTTCACCAAATAAGGTCTGATATAAGTACCAACAGAAGACCAACAGGTTTCCCAAGGTTTGGCCAACAAATAGCAAGAGTTTGAAACTAAAGAGAAATGAGTAATAGACTTTAATAAGTCACTGCACTTCAAAAAAAAAAAGGCATCCTGGAGCAATAACCTAAAATCTGTGGTCCATTTCACAAATGAATCATATGCAAATGCATGAATTTATGTTTCATCATAAAGGTTTCCAGTGGCTTGGACAGACAATTTTGCTATTTTAAACTGATCAAGTGTTGTACAAATACTGATCTGGAAAGGAAGACTTCTTTGGAAAGGAAGTTTTTGAACTTAGTTTCAAATTGAGAATGAACAAGACAGATTCCACAGATGGATCTACTTTGCCCTAAATAACTACTGTCATAACAATTAGACCCCCACTCACCAACCAAATGAACAACCAGCCAAGAGTGTTTCAAATGCAATGAAGAGGCTGAATTCCAGGACCCAAGGTTGCACAAAGCCAATTTCTTCAACAAGAATATGTATGAGAAAAGTCCCAGTCCCAACAACATGGAACATTTCTTCACCCCTCATATAACATGCAGACTCCCCTCCCTCCCCACCACCTTTGATCAGGTGAATTGCAGAGCTCTGACCTTGGCACACTCTCACCAGCCCACGATCCAGGTGCACAATTCCTGGCATGACGGAAGAAGAGCAATGCAGGGATTTTACAGTTTTAGTTCTCTTCATAGAAAAATGAGATACATAATGCAATATGATCTTCTTATAAATCAGCCCATTATATTTTCATGAAACTCCAACATTAGCCTTGGAAATGAGAGATTTAAATCCCATCAAATCAACTTTTACACACAGCAACAGCAGTCCAAAAAAGAAAGAAGGAAAGAAATAAGGCACTTGGAAGACCTTTAGCTTTTTCCTTTTTCAAGAATCTCATGAGCTCCCACTCAGTAGAACAGGCCTAAACCCCACGCATTTTATCTCTCTTCCAAAAATAGCCAACATTGTGAAAAGAAGGCCAAAGATAATGAAGACCAGATGCCTACCTTCACTGGTAGCTGCATTCTTTTGAGCTTTGGTCGGCGTGTGATCTGTACTTGAACTCACGTCGGATGAGATGCTTGAGCTGCCTTTGCCTATGAGAAATAAAAAAAGGAGAAGTCATTGACGTTCTTAACTGTAGAAATCCAGGCACATCCTGCCCAGTGGACCACATCACCTCTTTAGACTTATAGAAAGGGATATTATAAAGGAATGGCTTACTTGTATTAGAAATAATTGATGGCTTAATAAATAATCTTGATGCTATAGAATCTAAATTGTTTGAGGGTAGGTTGGATTTGTATTCATAGCATAAATGTTGGTACTTTACCCACATAGCAGGTACTTAATATATCACTTTTCCTTTTGGCCTGTGAGTTGTTTTTTTTTCCCTGAAAGGGACATAATTTGACCTATTCCTGTATCTAGGGTAAAAATGTTTTATTTCTTGATTTTTCAATTACATATAAAGCGAATAAAAGAAAACAAATATAATGATATAGCTTTACCAACTTAATAAAATAGAAGATGTAGGGGAGAGGATCTTTCATGTTGAGTAATAATTAATGTAGAGTAATAAGCAGGCTAAATGAACCACCATTTATAGACCTTTGTGGCTATTTACTTGCCTCGAGAAAAAAAAAAAGAATCTCATTCATCACCATGAAAAAAATCAAACAAAATGTATCCTTGATCCTCTGCCTCATACAGTTACCAGATCATCTCTCTTCTCTATAACAACACTGTCAGACCTTTTCAGAAAGTTTTCTATACAAAATTACTCTACTCCTTCACCATCCACCATCTTCCTTATGCCTTGCCATCCGACTTCTAACCTAATCTAACTTGTCTACTGAAACCATTTTCAGAAGTGATCAGTGAACTCTTCTCATATATGTTGATTAGAGATCTAGATTAAGAGACAGGCTCTGAAGCAGAGACAACTCTAGTGACTGATGAATAGTTTAGTTCAGCCTTGACTTAAAAAAAAATCTCTCAACCTCTTCGTTAATGTTTATCATATCATGTCACCTTTGGTTTATTAAGAGGCTCCTGAAGTTTACATATACCAGAGTGATACATTTAAAAAAAACAAACCAAAATTCCTCTTTTCTTCCTCTGCATAATACCACACAGATCCTAAAATTTCTAACTCATCCTGAGCAATGACCTTGGCTCTTTTAGTTAAAGTTATATGTTGGCCTTTGTATCTTGAAACTAGGCTAAAATGTTTGCCTCATTAGAGGTAATTAATATAATGTAATCAAATAATGAATTAACTGATAATACTCATAATGATATATCATATTTATATAGTGTCTACTATATGCCAGACAATATCAAGTGAGTGATTTTCTATCTGCCCCTTATAATAATAACCTAAATAATGCAGTCAGTTATGATGGATATTTTTCTGTTTTCTTCTAATTTATATCCATGAAGTAGTCTAATTACATTGGATTTGCTCATACAAAATATATTTTTATCTTTTAAATTAAAATCAGCTTTGTTTGATTAAGAATTATACCCTAGTCATCAATTGTCAGAGATATTTCCATCTATTCTCTATTTTAAAAAATTGATATGACCTTTTATATTTGAAAAACAAGCATTTTAAAATGTCTCTAGATTACATGTCAATTAATTACATTACAATATTTAATATTTGTTTTCTGACATTTTCAAATTCATATTCTCTCCCTCACTACTCTTTCCCCTCCCCAAGAAGTCAGGTAATATGATATATGTGGTATATATGTGTATATATATATATAATTACATAATATATATTTGCCTATTCATCTTAATGTGAAATGAGAGATATATTATTTATAATGGAAAAAATTCATTGGGGTAATAAAGTGAAAAATGGTATGTTTCAATCAGCATTGGGACTCTCTGCTCTTTCTATGGTGGTGAATAGCCTTTTCTGTCATGAGTGTTGCCCTGGATCTTTGTCTTGTTGATAATAGTTAAGCCATTCACAATTGATTATTTTATATTATTGTTGTTAATGTGTTTAATATTCTCCTGGTTCTGCTCACTTCATTTTTTAGCACTTCATAAAGTTTTTTCCAGTTTTTTTTACCATCTTGTTTGTCACTTCTTATGGCATAATCTTATTCCATTACAACCATATACTATAACTAGTTTAGTCATTCCCCAATTGATGGACATCCCTTTACTTTCTAGTTCTTTGCCACCACAAAAAAGAGCTGCTATTAATATTTTGGAACACATAGTTTCTTTTCCTTTTTCCTTGATAAACTTAGGAAATAAATCTAATAATGGTCTTGCTGAGTCAAAAGGCATACAGTTTTATATCTCTTTGTGTATAATTCTAGATTGCTCTCCAAAATGGTCAGATCAGTTTATGGTTCCACCAACATTATATTTGTGTTCCCATTTTTCTACATCCCCTCAAACACTTGTCATTTTGCCCTTTTATAATTTTATTCAATCTGATAGTTATATCACAGAATTGTTTTTATTTGTATTTCTCTAATCAATAAGGCTTTACAGCAGTTTTTCAGATAGTTATATAAAGCTTTGTTTTCTTCATCCAAAAATAATCTATTCATATCTTTTGACCATTTATCAATTGATGAATGAGTGGCACATATTCTCATATAGTTGACAAAGTTCTCAATATATTTTAGATATGAGACCTCTATTCCAAAAACCATAAGAACTTTTACCCAACTTTTGCTTTCCTTCTACTCTTGGCTACATTAATTTTAGTTGTACAAAACTTTTCATATCTTTTTGGATTATATTGTGATATATGCTGCAAAATGGTATTTAAAATCTAGTATTTATCAAAATCTCCAACTCTCCTAGCAGTTCTTATTCAATATGGAGTTCTTGTCCCAGTAGTTGGTTTTCATTAGTTAACAGAATATTATTCTACTCTATTTGATTGTTTCTAGGTCTCATTTTACTTGGTTATTTATTTTTTCTATATTACAATCATTACCAAATATTTTTTATCATTAAATCTCTGTAATATAGTTTGAGATATCATGCCTCCTACATTACAAATTATTTCTATTATGTTTCTTGAGTTTGTAGAATTCTGTTATCCCTCCTTTGTTGGATTGTGTTGAACCTACTTCAACCCCTCACCTAACAATATAGAAATATTTATGTTTTAATTCTTTGTTGAAAAAGAAAAAATATTTTATTTCTGATCCATTTTGACTCCTTCCATTTTATTTTTAGCTCCTTCCATTTGATTCTTTATTATGATTCTTCAGTTTATTTTATGTCTATCACTTCCTTTTATAACATTTCCTCTTTTTTATTTTTCCTTCCCTACCTCATCTCCTTTTTTGTAAAAAAAAAAAAAGGAGAGCAAAAGAAAAAGGGGAATGAAATCAGCAGTTAGAATGGTCTGATTACAAACTTATCCCTCTCCATCTTCTCTCAGTTCAGAAAGAAATTACCAGAACTTTGTATCTGAAGTTGTTGGGTTTTTGCTTAATATTATTCTATCTCCAATTCTGCTTTCTTTTGTCAGTATTTTTCCATGTTTTCCCTACTTCACTCCAGTTTCATATTTATTTTTTGCGTATTCCTACATTATATTTTTTCTCGGAAATTTTTTTTGCTGGTCATTAATAAGAATAATATACAAATGATCCCCCAATTTCTCTCCTTCTCCCCCAACTTTTCCTCATTCCTTTGTTAAGGAACTGTGCCTGCCTAATGCCCCTGCTAATTAAACACTGGAAATTTCCTAAAAGATTAAATTTAGCTTTTGAGATTATATTGTTCTTAAATGCAGGCTTTTTCATATATCACATCAATTTACTTTTTTCCTGATGTTTGTTTCAAAATATACGATGAAACTGATTCTGAAATTTTAATACCATTTATTTTTATTTTTTCACAAATAATATCTCTTAAATTTTCTCATTCTAACACAAATACTCAGATGGCTATCAGAAGTCATTTTCAAAATGGTGAACCTGGCCAGATCATATTCTGCTCACTGAAACAAGTGCTCAGCAGGAAATTGCAGTCATAGAATGTGTAAAGAAGAAACCCAAGTGGGTTAGGTTTAAAGACACAGTTTCCCAAGAAGTTATAGCTCTATCTTTTCATATAGTTAGAGTAATTAAAATTTCAAGGCGATATTTTTATCACCTAAAATGGAAAGTAAAACAGCTAGGGATTTAACTGATAAAGGGAACCCCTCGGTAAGGAACTTCCATCTTTCAAAACTAATCAGGACATTCTCTGAGACTTGTAGTTTTACAAAATATTGTGAACAGTCCAAAAATGTAGTGAGAGGATTCTCCCTAGGTCACATGGTCTTTGTGTGTCTTCATGCAAGACTTGAGAACAGGGTCTTCCTAGCTTCCAGGTTTGTTCTCTATCAAGGATTATGCACTGTCTACAATCAAACAAAAGATACTAATATTTTTCAAAAATCTTCCCAATGTATAAATCCCTATATTCTAACATATGTTTTATCTGCTGATACTGGGCAACAACTCAATAAGGAAAGATATAGTGTCACCAAATTATTTTTAAAAAGAAAGAAATGGAATTCATATGCATTCATTCAAATCCTGTCTACCACCAAAGTGCCATATTCTACAAAGTCTATTCTTCCCCACTTTGAGGCTGATTCATGATTTCTTTGCCTGTAAAGGCTGCTTTTAATATTTATTTTGACTATATTTTATGCTCATAGCAATATATGAGAATCAATCCCTTTTCCCACTAAAGTTAAATCTTTTTCAGAGAAAATAGAGAAAAATATGAAATTCCATATAAATATGATATATAACATGCATATATTAAATATAATTTATTTAGAAAAGTGATTATTTTAGTGGAAGAATCTCATACCTAGACATACTTATATGAATATGCACATGTGTGTATACACAGGGTTGTATATGTATTTAAGAAAGTCACCAGGTTACTTGGGAATGAATATTTTTCAGCTCATCAATCTAAACTATCAATTTCTCCATGGAACGGTTTGTGATTTGCATAAGTAAATAGAATGTGAATGAAATCATGGATCTTTTAGATTCTGAAAGGTAGAGCTGTCTTCAATGTCTTATCCTGGCAAAAAGTGACTGTAAGTCCCTTATGCCAGTAGAGCACAAGCCTAGGAAGCTCCATTCAAACTAGGAAAAAAAATGACAGATTGCTGTGTCAGTTAGATGGCACAGAGTTTAGAGTGAGAGCCCTGGATTCAGGAGAAACTGAGTTCAAATTTGGCCTCAGACACTTACTAGTGTTGTGATCCTAGACAAATTCTCTTTGCTTCTGTTTCCTCATCTGTAAAATGAGATAGAGAAGGAAATACCAAATCTCTCTTTGCCAAATCAATGCCAAGAAAACCCCAAATAGGGTCACAAAAAGTCAGAGATGGCTAACTAACTAAACAATAATTAAATCAAACTGGTATTCAATGACAAACCAAATTAGTTTAGAGATGCTCATTAACATAAATCTAGACAGAAGATTTTTAGGGGGGGACTAAGGCACAATAATTCATGGCACCATCTATTAAATCATAATCTGTATCCCTGGAGGAATCACCCAAGTATTGGTAATTGGAGGAATCACCAATTCTGATGAACCATATATGTATTAACATATTTATATGCAAAGACATATGCAAATACACATGCACCCATTACAGGTTCAGTAAATAGCCAAGATAGATTGTATTTATTATTATCATTTTTATTATTACTATTATTGTTGATAATAATAATAAGAGCAGTAGTTGACATTTGCATTGCATTTTACAGTTCACAAAGCAATTTCCTCAAATGAAGTAAATATTAAAATTAGTTTTATCTTAATTTTACAAAGAGAGTCAGAGAGCTAGAGTAAGTAGAAAATGATCTATTCCTGGTGATCAGCTCATGGCTACCACTAATAAAGGGCAGAGCCATCCTCAAAATGTGATTCTCTGCAACTAATCTCATTCCTCCTTCTACTTTCTGCTCATCAGGTCTGTGTTTGTGGAGGCTGGTAAAGCAACAAGTTGTATTCTATGCTATATTTCTCATATTTATTTATCATCTTGTCACTCTGCTAAGAAATTCCAAAAAGCACAGATATGTGAACAAGTCATTAGTTTGAAAATAAAAAGGACTCAGAAAGCAGTGCTTCTTAGACTCTTTCCTCAACCCATTCCCCCATTAAATCTACTGTATGCATAAGAACATGGATGTCCTTGGATTCCAAGTAAGTGAGCTGACATCCTTTTTCTATCACTTGTGTAAACCTATTATCCTAGAAATGTTACTAAAAGACTTTTCTAGTCTGCTATTCCAATCATGCATTCCTTGGGCTTCTGCATTACCGTGTGCCTGGTTTTCATAATGTTTGGCTGTAAGAAGACAGTTCTTTAAAAGGTGCCACCTTGGAAGAGGATTTTAAGTTTTTTTAATAATCAAAATCCCACAAGAACATGAAGATTAAGTGACTCCTCCAGTTCAGTCTGAAAAGCTTAACTTTGTAGGTAAAGCTACTAAAAAAAAAATGGGCAACATTCCACTTCTCTTTTATGATTACATAAGGATAGGCAAGGGTGTGGTACAGGAGATCAAACAAGAAATATGTTTTATTTGAATTCACGGGGACCTATGGCTTATGATTCATTTTGGCTTCTACCATTTTTCCAGCTCCAAGAACTCGCATGCCAAAATGATTTACTCTATCAACTATACTTTCAGGGCCAAACTAGTTACATGGATGATAGTCGTGGCCATGAATGTGAAGCTTTCCCGAACATTTGTAGAATCACAGACCACCAGGACCTGTGTGTTGGCAGTAGCCTTTTATTAATCTGTGCTTTTCTCATTCTCCACCTGCCAGTGTTCTCTATACAGCATCCAGAGGGTGGAGGCTGGGAATACTATTGAACAACCACAACAAAGGAAGGGGAAAGTTTCAATATTGAGGGCTTAGATGGGTGGAGAGATGGTAGAAGTCCCATGTACATCATTCCCTGCTCTTTCCCTACTCATTTTGAATTTAGTTATTTAACCTCACCCCATTTAGCAGTCTTTAAAGAAAGAATATTGCTAAAGTCACAAAAGAATTTGGCTTCATCTCTGGCCCAGATCCATTCTATTCTTTGCATAGAAATAGAATTTTTTAAAAGGTAGCTTAGCTTCTGGAATGGAAAGAGGAGGAATTTAATGCATTGTTTCTCCAGAGTATCAGATCCTGAAATACAATGGAAAGAGAGGGGGAGCTTTCTCTAGTCTTCCTTAGAGGATTTTAATTTATTGCCATGAAGTAGGGGAGGGATAATTACACACATCCCTTTAAAAAAAAAGAAAAACTTTCTTTCTCTGTTTTGGCTCTTCCCTTTCCATCTCTCTCTCCCTCCCAAACTATTCCCAAGAATAGGGTAGAATTGGGAGGGGAAAAGAAGGGATATATACTCTAAATGATCACGCTAGTGCAAATATCAATAATATGGAAATAGTCCTTGATCAATAACACATATAAAGCCCAGTGGAATTGTGTGTTGGCTATGGGAGGGAGGTGGGTGTAGGGGAGGAAAAGAACAAGAATTTTTTAACCATGGAAAAATATTCTAAATTAATTAAATAAAATTTTCCAAAACTTAAATATATATATATATATATATATATATATATATAATGATTACTTGCTGTTTCCCTTGCCTCAAACCTTGCAATGCCCACATCAGTATAAATTCTGTAATAGTTGGAATCAGAGTTTATGGGTTGAAATCTCAGTCTACCACTGTGACTCTAAACAGTTACTTTACCACTCTGCGCTTCAATAACCGCATTGTGAAAAAAATACAGTGGGACTAGATGATAAGGAGATTCCTGCCAGCTATGTATGAATTTCCTCTATGATTTTATGAGCCCCAAAGACTTAATGTAATGCCAAACAGCTCCCCATGAAGCTTTGATGTGCTATACTTGTGATTCTACCTTCATCTGAACTCAGCACACTAAAATTTTCAGATGGATTTTTTATATTTAAATTTATATTATGATTAGTTATTTGGATTATGGAACATAACTGATTGTGAGCCCTTGAAGGTAGGGACTGTAGTTTATGTTGGGACTAGTGGAAGTATATAGTATAAAACAGAGTTGGTGGTTCATAAATGTGAGAAGGAAGGAGAAAAGAAAGCAAGGATAGAAGTATTTTTGTCAAGTGGGTGTTAAATGCAGGAATATATGGAAATTTGAAGTCTAAGGATTCCTATAACTGAAAGGATAATAAGATACTCAGGTTAGATTTGAAATGGAACTTAGTTCTCTTCTAACTTATATGAGGAATTTTCACAAAGAAGCAGTAATCAAAGAATTGGGAGGAACATTGGTCAAGACAACTAGGTAGCACAGGAGATAAGAGTACCAGCAATGAAACATTAATCCTCTTCTGTACAACTGAATTATTGATTTCTCAGTGACATCAAAGGTCCTTTCTATCTTTAAATTGATATTCCAAGGTGTTTATTGATTTTTACAATGACTAAACAAAATGTTATAAATTGATAAGAAATTATGGATGTGATAGAATATTATGATGCCAAAGAACTGACAAATATGAAGAATTTGAAAGAGAAGGAGAAGATATATGAAATTATATAGTGAATTCAGCAGAAATAGAAAAACAAGTAGATAATGCTACAAACCATATAAATAGAAAAAAAAAAACTAAACCAAACGTTGCAAGTATGACTAAGATTTTACCTATCAGAGTGTTTAGAAAATACAGCTGCTTCTTTTTTCCTCAGGGGTGGGGGGACTATGAGTTTATGAGAATTAAATATCACATGTACTATATCAGTTACAGTTAATATAAAGGTTGGGTTTTCTTGACTGATCAATATTTTATTTTCTTTTATTTTGGCCTATTAAAAACATCTTTGGGGAGTCAAGAGGGTGGCATAGAGGCAGCGAAAGTTCATACCTCTGAATACCCTTCCTTACCAATTACAAACTAAATGCTCCTCGGGGACTGAAAATTGAACCTAACAACAAGACAGAGCCAAGAACCCTCCTGCTGGACTCAACTTGAAAGGTATACCCCTAAAAGCTAGAATTCTAGAACACTCAGGTTTAAAGGGAAAGAAGAAAGAAGGTCCTAGGACCCCTCCCTCACCTAGAGTGCTAAGCTTGCAGCAGAAGCTAGTACCTCTGGGTGGGTAAGGGTACTGGTCTGGAGGGAGTACCTTGTGGGCAAAGCTTGCCAGGCTCAGAGCGTTGAACACAGGTGGTGGGGAAGCAGTTAGAGAAGAACTGCAGAGCACAGAGAGGGTAGTCTAGTTGCAGCAGTGGAGACACCCCGTATTTCCCCCCTTCCCAAGGTTTTGGCATCAGGCCACATCCAGCTCAAGCCAGATAGACTTAATCCCATCAAAGCTTTCAGAGGGCAGGGAAGCTCAAGCTCAAACATCACTCCCCCACAGACTGCACTGAGAGATTTGCTGACAAAGCTCCAAGGGTGAAGGCTGACAGAAAAGCCCAAAACCACAAAAAGTGAGAGGAGCAAGAATGTAGGTAACTGCAGGGAGTAAAGAAGGGGTAAATATGAACAAATAATATAAAAAGAAAAAAAAAGATATTACAATCTACAGATTCTATACAGGCAATGAACAAAGACCAAAAGGAACAGAGAACGATGAGGGAACACCAAGCCAAAAAAAAAAAAAAGAGAGAGAGAGAGAGAGAAACCCCAGTGAATTGGATATGGGCTTTGGATGAACTCAAAATATAATTCAAAACATAATTAAGAGAGATTAAAGACAACTGCGAAAAGAACTTAAAAAGTAAGATAAGTCATCTGGAAATAGAGGCACTTTAACTAAAATAAGAAAAAAGGTGTCTTGAAAGCCAAAATTAGCCAGCTTGAAAATGAGGTAAAGGAGATGAAAGATGGCCTCCAATGAAAATCAGACCAGAAGAAGGATGAGCAAAAAGCCAGGGATGAAATCCAGTTTTTAAAACCAGAATACAACTAGAAGCAAGAGACTTCACAAGGCAGCAGGACACTATAAAACAAAATCAAAAGAATTAAAAAAATGAGGAAAATATGAAGCACCCTATTCACAAAACAGAAGATTTAGAAAATTGTTCCAGGAGAAACAACTTAAGAATCATTGGTCTACTGGAAGATCATGGCAAAAGAAAAATCCTGGACATCATACTACAGGAAATTACCCAAGAAAAATTCTCTGATATTCTAGAACAAGAGGGAAAAGTGAAGATTGAAAAAATCCACAGATCACCTCCTGTACTTAATCCCTAACTGACAATACTCAGGAATATTATAGCCAAATTCAAGAACTATCAGACCAAGGAAAAAATATTACAAGCTGCTAAGAAGAAGTCATTTAGATACCATGGAACCACAGTGAGGATAACACACGATCTGGCTGCATCTACACTGAAGGACCAAAAGACATGGAATATGTTATTCTGGAAAGCAAGGGAACTAGGTCTACAACCAAGAATCAATTACCCAGCAAAACTGACTATATTCTTACAGGGGAAAGTATGGTCATTTAACAAAATAGAAGAATTCCAAATATTTATAAAGAAAAGACCAGATCTGAACAGAAAATTTGATGCCCAAGTACAGAACTTAAGTGAATCATCAAAAGGTAATTGATAAAGAGGGAAAAAAGAAAAACAAAAAAACAAAAAGCAAAATCACACACACAAAAAAAACCCAAAACTTTTTTTAAGAGACCCAATAAGTTAAAATAATATGTATCCCTCTAAGAAAAGAGGTCACTGGTAACACTTAAAAATTATTATCACCTGGGCAGCTAGAAGAATTACACTTAGAGGGAACAGTGACAAACTGTATAGGATGAAATGCCAAGCCATAAATATGTATATAGATATATGTATGCATAAATACATATATAAAAATATAAGCTAAAAAAGAGGCCAATACTAAAAGAAATGGGAAAAGAAACAAAAGTGGGTAAATTTATATGTCACAAAGAAGCTCATGGTGGGAGGGGGTAGAACACCAATACACTCTAAGGGTAAATAGGTTGGAGATAGGAAATACTCAACACTTATATGCATTGAAATTGACTCAAAGAGGGAAGAAAAATAAAATATATTAGAGCAAAGAATTGATTTGCGCCCTATAGGAAAGTAGAAGGGTAATAAATGGACTGGTGAGGAGGGAAGCAATACAAGGGAGGGACAGGGTTGGGGGGAGTTTAAAAATATTATAAAGGAAATAAGAGGAGAATAAGAAGGGAGGAGAGAGAAAGGGAAATAAAATAAGGGTGGGAATTAGGGGGAGTGATTAAAAACAAAACATTGGTGTAGAAGGAAATAATGAAAGAAGAGTAGGCAGGACTAGGAGTGGAAATCAAAATGCTGGGAAATACACAGCTGGTAATTATAACTCTGAATGTGAATGGAATGAGTTCACCCATAAAATGTAAGAGAATAGCAGAGTGGATTAGAAACCAAAACCCTACCATATGCTGTCTATAAGAAACACACATGAGGAAGGTAGACATGCATAGAGTAAAAGTAAGAGGATGGAACCAAATCTATTGGGCATCAACTGATGAAAAGAAGGCAGGAGTGACAATCATGATATCTGACAAAGACAAAGTAAAAATAGATCTAGTTAAAAGAGATAGGGAAGATAATTACATCCTGATAAAAGGCAGTAGAGACAATGAGGAAATATCAGTACTCAACATGTATGCACCAAATGGCATAGCATCCAAATTTCTAAAGGAGAAACTAGTAGAGCTCAAGGATGAAATAGATAGAAAAACTATACTAGTGGGAGACCTGAACCTTCCTCTATTAGAACTAGATAAATTAAAGCAAAAAAACAAATAAGAAAGAAGTAAGAGAAGTGAATGAAATTTTAGAAAAATTAGAGTTAGTAGATATGTGGGGAAAAATAGGGACAAAAAGGAATACACCTTCTTTTCAGCAGCACATGGTACATTTACAAAAATTGACCATATATTAGGGCATAAAAACATTGCAAACAAGTGCCAAAGAGCAGAAATAATAAATGCAACCTTCTCAGATCACAATGCAATGAAAATAATAATTAGTAAGGGTACATGGAGAGGTAAATAAAAATTAATTGGAAATTAAACAATACAATTCTCCAAAATTGGTTAAAGAACAAATCATAGAAATAATTGAAGAAAATGACAACGATGAGACATACTTTCAAAATCTATGGGATGCAACCAATGCAGTACTCAGGGGGAAATTTATATCCTTGAGTTCATATATTAACAAATTAGAGAGGGCGGAGGTCAATGAATTGGGCATGCAAATTCAAAAAATAATAAGTGAACAAATTAAAAATCCTCAGATGAAGACTAAATGAGAGATCCTAAAAATCAAAGGAGAAATTAATAAAAGTGAAAGTCAAAGAACTATTGATTTAATAAATAAGACTAGAAGCTGGTACGTTGAAAAAACAAATAAAATAGACAAAGTACTGGTCAATCTAATTAAAAAAGGGAAAGAAGAAAACCAAATTGACAGCATCCAAGATGAAAAGGGAGACCTCACCTATAATGAAGAGGAAATTAAGGCAATCATTAAAAATGATTATGCCCAATTATATAGCAATAACCACGACAATCTAGGTGCTATGAATGAATATTTACAAAAATATAAGTTGCCTAGACTGAGGAAGAAATAGATTACCTAAACAACCCCATATCAGAAAAAGAAATTGAACAAGCCATCAAAGAACTCCCTAAGAAAAAAATCCCCAGGTCCAGATGGATTGACAAATGAATTCTAACATACACAGAACAACTAATCCCAGTAATATACAAACCATTTGACAGAATGAGCAAAGAAGGAGTTCTACCAAATTCCTTTTAAGAGAGAAATATGGTACTGATTCCAAAGCCAGGCAGGTCAAAATCAGAGAAAGAACACTATAGACCAATCTCCTTAATGAATATAGAGGCAAAAATCTGAAATAAGATACTAGCAAAAAGACTCCAGCAAGTGATCACAAGGGTCATTCACTTTGACCAGGTAGGATTCATACCAGGAATGCAATTATGGCATAATTGACCATATTAACAAGCAGACCGACAAAAATCACATGATTATCGCAATAGATGCAGAAAAAGCCTATAACAAAAAACAACACTCATTCCTATTGAAAACACTATAAAGCATAGGAATAGAAGGGCCTTTCCTAAAAATATTAAATAGAATGTATCTAAAACCATTAGCCAACATCATCTGCAATGGGGACAAACTAGAAGCCTTCCCAATAAGATCAGGAGGGAAACAAGATTGCCCATTATGACCTCTATTATTTAACATTTTACTAGAAACACTAGCTGTAGCAATTAGAGAAGAAAAAGAAATTGAAGGTATTAAAATAGGCAATGCGGAGACTAAGCTATCACTCTTTGCAGATGATATAATGGTCTACTTAAAGAATCCTAGAGAATCAACCAAAAAGCTGGTTGAAATAATCAACAACTTTATCAAAGTTCAGGATGCAAAATAAACCCACATAAGTCATTAGCATTTCTGTATATTTCCAACACATTTCAACAGCAAGAATTAGAAAGAGAAATTCCATTTAAAATCACTCTAGACAATATAAAATGCTTAGGAATCTATCTGCTAAGACAAACACCAGAACTATATGAACATAACTACAAAACACTCTCCACACAACTAAAACTCGATCTAAACAATTGTAAAAACATTGATTGCTCATGGGTGGGATGAGATAACATAATGAAAATGACAATCCTATCCAAATTAATTCACTTATTTAGTGCCATACCCATTGAACTACCAAAAAAACTTTTTTTTTACTGAATTAGAAAAAAATACAACAAAGTTCATTTGGAAAAACAAAAACATCAAAGATATACAGGGAAATCATGAACAAAATGTGAAGGAAGGAGGCTTTGCATTCCCAGATCTCAAACTATACTATAAAGCAGTGGTCATCAAAACAATATGGTACAGACTAAGAGACAGAAAGGAGGATCAGTGGAATAGACTTGGGGTAAGTGACCTCAGAAAGACAGTCTATGATAAGCCCAGATTCCTGCTTTTGGGACCAAAATCCACTATTTGATAAAAACTGTTGGGAAAATTGAAAGACAGTATGGGAGAGATTAGGTCTGCATCAACATCTTACACCTTATACCAAGATAAACTCAGAATGGGTGAATGACTTGAATACAAAGAATGAAACTATAAGCAAATTAGGTGAACACAGAATAGTATACATGTCAGATCTTTGGGAAAGGACAGATGTTAAAACCAAGTAAGAGCTAGAAAAAAAATCACAAAATGTAAAATCAATAATTTTGATTACATCAAATTAAAAAGGTTTTGTACAAACAAAACCAATGCAACCACAATTAGAAGGGAAGCAACAAATTGGGAAACAATCTTCAATCTCTGACAAAGGTCTAATTACTCAAATTTACCATTACAATACCATTCTGTTGGACAATTTGGAACTATGCTCAAAGGGCACTAAAAGACTGTCTGCCCTTTGATCCAGCCATAGCCCTGCTGGGTTTGTACCGCAAAGAGATAATAAGGGAAAAGACTTGTACAAGAATATTCATAGCTGGGCTCTTTGTGGTGGCAAAAAATTGGAAAATGAGGGGATGCCCTTCAATTGGGGAATGGCTGAACAAATTGTGGTATATGTTGGTGATGGAATACAATTGCGCTCAAAGGAATAATGAACTGGAGGCATTCCATAAGAACTGGAACAACCTCCAGGAATTGATGCAGAGTGAAAGGAGCAGAAACAGGAGAACATTGTACACAGAGAGTGATACACTGTGGTACAATTGAATGTAATGGACTCCTCCATTAGTGGCAATGCAGTGATCATGAACAACCTGGAGGAATCTATGAGAAAGAACACTATCCACATTCAGAGGAAAAACTGTGGGAGTAAAAACACCGAAGAAAAACAACTGCTTGATTACATGGGTCGAAGGGATGTGATTGGGGATATAAACTTTAAATGAACATCCTAATGCATACACCAATAGCATGGAAATAGGTTTTGATCAAGAACATATGTAATACCCAGTGAAATTGTGCATCAGCTACGGGAAGGGCTGGGGAAGGGAAGGGAAGGAAATAATATGATTCTTGTAACCAAGGAATAATGCTCTAATTTAACTAATTAAATTAATTTAAATTAAAAAAAATAAATAGCCGAGGAATTAAAAAATAAAATAAAAAACATCTTTGTTACAAATGATAGTTAGCACTCATTGATCACAAGATTCAATGGGGATATGACTGGGGATGTAGACTCTAAATGATCACCCTAGTGCAAATATCAATTATATGGAAATAGTTCTTGATCAATGACACATGTAAAACTCAGTGGAATTGTGCTTTGGCTATGGGAGGTAGGTGGGGATGGGGAGGGAAAGAACAAGAATTTGTAACCATAGGAAAATATTCTAAATTAATTCACTAAAAATTTCCAAAACTTAAAAAAGGATAGTTAGCTAAAAGGAGTAGTGGAGAATGAACATTGAGAAATAAATTTGATGTAACAACAGAAATCATTCATTTTTTAGAGAAAAAAGCTGCTACTATTCACAGTACATTAAAGACCACATATTTTAGGCTCTTCAAGTGTTTATCATCTATTGCCATTTTTTTTTCTAATGGAGAACATGTAATAAGCTCCTTACTCATGGAAGTGGAGATGGGGTTCACTGAGCTATAGAGCTGCCTCTACTTGGAAGTCAATCTAGAGAGCATGCTCATGGAGAGAATCTTAAAAATGCTGCTGCATCCATCCACACAGGCTCTCTTCTGAAGAAACCAGAAGGAAAGGGATTAAATAAATTTGGATGCAAGCAGATGATTAAATACTGCATTGTATTGCTTCCAGGCAGAGCTGTATGGCAGGTCGTGCTGGCTGCAATGAATCTGCAACAGCAAACAACAGATGTCACAGTTGCTAATTGAACTGCACATAAAGATCATGGGGAACACAACACACACCTGCTGCAAAACCAGGATCTTCAGATGCCTAAGCAGTTTTGGCTAGAGCAGAGCATATAGTAGCTGCCAATGGGGTTTTCTTCCCCTTGTTGACCATTATGCCATATGGAAACCTATTACATTCTATTTAGGAAAGACAAGTGCTTTCTAGCATCACTTGAAATGGCTTTGAATCAGATTTCCAAATAAAAAGCATCTAAATCTAGGGCATGGAGAGGCCGAGTTGGGTGGCAGGGAGAACCCTGTACAATCTCCGAATTAATCTCAATGAAATGACGAAAGTTCAAGTCCTACGCCTGGTCCTTCACTGTTGGGTGCCTCAGGACAAGTCACACTTAACCTTTCTAAGTCTCACTTGTCTCCTTAATAATATTGTGAGAAAAACACAATGTAAACTTTAAAGCATTATATAAAAAGGATTTTATTGTTGTTCATTTGCTCACTTAATCTTGAAAGGTAGTTTTGTTTCTAAACATTGTTCAGAGTTTGAGTGGTTTAATAGAAGTAGTTACTTTTGTATATATCGATCTCAGTTCAGTCTCCTTCTCAGTGTACTATGTGCATATAATTGTCCCAGGAATTTCTACTACAAATTTTCAGCGTACTTCTAAGTTTAAATTGCTGACAAGTGATACTACTCTCTAAACTTCCTCAGTAACACAAGCTTTCAAAGAAAGAGAAGAAAAAATGAAATAAAAATAATAGGTCCTTTATCATTTCAGCTGTAGAAATACATCAGTAGGATGCTTTACTAGCAAGTATAGTCTATTTCTTAAAATCTAAAAATCGACAGAATAGCTTAAGCCTCTCTCCCAACCCTCAAGCCAAAGGTAACAACCAATCTTTTTTCCACCATCAATATTCATAATCTGTAGTTCAATTGGTTTTACTTCAATGCCTAAATGCCTAGATATAATTTAGTGTAGAGGAAAGAACATGAAAAAGAAGTCAAAAGAAACCTGGGTTCGCCTCCTGCCCAAATGATGGGCAGACAAGAACTAACTCTTTGTGCCTATCATCTCATCATAAGATGATGACAATAAAGGTTGGTATTTGCCTTCATGCCTGTCGTGCACTTCTCTGCCTCTTTTTCAGATCCTCTTTCTGTGTGGTCTTCCTCCGTTTGAATGTAAGTTCCCTGAGAGCAGTGACTCTCTGGTTTGTATACCTCCCTCAAAGGACTGTTGTGCCAAACAAAATATGTACAAAGTCTTACATATTACACAATCTTAATGTTGCTATAAATTCCTTTCCTCTTTTTCTTGTTTAGCATGCCCTCAAATAACTGTTGAGGTATTGTTTTAAATCTTTCAAAGAATGTGGCAAAACTTCTAATTAAAGCATTACTATACTCCATGGTAACATATTTTTATGCTATTATGAAAATATGCCACTTCTAAACACTGACAAACCACAAGTGACTCCTTGGGATGCCATCCTGAGTCTTAATTTATATCAAATTATAATTTATATCAAATATTCACTTAGTGAATGCTATGTTGAAGCACATAAGGGGTGCAAGCTGATCTCAGAAAAATGACAAAATTTTCATTCCTTCAAGGATCTTGGTCTAAATAGGAATGTAAGATATTATGTTGAAGTTATCAAAATGAGTATAAGAAATCACCAAATCTAGACCTGGAAGACCATCATAAGCTATCTAAAACAGCCTCATTGAAACTGAGAAGCAAAGAGGATAGATGACTTGTCAAATGCCACAATTACTAAGCAGCAGAACTAGGTGGAACTCAGGTTTTTGACTATAAAGCCACCTTTATTTAGACTAATAACATCCTGAAAGTGGGATTGATTATAGCTAAGTATTTACTATATCAAATTCCACTATTTTCTTCTGAAATTTTGTCTTTATAGCAATGACAAAACTGTTTATTTTGGATGAAAGCAAACATAGTAGAGATTTATCTACAATGAAATAGCCCTGTCTCTTATTAAAATTCAATGAAAGCTGGAAAGCATATATAGTGCAAGGACAAACCTCGTTCTGACTTTAACAAGGATGGTTAAGAATTTCGAGTTGGAAGGGACAGAGTGATCATCATTTGTCCTAAGACAGTATAAATCCGATTCTCTACTTTCAAATTTAAAAGCCTTTCCACCCTTCTGGCTGTATCTGCCAGAGCCTGTACTCTGCTGGCATGGTGAATAAGAGTAGATGGTCACTTTTAAACCACAAGGAGGGATCACGCTGGGATTTTCATGGAGCAAGTCTTTAAGCCTGTCAGAAGAAAAGAGAACCTAAGGAACACAGTCCAAGACATGCCTTTGCAGAAAAACAGTGTTCACACTGTTGAAAAGAGAATCTTTGCAATCAGCTCCTCACTGCCTCATCAGTCAAGAAATGCAGATTGTTTTATGGTGCCTTTCCCTCCTTTAGGGATCAAAAGTAAGTGGTGTAGCCAAAGAATTACAAAACACACTGTACCTTCTCTGGGAGAAAAATGCAACATACAACTCTGTTCTTTTCTGTGGATTTCACCTCTTATTAATAGACCATGAAAGGAATTCTGAGAAGGATCCACAGTAAACTGAGCCTTGTTATTTCTGGATTTGTTGGTATTTTCTTCTCATGGATAATTTAGAGCTGCTAGTTTTAAAGTGATGTTTGTTTTTTATTTTGTTTGTGTGGCCAGAAGGAGGTATCAGTAGATTTCACAACATAGCTTCTGCTGCATTTTGTGTAAGGTTTGATTTAGTACGTAGAAGCTGGCCATGGATGGAAGGATGAGGCAAGGTCTGTGTATTTCCTATCCATTTAATTTTTTATCTGTGTTGGCTTCCCAGTCTATGCTCAGACTTGCTAGGATTTAATCAGAGAGCTATTGTGGGCCAGGATGTAAAGTGAAGGATAAAAAAAAAGAGCCAAAAAAGAGTCAGACTCAGATGGTTCTGAGCCTTGTGACCCCTGAGCAAATCATCTAATATCTCCATACTTCAGTTTCTTGTCTGAAAAAATGTGTCTAATCACAGCATCTCCCTAAGTGGGTTGTTTACATCAAATGAATTAAACTGTATATAGTGCTTTGCAAGTCTAAAAGTACTATATAAATGCTACTATAAGTCATACACATTTATGGTTCTGATATAACCTACTGAACAGCCTAGGACAGCCTAGGTCTTTGGTATTTACTAAAATACCAAATATACTTTACTTTATTTACTAGGAAATAAGATGATAGACACATAAATTCATATTCAATCACAGGGTCAGATATTGATTTCCACCACTGTCCCCAATCACTATGTTTTCCATTCCTCTCAGATTTGACAGAATTATATGCAATTCACAACAACATGGGTGGCTTCAGGGTCTTAAAAATGGACAGACGTTTTATTAGCTAGAGCAGCACCTGCTCCTATGAGCAGCACAGCCCACTCCACTCTCAACAGAACTTCCCGCAATTTTGATAAAAAAGAATCGACACAGATGTCAACTAGCAGAAAGACAGATGTGGATAATCCTGACAGATGGGCTTTCACAGCTGGGTTTCTGACTCAAGATTGATGACATGTTCAGAACAAAGACATTTCAAAGCTACATTCATATAGAATAAGATTTTGGATGGAATTGTATTTGTAAGAATTTGTAGAGAATAAGAATTTTCCAATCTAAAACAACACATTCTAGGTGATGGATTTCTGGGGTTTCTTAACTCCACCACTAGAATGAAAGAAAAAAAGTCTCTGAAACAAGATGACCTTGAGAGTCAAACAGAGCCTAAAGTCAAACTTAACCCATCAAAACACTGATCATTCAACACTGTCCTTGACAATGAGAAACACCCCCCCACCCCTGCCCTTTGCCATCAATTTTTAACATTGCTCTACATTTCTTTCCTCTTTTGCTTGTTGGTTAGCATGCCGTCAATTAAGTATGGAGCTATCATTTCAAATCTTTCAAAGGCTATGGTAAAACTTCTAACCAAACTGTCAGGACAACCCCCCCCATATTATGGAAATCAAGATATTAAATTCTAAAGACCCTCATGTAGCCCCCTCTAGGAGTCCAATCTGAGAAACGTTTTGTGATATATCTTATTCCTTCTTGCAACTGTCTAGTAAATTCATCATCATCCTTCATACTTATTTTAGGGAAAATTCACATATAAAAGAACAAAAATAGACTTCAATGGACTTTAATTTGATCAAAGCATATGTTACAGTACTCCATTTTAGATTTCCTTCATTTCATTTTTCTCACCTTTCCTCATTCTTTTATATTTTTGTTTTATGCTGTCTTCTACTTCTGTCTCTACATTTTTTAGTTTCTTTCCATTCTGTTTCTCTTCATTTGATTTCTCCTCCTTATTTCTATCTTTCATTTCTGCTTTCTTTCCCAAGCTCTGCCATTTATATGTCATGTACTTTCTTGAATACTGTATATACCATGGAATTCTCTCAAATATTAAAATTTTGAGATAAAGAAAAAATAGTGAATTTACCTTGACAAAAAATTAAATTTATGAAAAGCTGAAATAAGATATCATTTTAAAAGAAATAAACCATTAAAATGAATTTTTATTTTGTTCAAATATATGCAGAATCATTGATGCCAGAGGAATAAGCCAGAAAGTTATAGTTATCAATTAATGAAAAACATTTTAACAAATATATTAAGGCATTTATGATTACCATATCAATTTTAGTGCATGTATGCAAAATGATAGCTAATTATTATATTGTTAGTATAATTATTATTATATATTATCATATTGACCTATTTTTTGGCTTACAGAATGTTTTCCTCACAAAATCATTATGAGACAAGTAGTACTAATAGTATCTTAAGCATTTTTCAGAGGAGAAAAGTAAGGCTAGGGGATGTCAAATTATTAATGTGTCATTGAAGGGACTTTGAAACCAGAGTTCTTGCTTCTGAATCTGATAACTTTTAAAACCTTTTTAACTTGAGTAAAATGTATTTTACTTTGTATACAATTAAATTGCTAATGAAATACCTTTTTACCTTTAGATACAAGCAAAATTCCATTGCCAAAATTCTGTAAAACAAAACCCTCTATCCATCCAGAAGGCCTAAAGGAAGAATATTTTCTTTAATAATATTTATTACAATAAATATTATTAAACAATGAAACAAACTTGTGTGATAAGTACATTTTTTTGGTTAATTATCTACAGTATAATCATTCTTTCATGGGAAATGTCTATCTTAAGTTTCCCTAGTAAAGTAGGGAAAAGATTGCTAAGCTGAGCTGGAGTGTCTCAGGATGATGAAATCATTAGTCTGGTAGAAAAAAGCACTGGGATAAGTCAGGGAATGAGTTTAACTCCCATTTTTGTGGATATTTAATGTATGAATTTGAGTAAGTCACTATACCTATGAACCTTGGTTTTCTCATCTATAAAGTGAGACTTGATAAAGTCATGTCTAAAGTATCAATTCTAAAATTTTAGGACTGGAATCTTTGTTCCTGTTAACTTCTCTAAGGAGATAATTCATTAAGAGGTGTGAAGTTTTGTCTTAATATATTTAATATATTTCAGTTACAGAGAATTTTTTTACAGGGTGTTTCCCAACTAACTTTAAAAAACAATATCCTACTTAAAACATTTTTGAAAAAAATGTCCAAGACATCTAAAGGTCTAAATATTCTGAGGCCAAGTCTAGGGAGATGAGTGGGTAAGGAAAGGAATTTAAAGAATAAATACACATGTATATTCAATATATATTAATAACTCATGTCAAGAAACATTGATTAAGCACCTACTATGGCTTAAGGACTGTGCTAAGCTCTAGAGATCCAAGAAATGCAAACCACCATACCCCCAAATCCTCCAGGATCCCTCAAACCCAAATGCTTAGTCTCAAGGAACTCACAATCTAATGGATGTGAAGACATGCAAATAACTATCTATGTACAATCAAGATAAGTCTAGGGTAAATAAAAGATAATTTATAGGGTAAAGCATGAGACTACAATTAAGGGACATCAGGAAAGGCTATCATTTACTGGGGAAATATGCTGAGATTTAAAGGAAGACAGAGAAGCCAGGAGATAGGAGTTGATTTCCAGGCATGGGGGACTGCTAGTAAAAAAAAATGCCCCAAGATGAGATATGGAGTATTTTGTGTGAGAAAAAAAATCAAGGAGGTCAGTGTTGCTGGATAACTGACTGAAGGAGAGTAATGTGTAAGAAGACTAGAAAATAAAAAGAGGCCAATTTATGAATAATTCTAAATGTCAAACTGAGGATACTTGATCCTGGAAGCAATAGGGATCCAGTGGAATATAACAATGATTAAATAAACTTGACAAAAATAATTTGAAAGACTAAAACATAGGTTTAAATGTGGAACAAGGAGTTTACTCAGTGAATAAAAGTTCTTGTCATTTCTCAAATGTTAAGTAAGTTAATATAAAATAAGCAATTTAATTATTGTTCTAGAGGGAGAGGTGGAGTTACTATACTTAACTCCCTTAGTGGAGAAATGAGAGAACTAGAATGGATGAACAGTTCAATGAAAGAGTCAAACATATATATCACAGTTCAAAGAATGAACCCTTTTTGGATGCTCAGTGCTATTTTGTATTACCCTTCCATGTTTTTCTGATTGTGAACCATAATTTTTTCAACACTCATTCTAACCTCCCCTTCATCTGCCTTTTCTATCCATATGGCAGCACTCTTTTCTACAAATTTTGTCTTCTCTAACCCCTTCAGGTGTCTGAATAATGGAGCCCTTCTTCTCTATTTGTTTTGTATTTTGCCAGTTTTCTACCATCTGTGGTCCTTTCTCCTTTCACTTTCTCCTTTTCATCCTGAATCCTTCAGAACTTCAATGGGTCGATGATCTCATCAGTGTAGATCCACTTCTAATGGTGTATACCACATTCTTATCCTTGGCAATTCCACATCTTTCCAGTAAAATTTCCACAAGAGGTTTATACAGCATGTTAGGGGCATTTCCCTTGATCCATCAACATTCCCTGGATAGCTTTGTAAGCTTTTCATCAATTATCTTTCATTGTTACCACATGACCCATCTACCTTTTTATCTGATCACAGAACTTCGTCATTATATTCATTAAGCCATTTTTCTTGCCCAATTCTTCATTAAAAATCTGTTATAGTATGCTTATACCCTCTATGCACCTCCCCTTTGCCTTTTGGCAAATTAAATTTGATTCTTCAGAGACTGGTATTCTATGTCTCATATCCATTTAGCATCTTTAGAAGCATACTGACAATAAAAAAGCCAAGCCTTTATTTCTAGAAGAAGCTTGGTGTCATTAGCAATACTGCACAATTTCCCAAAGGCAATACAGCCTCCTTTCTTTCTAATTCCAGTTCTGAGTAAAGGTCATTATTTATCTTCTCTGTCTGTTCACAATATGTACATTGATAGACAAACACTGCTCTCATCTATATGACTGAATAACATGGTCTAAACAAAAATATTTTGTCATCTTGAAAATTCTATTGTTTAAAAATTGTAGTGCACATTACCTATAATCAATTATTAAGCAAACCATTTTTACTTAAAATAGTAAAATTTCTTAGGATTTGAGGTCTATTAAGAAACCAATCAACTCCTACTACTTTGGTTGGGTATTTGTAGGAAAATCTATACCAAGATTTTCCTTTTTAAAATATTTTAATAAACACTTTAGATGTATTTTAAAAACAACTTTTCTTTTCTGAAGAAGAAAAGCGATGGGTAACAGAGCTCAGAATATTTTTAAACAGACATAGTTTAAATGGTCATCCCCAAAGGAGATTAAGGAAATTTGTTTGTGCCACTCCACTGGGCAATGTTTCATGAAGGAGAACATAAAGAGGATGCAGCTGTTTGATAGCTATAATATGTACAGATCTAACTCCAAGCAGAATGAAGAAGTGACCATTATTATTCTAAAAACTTTAATGTACACTACTAGAGTGACCTTTTATCTGATGTCCAGCTTGCCAAATAACTTGTACTTAGATTTCAACATCTACTGTTACATTATCATTTCCCACTAATTTTCTCTCTCCTTTCCAGTTTATTCATACTGCACTAATAGTCAAGTACTTGTTAAAACTCAGATGAAATGATCTAAGAGTTTGAATTTAAAATTCTTAGAGCAGGAATGGACTTGGATGGCAACCATTTGCCTAATGCATGAATTCTTCGTCATACCTACACTTGAGTAACCTCTTTTTCTCCCCTTAAAAAAATTCAAGATACATAACTTTAACTTTTCTTATTGACTCCCATGAATTAAATTTCCTATGTATACTGCTCCCTCTGATTCAATAGCCAAACATTTTCCTAATATTTGATATTACTCTGACTACAGGCATTCAATTAATCAATTGTGTATGACAGTTTTAGTGCCTTTGATCAAGTCTCAGTTTTACCAAGATCTTGCTTAGTTACCATCTGAAAGAAAAATGTGCCATTCTTTTCCTCATTTGTCCTTCAGTAACTAATCTGTTTCACCAGTAACTAATTACATCTGTGGCCCTTCTGATTTTTTTTTTCTCCTTCACTCATTCTATTCTCATGGACTCTGAGCCATGAAACAGGAGTCTAGCGTCTCTTCCAAGAGGCTTTATAACATGGTATTCAGACTGTAAATAATTATTGAGACGGTGTACACATGGTGCCAGGACATCTTGGCATTCACGTTCCTTACTAACAGCTCTCTTTCAGAACGGTTAGCTCAGTTGGTTAGCACATAGTACTAATGAAGATGAGGTCAAAGGTGCAGCCTCTGTGTGGGCCAGCTTGCTTTGCTCTGTTTTACCATTAGGGATTATACAAATAACTCTGCCAGTCAGCCACCTAGCCAATGCATGCCCTTGCTCATCAGAAGGACCAGGAGAAAGAATATAAAGGATTAGGGCGAATCTATCATTGTTTCTAGAAGAATAACTGAGCATGAACAGCCTACTGATGGAGAATCAGGAATCATATTTTCAAATATTAAGTATTTTTAAGAATTCAGTGACTATAGGGTACATATTAGTGTATTTGACAATTCAAAGAATGATAATGTGGATAGCATTAAATAGTTTTCAAAGGGCTTTTACATCCATTATTTTAGCTTTCACATTTATTGTCAAAAACTTTATGAGATGGCTGTTATTATCATTGTCATTTTACTGAGGAAGAAGCTGGGGCATAGAAGGATTGCATTATTTTCTAAGGATCCCATAACTAGGAATCATCTGAGGCAGGAGATAAATCCAGGCTCTCCTAATTACACATCTAGTGACCTGTCTACTATAGTAGATTGCATCTCAAGTGTCACTTAGATGAATAGAGAGTAATGACTGATTTAACAAGGTTTATTATGAAATATTTGAATTTGAATTTTGAAATTTGAAATCAATATAAATTCAATCAAAAAGGTAACTTTTTGTGAATAAACTGTCTTGGTTGATATAAATAATGGACACTTCTAATTTAGGATGATTCCCTGTAGTAGAATATAAAGTCCCTGGGCACAAAGGTTATTTATCTTTCTCCTGTCCCCAAGAACAGACCCTGGATATATAAAAGGCTCTAAATTAAAATTTATTGCATTGCAGGTGCTTAATTAATGCTTGTTGACTTGACTTAATAAAGCTGAACAAGAAAACTTACTGGAAGAAAAGAATCTTAAACTACATGTGGAAAAGAAACAAAATATATTATGATAGAAAATAAGAAATGTTTAATATAAGTAAAAAGTTGCAAACCCAGTATGAGAAGACCAGAAGAAGGCTAGTTTAGATGAAGTAAGTATAGATTGGGATGTACTATGACAATATAGCATTTTGTTGTTTACTCATATTAGTTATGTCTTACTGTTTGTCATTCCCATTTAGAGTTTTTTGGCAAAGATAATGGAATGGTTTGCCATTTCCTTCTCCAGTTAAGTTAGAGATGAAGGAACTGAGGCAAACAGGGTTAAGTTACTGACCTAGGTCCATATACCTAATAAATAGTTGAGCCCTGGGGTTAAAACAAAACAAAACAAAACTAACACTGAAATGAGTCAAGAATAAGATCTCTAGATTGGACACTTATTTGTGAACTTTTTTTCCTTTTTTTTCTTGACCTGATAATGCTTATTGTATGGTCTTAGGCAAGCTTTCTCTGAACTTCAATTTCCTAATCTTTAAAATGGGGGAATATTGGCATCTTAAAGCACTGTTGTGGGGGGCAATTGAGGATTTGAATCCCAGAGATGTGAGATCGCTGATTTTGGTTATGTCACCTCAACTGTGAAGGTTCACCTTCTTCAATTATACAATGAATAAGGTCACTAGCTTATATGATCTCTCAGAGTCTTTCCAGTTTTAAAACTTTATGATTCTATGACTAAGTCAAGAATACCAAATAATTGCAAGATATTAGAAATGTTAAGGAAAAATAACACTCTGAAATTTATACTTATCCCAAAATATAATGAAGAAATTACTTTCAGCAGTGGGCATACTGTTTTAGAATGTGAATGGGTTAGAAAACCAGCAAAAAGGATGCTGTTGTATCCTTTGGGAAGAGAACTATCAAGTTGACCCATGGTAAGAAACTTCAGAGGGCTTGGCCATGAAGAACTAGAAGTACATGGGCTGAAAAAGTTCAAAGATAATTTCTGCATTTCAGAGTTCAATAGCAGCCGTAGTGTAATCATGGTGATATTCTTCTTGGGAAGGATGAGGAAAAATTCCCCTCTTCATGTTCTATTTGTAACGTTTGCCTTCAGTCAACTAGGTCTGCATTCAATTTATTGGCATCTGTGTCAATCCTATAGACTTAAGCATACCATACAAAATAGGACCTCGTTCTCTAGAGACCAAGCTGAGCACACTGTGTTCTGTCTTTACAATGAAATGCAGATTTCCTATTAAGAGGCAAATGTTTCATTTTAAACAGTTGAATAGAATAGTATTTTTTTTTAAAAAGAAATTACAGCTGGTTAAATTTAGGATTTTGAAAAAGAAATTCAATTGGTCTATACTATTTTTATACAGTTGTGAATAAATGCCTATTTTTGTCTCTCAGCATATTACTTTTGTATTGATAGGCATATAAGTCTCAGAAATATTCACTTATTTCTGTTGCAAGAAAGAGAGAAGGAAGGAAGGAAGAAAGAAAAAAAGGAAAGGAGGGGGATAAGGATTCATTAAGTACCTACTATGCATTGGAAGGGAGGGACAAAAGGAAGAAAAAAAGGAGGAAATAAAAGATTAATTATTTTCTTCCACTATTTCTTTAGCTGTATCCTAAGGACAAACTACCTTCATATGTATGATAAAGACATAAGAATCCCAAATCTAGAGCTGGACAGGACTTCAGAAGTCTCCTTTATCTATCTTACTCATTTACAGATTGAGATCTGAAGTTGCTAAATGATTCACTCAAACTTACACAGATAGTATTTGTCAGGGATTTTTTGTAGGATACCCTCCATGAAGATTTTTATATTGTTTTAAGGAGAGACTTCTAGAAAAACAACTGCTTGAATACATGGGTCGAAGGGATATGGTTGAGGATGTAGGCTCTAAATGAACATTCTAGTGTAAACAACAACATGGAAATAGGTTCTGATCAAGGACACAAGTAATAGCCAATGAAATTGCACTTCGGCTGGGGGAAGAGCTGGTGGAAGGGAGGGACGGAAATAAAGTGATTCTTGTAACCAAAAAAACAGACAAATAAAAAAAAAATTTTTTAAAAGGAGAGACTTCTAAACTGCAAAGGGCTATAGAAAAATAAGTGGTTATTTTTTAATTATTATTATCTAGATAGGATATTAAACATCCTGGCATTAAAAAAAATCTAAGCATAATCAGAGATATCCAGGTTACTTTTAAATATACACATACATACACAGCTTGCTTAGTATATATTTGTTTCCATAGTTCCTCCACCAACCATTTGAATATAAGCTCCTGGAGGGCACGGGCTGTCTTTTGTCTCTTTTTGTATCTCTAGGGTTCAGTACAGTGCCCAGAACTAGCTTTCATTTAATAAATGTTTATTGATTTATTGAGTAAGTGAGATCTGTTCGAGTAATTGAGAAACTTAGTTTTAACTGGTGAAATTTTCTAATTGCCTCAGTTCTAGAATTAAAGAAACATTGTTATTATATACAGTGATATTCATCTCCCTGATGTTGCAGAAATCTTAAGTTTCAGAGTATGAACCAGCTTGCTTTGGTAGAGAGAATTCCCTTATCTGGGAATTCCCTACACCAAGGAAATCACAACTCTAGTCATTATCCTCATTCTTCTGGAAACAGAAATTCATTTTAATTTGCATAAAAATATGTAACAAACTTCACAGTTTACATATTTTGAGTTTTAGTCCATCAGTGTACTTTCTCTATAGCAAGAGGAAGAGACAGCTTACTGATGTTTGCACAGATTCTTCACTAAATGTTTGTTAGGCACATTTCCTGATGAGAGTACAGAAAGGTCCTAATTTTAATTGGCCCAGGTATAACTACATGGATGAAATGATGAGCGCTTAGAGAGCTGAGGTAACTTTTAGGTTATTGCTATCCTTCAGGAATTCAGCTGCATGCCAGGGGGTTTGGTTCAGCTATCTTTCAAAGGTGTTTGGTTTGTTATAAAAAGAAGTCTGACCCACTATCTCTGATCTTGCAGGGGGACTGAAACAAAGACAGAAAGGTTGTTGCTAGTCCTTAAATTCTAATTTCCAACCAAGCATATTGTTCCCCAAATCTCAGTTCTGTAACCAATCATACTGATTTCACCATTTATGTTGTTGAGCTCTTTTAGCCAATCATAACTTTTTCTAAATCTACAAAATCCTGTTCTTTGCTTTTTATTCCCAAAACCTTACAAAAGAGTACATATATGAGGTTTTAGCTTTGCTGAAGAGGCTGAGGTCCCATGCTTTACTAATAAATTGATTACACGTGGACTTCTATGCCTCATTTCACCTTAATTTCAACACAATCCCAGGAGTATTAGAATCCTTCTTTCCTTCAAAAACCTTGTACACAAGTTCCTCAATGTCTTTACAAATTTATGTCATTCAACATGGATCACCTCTATATACTTGATACAATTTGTCTCCTTTTTTCTGACATCATTCTATTTAGTATCGTTTCTACTTTTTTTATAAATCCTTCATGGATTGTGGCATTAAAGTCCAGTTGCTTTTCCACTATTTTTTATTTAAATATAGTTTGTTGTAAAATCTATTTTGCTAATCTTTCCCTCCCACTTCCAGTTAATTTGTAGGTTTTTTTTTTCTTCATACTTAAATGCTCTTCAGATGTCTTTACTTGGTTGGTCATCTTTTTAAGTATTCTTTATATTATTTTTATCCTCCATAATTTCTCTTTCTTTTATGTGCTCATGATTGCCCATTATTTTTCCTTTGTATACCTTTGCAGATGAGCTTATAGTTGAATATTTTCTTGTCTTTGACAACCATATTTCTTCATTTGGCATGTACAAATGTGTTTGCTGACTAGAACTGTTTTTTTTTTGTTTGTTTCCTTGTAGTAATTAATTTACAATGGTTTAATTTCTGGATGAATCTATATTTGTTATTAATGTCACTTATAATGTCTTTTACCCATGAACATTTAATTTTAATAGTTTTTTAAAAGAACTCTTTGTTAAATCTCCTTAATTGTCCAGTGTAGACCTCCTTTTCCCTGACTTTGGGGAACAGGTGCAGTAATGGTCTCCTTATCATATCTTCCTAAAAAAAAAAAAACATTCAAAATCCTTAAATATCTTTCAAAGAAGCAACAGGAAAATAATTGACTGCTCAGTCAGCTCTCCTGAAGACATGCAATAGGATATCATACAACTCAGAAAGGAAACACTGGAGAAAGATCAAGCTCAGTTTGTAAGACACTGCCAGTGCAACGATGTACTTATTTATTTTGAACGAAGTCCAAAACCTTATCATGCCACCACTTTTGATAAGAAGCAAATTCTGCTATACTCCAATTTTAGAAAATGTCTGCAAAGATGCAGATATGTTTAAAAAATATAACCAACCAAAGAAAAAAAAACCTTTTTGCTAAAGAAATTGCTCCTACCCTTTTGTTTTCATAGATTTAACTGACTAATTAAATAGTTAATATGTATGTGATATTTTAAATTATTGCCTTCTGTACTCCTATCTGTGTAGGATTCAAATTTTGAGATGGTGTTCATAACAAATAAAGTGATAACCTTGGAGTCAAAACAGCCTGGGTTCAAATACTACCTCACACAGTACTTGAGTGATGCTTAGAAATCTGTAATCACTGAATCTATTTCCTCCCATATGAAATAGAGATAATGATAGTACCCTCGCTATAGTTGTAGGGATCAAGTGAGATGATTTACAATGCAATTTTCAAGTCACCAGGGCTGTTATTTCAGACAAATTATGTGTGATTGGAGCAATGCTAAGTCATAGTCAAAAATTATCTGTTGGTTATTTCACTGAAAATTTAAGTCATCTCATTCTATTTTGTAGGAAGGTTTGATTTTTTATATAGATGACTTCATAAATAGTATGTGCATGTTTGGAGATCCCAAATATTCTGGAAATTAGACTGGGTATAGACAAATAACTCATCCAATTCTATGGGGAGGAATTGTGCACATTCTTTCTCATTACTATTCTTTCTTTTGCATTATAATTCTTCTTAATAGAATTGAATCTGAAGACAGAATAAATGTTAATCACAAAAAATGAATTTGAGGGAAAATGAAATCTATAATTAAAATTAGACTTGGACAAATACATTTATACAATGCCTACTAGGTGCTAGGCACTGTGCTGTTTTTTACAAACTTTTTAATTCTTTTTCCAATATTTAGTAAGCACTCGAATGTCTGTGATTGTTTTTTGATGATGATGGTATTGGACAATAATGGTGATGGCAAGAAATGAATAAAAAATAATGGTGAATTGCATTTCACACAGGTATATTAAAGAATTATAGATGCAAGAAAAGGTACTTTTCTACACAGACATTTAAAGAAAAGACTCAAGTCAGTCAATTAACATTTATTAAGTGTGGGGGCAGCTGGGTGACTCAGTGGATTGAGAGTCAGTCCTAGAGACAGGAGGTCCTATGTTCAAATGTGACCTCAAACACTTCCTAGATATGTGATCCTGGGCAAGTCACTTAACTTGCATTGCCTAGCCCTTTCTGCTCATCTGCTTTGGAACTAATACACAGTATTGATTCTAAGAAGGGTGGTTTAAAAAAAAAAGTTTAAAAAACATTTTTTTAAATGCCTATCACGTGTCAGGTACTATGCTAAGTATTGGGGATACAAAGGAAATCAGTCTATGGAGAGAAAACATGCAAACAACTTCAGGACAAATTAGAAAAAAATCAATAGAGGAAAGACACTAGAATGGGGGAGGGGTTTGGGGGACAGAATAAGGCTTCCTGGAAAAGATGGTATTTTAGCTGGTAGTTGGAGGAAGCCAAAAGGAAGCGAGAAGAAGGTAAATGGGGGGATCAGTAAAAAATCCCAGAGACTGAGTATTGAGTTGAGAGAATTCATTTGAGATATAATCAAGGAAAAAGGTATGTCATATAGTTCATTTGCCCTGTACATGTTCCCTTTGAAGACTTGTGCCTTCTTGGATTCCTAGAACTCATTCAAAATTCCTAAATCTTACAGGGAGAGGACAAAAGCCACATTAGCACACTCCATTTGTTCATTTCTGTGGTGAATTTCCCAAATATCCCTGTCTTTTTCTTCACTACTAGAGATAGAAGTTCAGTACCTGTCACTGCATTATATATAGGAGTTAGTAAGTTTAAATTGAAATTTTAATCATGATTGAAATTGATATTTCAATTAATTGATATTTCAATAACATGTACAAAATGTACTGAAATAAGAGATATATAAGCATATTCTCCAAAAAACAAAAATGTTGTTGCTTTCGGCTCCCTAGTGCCCTGACTGGAAAAATGGACTTTTAGCCTTTTTAACTGTTTATTTTGGAAATGCCCTACCAAATTCTTCACCTTTGTGACCTCTCAGCATGTCTTTGTTTCAATGAACAACAAAAGAGGTATATGACATAAATAGATCAGCTCTCCTTAAAGCAAAAGAAACTGAAAGGACCATCATTTTAATGGCCTGAGAAATAAACTCTTCCAAAATAAAAATGAAAATGGTAGTTCTCTTTTTTATAAAACTTTTAAGATTTACAAAATATTGTCCTCACAACTACCTCGATATAACGTTAATCCAAACATTAGTTTTTCCTTTGGTAAGGATGAATAAACTGAAATACAAGGAAAATGAGAAACTTTTTGAATGTCACACAACAAGTATTAGGAGCAAAATTTGCTTTCAGGTAGAGGTGTGCTGGAGCCAGCCTGAAATGGACCTAAGGAGGATTTAAAATGATTCAGTCTTAGCACTGACACTTGGAAAATTGGCAAATGTTACATATCAGGAACTGATATATTGTTTTGTGGAGGCTTAAGAAAGTGATGGAAAAATATTAATTTTTATTGAATTTTGTAATGAGTCCTTTTTTTTTCCTAGAGAGTCAGTTGTTAAAATTTTACCAGCACACCTCTGAGAACTCATGTCTTCTGATTCCAAATCCTGTATTTTATTCAGTATACTATTACCTAACATTATTAAGTGCCTAAAACTGTTAGTGTGAGTCCCAAGTGTTATATAAAATACACAAAACTTTGGTTCAAAGTAAAAACAAAATTCCCTGAACAGGGTACATTTCCATGTAAAAACTCTTGGGAACATCCAAGGATGGTTATACAATGTATGCATATTCCTCTGGGTATTTAAATAAATGAGTTCCCTTTTAAGGGGTCTAAGATGGACTTGCCTTATTTTTCATCTCACTCCACAGCAAGAATATTAAGTACAGATGGAATTATAAAATCAGAGAAATTTCCTGTAAATTGTGCAGATGGAAAATTTGCAACACCTGAGTTACCTTCCCAGCATCCTTTTAAGTTACATTCTCATTTTACGTAAGGATGCTTAAGAGATAAATTTGGCTGAGACCCATGCTGCGGGCTCTTTTTTTGGAGTTTGTGCTTTTGGTAAAGTGCTGTAGGTGTGAGTCTCTGGCTCTTTTGCTCTGTTCATTTGACTGAAAGAACCTTTTTTTCTTTTCTTTTCTTTCTCTTTTAATTTTATTGTTAAAATTCCTAATATTTTTTAATACTAGGAGTTTTTATTCATTTTTACTCCTACAAAATAGATGACACAGACCTAAAAGGAGCAAGACATTCACAACTCAGAGAAAAAAAAATGGAGGGAAGAAAATTTGATTTAATAGTTAACCAAACATAGAAAACCAGTATCAACTTTCCTCCCAAATATATATTAGGCCATTTCTCATCCCACAAATTTTCTCTTTCAAAAAGCAGATCAACTCAAATTCTAACCTAACTCTTTACATAGACAATGAGGGTCTGGCAGAGAAGTCTCAGAGATGATCATTTATTTCTGAGAAAGGAAAAAAAAAAAGGCAAAGTGCCTGCCTGGTAAGAGGGGGTGGGGAAGAGATGAAAGGGCACATGAGGGAGCAAGATGGTTCGCAAACTTTCACCATCTGGATTTCAATATCGCTAATTAACCTTCAATCAGTCAGAGCTCATTGAAAAGTATCTACAGTCTCAAATGTTTGCTAGGGACTAGTCATATAAAGTGAATTAGTTCTACCACCTACGCTTGAATAGGATCCAGGGACAACACAAGATGTAATCATATAGTCCACTTTATGGGTCACTCTTTATTTTTAATTGCTTATCCGTATTTTACATTTGAACCAGGCGGTCAGCTTTGCATCTGCTCTTATTTTTGCCTTTTCAAATAAATAGAAAGACATATAAGCAGTCCTGGCTGGAAGGTGGATTTTGAAGCAGGAATCGTTTTCCTTTGGCTCCTTTCCATTTCCATTTCTTTAGGCTGCTCTGATCTTCTGGTGTCCCTGCTCCACTGCCCTCTATCCTGATGTTCTAGCAAGCTACTGAGAATCCAGTCTCCTTCTCTCTCTCCTCCGTGCCACCAAGCATTCTCCGTGAAAATGCTCTCCCTCACAGTCATTTTTGAATGACTTCTCAATGGGACCTTCATTCCCTCAAGGTAGCTCTCTCTTTTGCATGTTAGACTAATTAAAATAAATGCCATTAAAGTGTGTATCACTGATAGCCTCTGACTCCCCTAGAACTTTCTAGGACTATCACATTTTTATAGGGTCCTTAGACTTCAGAGATGTCTACTCCTTACAAGTATGATAGGGATGTATTTTAGGCAGTGTAACAAGGAGATTTGGTTGGCAGGGTGTGTGTTGGGGGGAATCTCTCCAAAGCCACTTAAATAGTACTATTTAGGCTGCCATGAAGAAAGCAGACACTGCATTGAACCATACTTGAAGGATTTAATTCCACAATTCAGGGATAATAAGGGACAAACATCATCTGATTAACTAAAAGAAAACTGGAAAAATCCAAGTTCTTTAGAAATCTGAACAGTCTCATCTGTTCTATTCAAGTCCCAAATATACTTATACTTTGGGTCTCTTATTTTCTCTTTTCTACAGAAAAGCACACTGACTTAGTATGATGCAATTATTTCTTTAATGCCTAAAGCTACAATTTAAAAAATTCCCCGGACCTAAGAGGGAAAATTTTCAACCCCTGGTCCTGATTCCAGGCCCCACTGAGCAACTATGGGAACTCAGGGTATGCTAACTCCTGGCTTTGAGAGATTTGATAAAAGAAACATTTTATGGTTATGGCAGCCCCAGCCTTCTGATGTTCACATTATTACTATTTGAACCCCTTTGTTTAGACTTATTTCTCTTGGTACCTTATAAATAAAACAATCAATCAATCAAGAACATAAACTGATTTCCTGAAGAACAAGATCATTGACTACTGTCTTTATGTCTATATCACATGAAGCTTGTCTTGAAAATCTTTGGAGGGATCAAATTTTAAGAGATTTAGTGTTGGTGTGTACCACCACCATAGTCACACAGGCAATCCAGTAATTGAACTAATTTTATTCTCCATAATGTGTTTAACTCTCTTTTCTTTTCCCTTTCCTTCTCTTCATTTCACCCATTTGCATTTTTTTTACTTTTCCTCTTTTTTTTCTTTTTCTTCTTTCTACACCTTAGTCTTGCCAATGTTACTCCTCAGATTCTTTCCAGGCACTGCATGACTCCCCATACTGGTTGCATGCTGTACTAAAAAATCATTCTCTTTTTTAAAAATTCCTTATGAAGCTGAGCATTTTAACGAAATTCAAAAGAAGAAAGAAACACTTATTCATTCCTTTATGAAACAGAAAGAGCATGTGTTCTTAACACAGGATAATGGAACTGGGTGCCAGTCTCTAGCTGTCTTTTCAAGGACAAAGAAGATCAATGCTCAACCAATTCATCTAGGCAACATCCATTAGGGCCAAACCAGATGGATGGCAACTGTGACATGTGGATTCATGGCATCCACAACCCCATGCCTGCATCTCATTCACATATCATCACTTTTGATGATGACAGGGAAGCTCTAGCTGCGTGACCATGTGGCCACTTGGTAAAACTAACACTCATGTTAGGAAATTACAGCTACCCTTTCATTTATTGACTTGATACCATTACCAGCAGGCATACCTACTAGGGGGAAGGTGGTGGGTTTTCAGACTTCTTACTTGAACATTTTTGTAACTATGCTTCTGTCCTGAAATCATTAGGAGTGAAAGCATCAAATAGATTTAAGCAAGTATTTTTCAATTACCCATGAACTGCATAGTAGGATACCATCTTCATACTACCAATCTGCAAAGGCTAATGTATTTATACCTTTTTTATAGTTTAGAAATAAAAAAGAAACACATGAAATTATTCCACTCTGGAACTAGGATTGGACCTCCAGGGTTTCTGGTAAATAAAGAAACTAACCTGTATATGATGCTTACTCTGTGTCAGGTACTTTACAATATTTATAATCTTCACAAAAAACCCTGGGGGATAGCTGGTATTATTATCCCTATTTTATAGATGAAAAAAATAAGGAAGTAGCATTAAGTGACTTGCCCAGATATGTAGCTATAAAACTGTAGTCAGGGGTGGTGGTGGTTTGCATAGAAAAAATGTCCTATACAATGTGAGATTTCATTTGAGTCTTGATGGAGGCAAGGACAATATTCTGGGCATGGAGGCAGTTGATACAAAGGAAAAGAGTCAGGGGGTGGAGTATAATGTATAAGCAATAGCAAGCACTCTAGTATTGTTGGATCAATGAGAGGTTGCGGAAGGAAGGGAGATTGAGGTTAATGCGAGAAAAGAGTGAAGGATGACATTAATATTGAGAGACTTATTGACTGGGAAGATGGTGGCACTCTGAAAGTAAAAGGAGAGTTGGGAAGAGCAAAAGGGGAAAGGTAAGAAGCCATGTTTTAGACATGTTGAGTTTGAGATGCCTACAGGACGTTCAATTTAAGGTAGCTAGAAGAAGTTTCTGGGGCTCAAAGGAAACACTAAGACGATATACAAGTCTGAGAAGTGACTTCATAGAGATAATTATTGAATTAATTGGAGAGATGAGATCACTAGGTGAAATATTACAGAGATAAAACAGAAGAAGAGCTAGGGTAGATCCTTGGGAAGCCTCTAATTAATGGGTATAAACTGGATAAATATTCAGGAAAGTGGACTGAGGAACAGTGAAACAGTAAAGAGCAATTCTCCTTTTAAGGAGGAGGGAAGACCAATTAAATGTCCAACAATTCAGAGCAGTCAAGAAAGAGGAATAGGAAAAATTGAAAATCCTCTCTTGATCTAAAAGCAAAATATTTTTCTATATATTATAACATATAATGTAATAATATATAAGATATATTATACATTTCTAATAAATTATAATAAATATGCTTATCCAAGAGAAACAAACACTCAAATTATCTATATCCCCAAATCTGTCTCATTCTTTTTTCCCACCTCTCATTAGAATATTTCCTAAATAAAGGAGATGTGACCAAGAAACTACCCAGATACAAGAGGAGGAAAGATCTGGGAATATTTGGGGAAAGTATGCATGAGAATCCCAGATCTAACCATAATATGAGTTCCCTCAACCAAAAACAAACAAGTATTTTGTCTTTAAACATATGGTTTTAGTCCACGGTTTCCATTTAAAGAATGCATGTAGTGTGGGCAGCTAGGTGGCTCAGTGGATTGAGAATCAGGCAGGAGGTCCTGGGTTCAAATATAGTCTCAGATACTTCCTAATTCTTTGACCCTCAACAAGTCACTTAACCCCCATTGCCTAGCCCTTACCACTCTTCTGCCTTAGAAACAATACTCAGTACTAATTCTAAGATCAAAGGTAAGAGTTTATCAAAAAAAAAGAAAGTAGCATTGATCTGAGAAATATATATTGAAGAAGTCCCATTGTGATATAATAGAAAGAGCATGACTTTAATGTCAAAGGACCCAGGGTTAGATCCCATCTCTGACACTACAACATGACTCTGGGAAAATTATTCAGCCTCTTCAGAGCAAGGAATGGCCTCAGTTTCCTTATCTAAAAAGTGAGGGGGTAAGATATTTGTCTTCTTATCTGTATCTATGAATATACACACACATATACATATACAGATATATATCCACTATTTTTAGAGGGCAAAGTGTACAAATAGTCACCTATAATACATTATGTTTTACCTTGCCTTATATCATTCCTTCCATCTCAGCTACTGAAAATGCCTTACCCCAAATAATGAAAAATGTATGGTAAAAACAATTTTTCCAACATAGATAGTGGATTGGGAGGATTTTAATATTAACTAATGTTCACCTTTATGCTAGTTAGCTCAGACAGTAAATAAGTCATACAATAGTCTCTTAGCAATCCAAAAACTATAAGTAACAACACTTAAAATTTAAGTGACACTCTACATAATGATTCAAAGTAAAAGTCAGGTTTCAGCCAAGTGACCTCACTGTGGCCCCTACTGGACAGTAAATCTGACTTAAAGTCAGCAAATACGGGTGGCCGAGTTTCAACCTGGCATAACAGTCAGGCTTTGTCAAGGATCCCAGAACTCAGAAAGTTTTTTGCATCCAAAAAAAAAAATCTTTCGAAAAACAAAAACACATGCTAAACAGCTGTAGGAGAGGGAAGGAATTAGGGGATGGGAAGGAAATTCTCTTTAGTTATGAAGACAGTTTCAATTATTGGCTTTTTCTATCAACTCTAAGAATTCTTCTTTGCATTTCTAAAGAAATTAGCTTTACATGTTAAATACCATTTCTAGATAATGTAGATAAATTTCTAGATAACAGAGCAAGTAGTGGCAAGAAAGACTTTCCTTTACGAAATGGAGCAATTGATAAGAAGCTATAGAACCTGGGGATTCAGCCCTGGGTACAGGACCAACAAGAAGTCATAGTTAGGAGATGTAGAAGAGCAAAGAAAGTCATAGCCCATACAAGTATTTGTTGTACTTTATACTATGGGATCCAGACTAGAGAACCAGTAAGCAATCATTACATTTGCTTGACTTATATGCCATTTTGGCATGAAGGAAGAAAAAAAATTCAATATCAATCAAATAAAAATCAAACAAGTAAAAAAATCAAGTAAAAAAGTAAAAAAAAATTCAAAAAAGCTGGGAAACCCCTCTCTGTAGCTCTATCCATGATACCTGGATGACAAAGTTGATAGTGGTTCAGTAAATGGTGCCATCTGAAGAGACAACTAAATTCCTAAAGTTGATAAAATATATTATATTCAATTTTAATATAATAGAAAATAGTATGTGAATCTAAACGTGATCAATTCAAAATCTATATGGAGGCTGAGGTTATGGCTCATTTTCTTTCATTTTACATGGGCACACCAGGATTTATCCCTTTCTTCTTCTCCAGGATACTATTAAAAATGTTTAGTTACCAGCAAAGTTAGGCTTGTAAACCCATTAACCCCACATATGACAATTGGTATTTACTAAAGAAAAAATGCTAGAGAATGTTTATTCAAAACATATTACAATCTCATAAGGAAAAGACTAAAGTGAGGGACATGGGTGGAATGAACTGATACATTTTTTTTTTGTCTGCTTACACATACACAGACACAAAATAAAATATTACTTGAAAGATGCATGTAAAAAATATAAACTTTTTATTAGCTATCATGATCATCTAGTCCTACCCTCTCATTTTAGAAATGTGGATATTAAAGTTAGAGAAGGCAGGAATGATCTCTAAAATCCCTTCTAGCTATAAATCCATGATATTATGATAATATACCACTTCCTTATATTTTCTTTTTCTTTTTCTTTTTTTTGTACATTAACAGACACTCAGTATCTTTACTAAAGTCAGAGTCCAATAGGGTTGTCTCTAAGTTCATGGCAAACAGACCAGTGGAGTGCACAAACTAGAAAGGCTTTGATGGACACAGAGGCTGTTATCTGAGGACAAAATTCTAATCTCTAAACTCCCTTTTCTTTCTCTACCTCCCAGGATCTCAGAACTAAACAAGAAATAACTTAGTTCAATTCTGAGTCTCTACCCTAGAAAGTTGCTTGAGACAGTGCCACAAAAATTGATACTATGATAGTGATACCTGCAGTCTTTATCAGAGGAGAAACTCCTTTCTCCCCACTTTAATCTGAATTAAAACACAAATTCTTGCAGTATTTAAATCTTGCTAAAATTCTCTCTGAATGCATTATTACTAGAAATAAAGTTTTATATATTTTTAGGATGCATTATATTCTGAAATAACACTGGACTCAAAATTGAGTATCTATGTTTGACTATCAGCACTGTCAATTAATAAAGACACGACCTTAAGCAAAACACTCAGTTCTCAGTTTCATATCCTCCTGTGCAAAACAAGAAGGCTAGGCTAGACCATTTCTAATTTCCGTTCTAGCTCAACATCTACGTTTCTGAGACTAGCTGAATAGAAAGAATAAATAAAACTGGTCTTGCAGATTTACAGTCTCTATAATTTCTTTCCTAATATGAACTAATAGCCACTGAATTTTTAATAGGTATTTTCAATAAGTCTGTGCTTGCTCACTTGATTATCTGGCTTAATTTGCACATTTAGACATAGATTAAGAACACTAAGACTTGATTTTTTTTAAGGAGGTAAAATGAGCCAGGAAAATCCTTTCAGACTGTTCAGACTGTAGAAATCCCTTTATTTTCCTGAGTAATTATTGATGGCCAACTCCATGCTGAGAATTGTCTTAAGTGATTGCTCTAGATTTGAAAACCACTGGTCACTGATGCCATTCAGATAAGATTCCAACTATCTTTTCAGTGTAGAGCTACAGATATTGTTGTAATTTGCATTTAAGAGGGAGCATTTCCTATCCAAATCTCCCTGGGATGCAGTAGGAACAGTGATAAAGACTGGATTTGGAGTCAAAGGGCATAGGTTCAAAACATCACTTTGACATTTACTACCTCTATACCTGGGGCAAATCACTTTAACTTAATTGACCTCAATTCCCTTAGCTATAAAATGAAGGGATTGGACTAATTAAATGAACAAGCATTTATAGTGTCCACTACATAACAGGTAAGATGCTAACACACCTTAAGAAGACAAAGAAAGACAATAGACTAAATGTCTTCTAAGATCCCTTCCAGCTATAAATCTAAGATCTGAAGATCAGCTAGACCACCTTCTTTCACATTCTCATCTAGAACCTAAGTAGGGAAGCCAACCCCACTCACCCAAATATGACTCTTAATTTTTTTAAATTTTCAACCCTGAATCTCTGCCCTTTACCTGTATTCTGGAATTCCAACTCATCTATTATTGGGAGATTTGAGCAAATAGATAGTTGTAGCCTCCTCAGGGGGAAAAAAAAACCCAAACAAGTTGAATAAGTATTTACTAAATGCCTACCATGTGCCAGTCAAAGAAAGACAAAAGCAATTTCTATCCTCAAGGAAATAACAATTGAATATAAAAAGTATCAGGTCTAGAATAGAAGACAAGGGTCTTGGCTCTCCATCTAAGCGGGTAACTTTGGGCAAATCATTTAATCTTTCTTAGACTTGTTTCTCCTCATTTATAAAAGAAAGAGTTTGGACTGGATGATTTCTAAGGTTCTGGCAGCTTCAAAAGTTTAAGGGGACCAAAAAGCAAGAGAAAAATAACAAACAATATTTATGCTTAATCAAAAATGGGTCCTAAGTATTAAAGCAGTCCAAAGAACTCAGGAATTATTTTTTCTCTTTCTCTCTAATCTCAAGAATGGCACACTTCCTTAACATCAATAAAAGCACAAGTTCTCTGTAGGTCAAAAATAGGAGTAGAACAAATATTTGTGTGTGTGTGTGAAGCAATATAGGAATATTTGGAAATGCTTGTATTATATAGTTCCAGTTGTTAAAACAACAAAATTTCAAGTGTTTATTGAGATCTAACATAAACTCAACTGGCTCCACGCTCTATAATTCAAACATTTCCTTGATTCTTAAGTTAACAATTTTTACCTCACCTGCTTAAAAATAAGTCAGAGGGAAATTTCCTTCAGGAATAGCCTGTTCGTGAGCATCCTGAAACTGAAAATGTGATTATATTTTATAAGAATAGCCTCAAACAAGGATTTGATTTAGATTTCATAAGATGTGTTTTCTTTAGTACAAGTTAGCCTTAAAAGAAATGATATGACTTTCATACTAAAAAACAAATAGGCTTTAACAACCCATCAGAGATGATTTATGAAGCAGTGATCTTGCAAGCAGCTGAATCTATATTTAATAGTATCCACAGACTTGAGGGCAAACTAGGTGTAGCAAATCCCTCCTCCCCTTGAATCCTATCAGGAATGCAACACCCTGGCTCTTTCCTTTCAGAGATAAGACACATGTATTGATTTAGAAAGTGAAGCCCCTGCTTCTTTTAAAGTCTGGTGACTTGCATGTGGTTAATAACATAAAGATGGTTGATATATCTTTTGTAATATCCATGCTTATCACTTTATGAAAGACACATTTTGCTTATACTAGAAAATTCATGAAGGAAATAAAGTGAAAAATGCTAAATTTCAATCTTCTTTCAGATTCCATCAATTCCTTCTATAGCCTTTTCTGTGGATAGCCTTTTCCATTATGAGTCTCTAGGGGATGTCTTGTATCTTTGCATTGTTTATAATAGTTAAATCATTCACAGTTGATCAATGAATTTTATTGCGGTTACTGTGTACAATGGTCTCCTGGTTCTGCTCACTTCACTTTGCATCACTTCGTGTAAGTCTTTCCAGGTTTTTCTGTGATCATCATGTTCATCATTTAAGGCACAAAATATTCCATTACAATCATATACCACAGCTTGTTCAGCCATTCCCTTCATTTTCTTTTCCCCTATCTTGTGATATATATCTAGTAATGGTATTTCTGGATCAAACAATATTGTATAATTATACAGAATGGTTCCTATATTTTAGGCTTCCCAAGTCATTATGATGACCCAAGAAAATTAGGTAACTGGGGACATTCTTTTCATAGAAAGTTTCAACACGTTAAGTAAAGCTAAATGCTTGGCAAATTTTGGTGTCACAGAGTCTAATTTCAATACTTGCTTGCTCCCAATACAATTTACACTTCAGAATCAAAGTGTTTTAAGAAATTATAACATCATAAATTTCAATTTAGAAGGAGCAATAGAAATCACTGAGCCTGATCCCCTTATTCGGTCATTGAGTTCAATCCGTTATTTTACAGAGGAGTAAACTGAGGTACATTGAGGTTAAGTGACTTATCTAGGAATACACATCTGAGGCAATATGTGAACCCAGGACTTCCCTACTCCTGTTCTTTCACTCTATGAACTAATGCCTACTTCCTCTGCTGAAGGGGGCTTCTTCAGACAATATTATGACCATGCCAGCCCAACATCATAGGTGTTCCTCCAAATCATGTATTTTATTTTGTCTTTGATATTCAGCATCTGTGACTTCTGCAATATGTCCTTCACTGGTCTCAACTGCACAAGCAAAAACAATGTTTTACCACATGGTATAAATGTGTTCATGCTTCACTCTGGACATATTTTCAATGATTCCTTTGATCTAATGTAAATTAGAACTATGCCATCCACTCAATTCAATATATGTTTTACAGTGCATAAGATTCTAAATAAAGTAAAAATTCACTAATTTGAACTAAATGGGAAAATTTAAATGCAAATTAGTATACACTATAATCAAGTAATCTAGAATATTTATGCTATAGTTATTTTCAAGTTTCTCTTTCATTACTTTAAAGTACATGAAACAGAGTAGCTAGGATTACCTGAAGAGTTTCCATAAGTGGATATCTTCTTAAATCTGCTTTAATGTGTATAATTTGTAATGTAAATTGGTAAACAAACAATGTCCTATAATCTTAAAGAAGAGGTGGTTGTATCAGGTGGATACCTGGCTCTGATCTTGCTCAGGCCAGGCTTCCCATCCTTTCACAGCTGTCTCCATATGATGTCTTCTGCTCCTCAACCATCATTCTCATCTCACTCCCACCAGACCTCTTGACTCTGCCTCTGTACCCTTTCTTAAGTGAGGGAGCTTGATCTTGCTAGAGATCAAGTCTCTTTGGTAGTCCTATTCCCATCTAGGCCAGTCTCCATGTACTAGTTGCTTCTTATCTGTTGCCTTCAATTAGAATGTAAAATCATTGAGGTCAAGGACTATCTTGCTTGCTTGTGTTCCGATCCATTCCCAGGACTTAGAAAATGTAGTTTGTCTTTCTTTCCTTCCTTCCTTCCTTCCTTCCTTCCTTCCTTCCTTCCTTCCTTCCTTCCTTCCTTCCTTCCTTCCTTCCTTCCTTCCTTTCCTTCTTCCTTTCTTTCCTTCTTTCCTTCCTTCCTTCCTTTCCTTCTTCCTTTCTTTCCTTCTTTCCTTCTTTCCTTCTTTCTTTCTTTCTCTTCTATCTTTCCTTTATTCTTCCTTCCCTCTTTCCTTTCTATCTCAATCTGTCTCATCTTATAGCATTTTATTAAAGCATTTCCTGTCTGCTTCATGTGTAGTCATCTAATTATAATCACTGGACTCATGACATTAATTTCTACTTAATATCTGATTTGTAAGATCATTTAATGCATTGTTTGTGCTGGGAAAAGTAAATATCAGACCCAGAATGCTCTGACCAAGAAATTTTCATTTTTGGAGAACAATACAGAAATTCCATAATTTTTAAAGTTTACTTTCTTCCTTTTCCTTTAAAATTTTAAATTGTTGTGGTGGTAATATTTTAAAATATTGCCTTCAAAACATTTAAGTAGAAGAGGAAATTATGAAGTAAAACTAAAAAGGAAGGACAATAGAATGACAAATCTCCAAAGAAGGAAGGTAAGAAAAGGAAAGGAAGAAGAGGGAGGGGGAAAAATAGGAAGTAAGCAAGAAAGGAAAAGTATAACCTACATTTACTATTCCATTTATTTAGCAATTTCATTCAATTTGGCCTGAAAATTTCAGTTGTAGGCTTTTGATGCAATAGCTTTTGAAGTCAGTAGCCTTGATTACAACATTATTTCCACAATAATTTATGGATCTAGTAAAGGCTCTATGTTTGTCACACCTTGAGATGATCTTTATGAATGACTGTGGCTAAAAAATAAATTCACTTAAGTAATGGCTCTACTTTCTGAGCTTCACAGTATTTAAAGCATCCTACCTTTTCAGCATGGTGGACCTTGCTAGAAATTGAAAGCTCCAATGGCACAATCTTCAAAATTCAAAAGTTTATTTCCACTGGAGGGTGAAATCTTAGCATAGTATTCTAAAGGAGGTATATGCTCTTAAAGATTGGCTCCAAATCTATGATAATAGTATTTTGCTTTTTTGATGCCCTTAGGCTTCTTTCCCTTCCATAAACTCACCTTTGTCATAATATGAAGGACTTCTACCTATGTATTCATAGACTCTTCAGGACTATATAGAAATCTTTAGTTTGAGGGATTTCTATTATAGACTTTGGCCCTTTACTCTTGGCAACCCATCCACCATTTGTCACATATATGTCTGCATTTGGGCTACATGCTTGATGTAAGCTCTGATATGCATCCTCTTATTCTTAGTGAGAAGCTTCAGCATATGTGGGCACTTTTCAAACACCAAAATGCCTTTTCTTACATTGCTCATTTATGAATAAAACTAAAAGCCGCTTGTTTAAGGTCATTATAAAACACACTGTACCACAAATAAGACATAATAAAACTGAACATGTCTAAATATCACAAAGCTCTCATTACCATATTTTGAAATATGATTCTTTACACCTTCACACAGAAATTTCTTTTTTAGCTTATAGTAACATCTGTGTTTTATAACCTTCATTATTTCCCCTTCAGATATGTTTTTTTCTGGAAGTAAGGAATTATGGGGCTATGTGCTGAAATCATATAGTTACTAATGTACAAATTATGGCCTGTGGGAGAAAGAACAGAGTTCTGGGGGTTTCACAGTCCTACCAGAATGCCAATTACTTGCAAAGATTCCACAGTAATACATTCTGAGTTCTGAAAGTAAATTTCATTTCCATCACTGCTTATGGACAAATTTTTCCCAAGCGAGCAGTTCTTTTTAACTTAATTTGCATTATGAATAAATAATAAGGTATACAATTTAGTCCTCCATTTTGGGAATCAAATAGTTAGCTGCAAAATTAACAGTTTTATCTCTCAAACCGTTTCTTCAAAAGCCTAAAACTATAGTCTAAAGAATTTAAATGTAAAGCAAGAACAAAAAGTCTGATGTTATGATCTCACTGAATCCCACAGAGATGATGACAGGATGCCTGCTATAAAGCAATTCACTTTGTGACTTTATCAATACATGTCAGTATGTCAATTGGATGGCAACTATCAGTATGTCTGGAAATATCTGATTGTTGATCTATTTTTTTAGCTTTTCAACAAAATATACATTTATCATATATGGGATACATCCTATAAAACTATTCACTGATCCAAGTAACCTTTACTCACAACTCAATTCAAGTACAAATTTTAAAAAAGATATAAAGCGTGTGTTTTATAGTATCCAAGAACATCTGCATGTCTTCTGGCTTCATCCAGGACTAGAATTATATAGCCATTATGCTTTAGGAGAAACTCTCTCTCCTGTTTAGTTGAAATCAAAAGGCTGTTTTGGATATATTCAGCCAGACTTTTATTACCAGCAACTTCATATGAAAGCACAGAAAGGAAGCAAAACAAAACAAAACAAACACCTTCTGAAAGTTTCAGGATCAAGAAAGACACTAATGTAGAATGAAAGCTCTTAACCTTGCCTTTGTTGCTGTTGTTACTGTTGTGGTGTATTTATGTGTGGTCTGTCATGGACTGGCAGTCTGATAAAGCCTTTGAAACCAATCTCATAATATTAAAAAACCCACATATATATTATATAATGGAAATGCTAAATTTCAGTTAAGGGTTTATGAAAATAAAGATGTATTATTTCATTTTCCCCCACCCAAGCTCCTTATCCTTAAATATCTTTAAATTAGACATCCTTAAATCTCACTGGGGGTCTGTGGTCCTCAAGTAAAGAACTCCTGATGTAGACACTTGAAGTAATTCAAATTTTACCACTATACCCATAACTTTTCCCCTTTATTCTACTTCCTCCCCAGCCCCCAGCAGGAGCTACTCAGAATCTGTCTGGGCTTCTAGACTACTCACATGGATTGAATGGAATTTGAGCCTTCAATTGTATTCTAATTAGTGAAATGGATGGCCACCAGTCCTTACCATTTGTCCTGTCACTGCCTCCTAAGGTCCATCAGAAATTACCATATGCTCTGCTCCTATATCCTTTAGACTCCTGGAACTGGTATCTGACCTAATTAATTAATATCCCTAGCCTTTGCCTCTTAGGTTTTCAAGGTTTTTTTCAACTGCCTTGAAGTTGAAATTTGTTTTATAGGTTGTCTCTTCCAGTGAAAGTATCTGGAAAAAAAATTGTTTGTTTTCTCTATTTGAAACCTTCAAGTGTCCTTATCCTATTGCTTATTGCACAGGAATCATTGAATAAGTGATTTTTAAATTCATTGATTAATTACTTAATTTCTCTTACTTGATCTAGGCTTTGCTTCAATTGGTAAATATACCATATTTATAGGAAACAGCTACTTACTTAATCTAAATAGAATAATCCATCTCTGTACTGTCCCCAGTTTCACTCACCAACCCTAACCCTGTCGGTGGGCTAGAGGAAGAGCTGGAAATAAAAGCTGGAAGGAGGGAGAAAATGTGGAACTTAAAAGGTTGGAAAACAAATGCCAAAAATGTTTTTCATCATCTTAAGTGGGAAAAAAATAAAATATTACATAAGGAAGGAAAAAAAACACAATTTCAAATATAGTTTGTTTTTTTTTAATTGTTGGATTGTGGTTGAATATAAGCTCCATAAAGACAGGCTTTTCCCCTCATATCTCCATCTCCAAGCACAATGCTTGACACAAAGTAGGAATGTACTGAGTGCTTAATTAAATGAACTAAATTGACTAGATAATTTCTAAGGTCCTTTATGGTTATGAAATCTATATTCCCATTCTCTTATGACACCTCTAGTTGTGAATTACCTTGCAGGCTACAAGACAGCATTACAACATCCTCCTTAAATTGGTAGTTGGTAGAATAGGCAGGTAAGGTGTGGTAGTTAGTCTCTAGATGTGTGGGATGAAGTACAGGATGGGGTTGGGCCATAGAGAAGATAGTATTAGGTTTAGCTTGAGCAAAGAATATGATGGATAACTGATGCAACCAGATGAAAGCAAAGAGAATTTGAAGATCATGAGTCTGAGACTGAATGGTTATTGGTAAAAGCTAAAAAGATTAGTAATTAGTGCCTATGCCCATATACATTTTTTGTTGTTGTTTCAGTCACTTTCGTTCATGATTTTCTTGGCAAAGACACTGAATGGTTTGCCATTTCTTTCTCTAGTTCATTTTACAGATGAGAAAAATAAGACAAACGGGGTAAAGTGACTTGCCCAGGGTCAGACAGATATTAAGCGTCTGAGGCCAGATTTGAACTCAGGAAAGTGAGTCTTCCTGACTGGAAGGTCAGTGCTCTAAATTTCTTAGCAACATTCCATGGCATCAAGTGCAGGCTCCTGGAGTAGATTCTACTCCCAAAAAGACTCTTGACTTGTGCTTGTTTAGAAAAAAAGAAAGGTCAAGTAGAACCAAGAGAACATGATATAAAACAACAGAATCATTGAAGAATAACTTGTGTAGTCTGCCTCTACAGAAAGAACTGATAAATAGAAACGAGCAAAACATAGTTTTCTATATACTTGCTTCTTTTTGTCAGATGATATCTTCTCTAGTGTTGGGAGAGGAAGAAGGGAGGGATTTACCTGGAAATTTTAATGTAACAAACTAATAAATAAAAATAAAAATAAAAAAAGGAAAGTGAGATCTAGCTGGCATTTTCAGATTTGTAGCTATCCAGAGAGGTTGTTTGACCTTGTGGCTTACTGTCAGTTTTCACAGAGCAATATCCTAGGGGCTGTGTTGATGAACACCAGCAGATGTGTGAGATCTGATTGGCACAATTTTGAACCCTTGTAGTATCCACTTAGAGGAGGAAAGGAATCTAAGCAAACCAAGAGCCATAACTATGCAAGTGTACATATGATCAAGTCCATCATGTTCAAAAATGAGTCAATAACGGGATCAAAAAGTATGTTTATGAAGAAAGAAGGAAGGATATCAGAAAAGAATTGTTTATGGAATTCACAAAATTTGTAGTCATTTTATTCAAAAAATACTTATTAAGCACCTGTTAGGTATGAAGTCAGGGAAGCTTCATGTAGTGGCAGGAAAGCTGATTTTGAATTCAGGAAGACCCAGTTTTGAATCCTTTTTGGTTCACATGCTGGTTGTGTGACCCTGGGCAAGTCACTTAAACTCTCTATGTTCTAAGGCAACTCTAAGTTTAAAAAAAGTTCAGAGAAGATGCTATTCTCCACTGGGAGGAGTTTTCTTCATCTACAGTTCCCCAATAAAATCACTGGCCCAGTCCTTATAGCATTGTACAAAGCACAATGTTAAGTGAGAGGTGGTGAGCTATAAAGTTTCAATGGAACACAGTTCCTGTGCTTCTAGAATTTATAGTCCAATAAGTCCAATCTCCTTTTTTTAATGCCTAGCTAAATGAGGTCTGCCTTGTTTCAGTTTATTTCTTAAATTAGTTGCAGTTCCATGGGCTCCCCTATTGAGGACAACATACTTTCCCCAGGAAATGTCCATCTCTAAGTGGCAGGAGTCAAACAGTGAATGTCCATGGAACTTTGAACTATAACTACATTTGATTTTCTTTAAGACATCCTACAAGGCTTCAGCTGTCTAAAATACTGAATATTTACAAAGCTTTAAAATAATTTACATTTTGTCCTTCCATTTGTTAGGGAGCTTTGGGTTTTTTTGGGAGGGGGGCAAAAAATTCTTTTTTTTTGGTCACAAGGATGTTTTTAGGAAATTCATATGATAAGAAAGTTGAAGCTTTTTAAAAAAAATTGTATATGATGGACAGTTAGCATTTGCATTTTTTCTAACAAGTACCTGGAATTCGTATTAATCAGGAGAAGCACCTGCATCACTCTTTCGTCCATTATATCCATGACTACACATCCAACACATATGGAATCTGAGTCCATGAAATAAAAACCACAGGTGCTAGAAAGAAGCTGGTCGATGATAATCTATATCATATCCAATGACCTTTTCAAAATAAATTGAATTATGCCATTAAAATTATACTTAGGAATGTGGAAAGAAACTCCTATAGCCTACAATTATGGCTGTATTTTTATAACACATATAGTTGAGGCTAAGCATAAAACTGCAAACACCAAGAAGAAAACTCTTGGAATCAAAGTTGATTGATAAATATGAGAATACCTATATAACTTCAAAACTGCCTCATAATGTTAATAACTGTGAGCCTCAAATTGATGTGACTATGCTTTAGCCTTTAAACAGCAAATCCTTCTGACCATATATAACTGAAAATAATTACATTTAAAATTTTTTTTATCATATTAATGCATAATAATGGTTCTTAACAATAGATCTTTGGGGAATTGTAGCATTATTACTAATAACCCATGTTGGAAAGACATGTATATGCATACATACATACACACACAGGCAGAAAATAACAAAAAAGAACCCTATATTAGTTTGTATCCTATGAAACAATCAATAAACATTTATTAAATGGCTACTATGGACTAGGCATATTCTATTGGAATATTATTACATTAAATGTGTATATATTGTAATATGTTAATCACATTATTGAACTTCAGCAACAATACTACAATTTCTCAGTGACCTCTGGTTCACAAATCCATATGTATGTATGTATGATATATAACACTATAGGTAATTAATAAATAGTTATTGACTGTTTTATGGAATATAAGCCATATTTTGTTCTTATCTTTATAACCTTAGTACCTATAACAAGTATTTGTATGTAATAAGCTTTTTTTTTTTTAAACCCATACCTTCCGTCTTGGAGTCAATACTGTGTATTGGCTCCAAGGCAGAAGAGTGGTAAGGGCTAGGCAATGGGGGTCAAGTGACTTGCCCAGGGTCACACAGCTAGGAAGTGGCTGAGGCTAGATTTGAACCTAGGACCTCCCATCTCTAGGCCTGATTCTCAATCCACTGAGCTACCCAGCTGCCCCCTGTAATAAGCTTTTAATCAATGATTGTTGAATCAGAATCAATATGTGAAACAAAATTTTCATTTTTACCTTTACTCTGTAAACTAAGTAATACACCCATATAGGAAACTTTTTATACACACAAAACACCCATTTGTTCTTATATGAACATTATGATTAAATACAAATGGATTAAAAGTTTTTCTAAATTTACATTTTTGTCACATTGGATTTTCTCAGTTACTGTATAAATGTAGTTGAGTTACAATCATGTGGAGTCCAGTTTTTTATGTGTAAAAACAGACCCTCAGAATTAAAACAAGCTGGAAAGCATTGAGAGCAAAGAGTAGTTTCTATGAGAGGCAACAAAAAGCAAAAGGACTAGCCCAGAGATTAATATATAATGGAGACTCATAAATTTGGATTCAGGAGATATAAAATTCACTTCCTTATTCTTCTCATTTTCTCTGTCATCAAAGGGAAGGCTGTTGACCTCTCTGAGCCTCAGTTTTCTCATTTGTTAAACAGAGGTAGGAATATCTGTATTATCTACCTCACATGGCCTAAATGAGATGATAGTGGCATAATAGCACTTTGAGAATTATAAAGGGATATATAAACATCACTAATGATGATTCGTTCTAGTTAAATGTGAAATTAGCATGCTTATCAGTGAATAAAATGGTTTGAAACCTTTAAAATGATGAGAATTCCACAATTCAGTATGGCAGTTAATTCAAATAAATTAGAATATACTGTCTGTCTCACACAATCTACCAAATGTTGTCAAATTAGGAATAGTTTTCATCCTCAAGGTTCTTATAGTCTACAGAAAGAAAAATATAGGCACATGAAACAAAGACTATACTAGGCAGTGTATGCTTACTCTCAAAATGTGCATTGCACATAAAATATATTACAGAAGTCAGAATAGAGAAAGATGAATGAGAACTAAAATTGTATGAGTCAACAAGAGCCATAAGAATAGGGTCAGGAATTTTAGGTTCAACTTCTAACTTTGTGGCTTACTAACCTTGTGCTCTCAGACAAGTCATTTCATTGCTCTTTACCTTAACTTACTTATCTATAAAATAAGGGTGTTGGACCAAATTTCTAAAACTACTTCCAGTTCTCAAACCTAAACCCATTCACCTCTTCCTATCCTATCTTACTCTTTCCTATCCTAACTTATTCTAGCCTTACTGAGTCCATTCTATCCTATCCAGCCCATCCTATCACACTCTATCCTATGTTTTCCTTTCCTTTCCTTTCCTTTCCTTTCCTTTCCTTTCCTTTCCTTTCCTTTCCTTTCCTTTCCTTTCCTTTCCTTTCCTTTCCTTTCCTTTCCTTTCCTTTCCTTTCCTTTCCTTTCCTTTCCTTTCCTTTCCTTTCCTTTCCTTTCCTTTCCTTTCCTTTCCTTTCCTATCCTTTCTTACCTGAGATTTGTTTCAATATAGTAACAGAATAAGGCAAGTGTAATTCAGTTTAAGTGAAATCTTTTGTCCCTCTCTCTGAGGAGACTGAAATTGAGAAATCATTCTTCAGAGGCACTTTCTTCCAAGTTTCACATATAGAAGGAAACTTTTCATAAACCTTTTTTCAAAAAGGATCACGGAGAAATAAATGGTATTGGGAGAGATTAATTATGAGTAATCATAACTAAATGTGATCAATCACCCAAATCTCAGATAGTCAACTCAGATAGTCATCTAAAAAATTATCCAGGTAACAAATCACCCATTTTTCCAGATATATTTTTCCTTCCTTTTCTTTTTAAAGACATACTAAATGGCAAAGATCCAAAGGGCTGTTAAAGCAGGCAAAACCACTGCATCCACTGTTTCTTCACTGGGTGTCTTTCGACATTGCCTGATTGTTAACAACATAAACACTGGTTTTACTTCTTAAATATATAGCTTCAAGAGCTTTTATGGAGCCTGGCTATATAAATTTGATGTTTCCACCTTGAAGGTTTTAACTGTTAAAAGTCAGAAATAATCATTGTTTCTATCACAGTGAAAGTAATCTGCCACACATGATGATTGATATTTAAAGAAACAAAATACAGAAATTCTCTGGCAAGCGAACAGTAGGCTCTGACACGACTTTAATGAATCACAAAGCACCTCTCACATTAAGAAGTATAACCTGAACAATTAAATTTATAGTGTTGTTGCCAATAATTTAACTACCTATTTATGGGATTCTTTTGTTTTATAGTGGGGCTGAATGTCTTTTGCTCTCTGATTTAGTGTGCCAAGAGATCAGTCAAATTGAGCTGAAAATAACCTGGAACAAATGACTGCAGCACATTTAAGATCATGATCTGTGAGATTTATACCTTTTTCCTCACAAGATTTTAAAAAGATATAAACAATTCATTTATTTTATTCAACTTTAAACTCCTCACTTCCATGGACTACAGATTTGAAAAGTATTAAAAGACTTGAGAAAGGGAAGCTGGAAAGACCCAATTTCCAGCTAAACTTGGAAGGAAATGAAATATTCCATCAAGTACTTAGCATATTGAAAAACGTTCTCATGTTTATAGTGCGGTAATAATGTTCACTTCTCCAGAAACATTGGCTCCAGATATGCAGCCACCATAACAGAAATGTGTCTAACTATAGCAATCTTCAGTAATAAAACCAACCATCCCCATATCCAGTACAGACAAATTCTCAAGAATAAGCAATTACCCATCACTAATGATAGAAAACTGCTGTTGCTGAAAGGAACCAAGAGAATACCAGCAAAGAACTTCGATCACATATGATTTTTGAATCTCTCGTGGGGATCAAATTTTAGATTTATTTCATGCTCCATAGAAAAGTTAAGACATGTAAACACCATTTTTAAGGTAATAAAGTTTTATGTCTATAGGCTATTATCTGAAAAAGAAATCGGGAATAAAAAATGGTTAGGTAAAAGAGAAAAAAATATGCAAAGGAATGCGCGTCTAGAATTGAGACAGCTCCTCATTTCATGGAAGGTAAGGCATGGATATCAGTAGTCATTTTATGGGAAATTTGTTGTTTATATTTAAGGAATACCTTGTATTTTTGTATAGTACCCTGTCTTTGGGCTAATCCATACCCCTAATAAGTCATATGTTGGGTCCCCACAAAATAACCTGGAGTCCAAAGTACTCAAATTTCATATTCCTAAAGCTCCAGCTCATGGACCTTAGTGGTAAATATTAACCATTCAACCCTAGAAAAGCTAAAATCAAAGGCATTGACTGAAATGTGGTCTTAAGAACAACAGTAACAAAGTATTCCCCTCATAAACTCCTTCAGCTCGTAACTACATATAGTGTCAGAGGAAGAGTGGGTATACATGTAGTGAATAATAATAGAGATACATATACTCAGGGAAAACATGTGGCTAAAACAATTCTTGAATTCATCATTGCCTTTCTTTTCTCGTGTGGCCCCTGGGAACAGCTGGGCAAGTCACTTAGCTGGGCTTTCAGAGGCTATTCCTCTCCTCAGCACAACCCCCACAAAGGATTGCTCTCACTCTCCTGCCAAAGATGGCATTCTTCAGGGCCATCTCTGGCCTCAACTGCATCCCACTAGAATGTGTGTCCTACTTTTTAAAGGGTCACCAGAGATGTGGCTGGACCTTTTGTAAACCTGTGTTCTAATTGTATTGATTTTGATCAGGAACCTCTTTGTGTCCCATACAGGAGTAACAGAGGGTCGATACATTTCCATTTTGTTTAAGATCTCAATACACTGTTTTCCGTGATTTAATCGATGGAGCTGAAGAAAAATCAGCTGATCATGGGAATCCTGATCAGCTCCCATCCATGTACCTTCCCTTCACATCATCAGGAATGTTTTCTAACATATCTCTCTATGTCAAGAGAAACTGTATTGTTTATGATAGAATCACTAGTTTGGGAATTAAAAATAACTTGCCTTTGATTTCCCACTATAATGTATACATGTCTCTGGCCGAGTCACCCAAACTCTTGGAGATTCAATTTCCTGAACCATGAAATGGAAATAATAATACCTTCATTATTTACCTTATAAACATGTTGAAAAGACAATGCATTCTGGCTTTTATTCCTATCTAATGTCTGACTCGGTTTCTTCTCACTATTCCTTCTCCCATTCCAGAAAGTTCTGGAATTTGGTTTTATTGAAATTGACCTAAACTCGATTCCTGTCAAAGAACCTCTGCTGAAGGATGTGGTATTGTGTTTACTCTTTGTATGGCTACGCAAACAGGTTATTTCTCTGGACTGGCAGCATTAAAACCCCTGTGAAACACCGGAGTAGGGTAAGAAGAATGATACCCTGGGACAGATGAAACAATATCTTTAGATGGACTTGAATCATATCAACCTGGCCCATAAGTCACAAGAGTGACATATTTGCCCACCAAGCAGCCTAATACTTTATTTTTACTGTTCATCTGGATTCAATAATACTAAATAAGACATATACATATATTTTATTACCTAGCAATACACTTAGACATCTAAATTCTTTCAGGATTTGAATCTGTGTCACCATTAAAAAATTCATCTCTTAGATGATGGTCTACAATAAATAGAGTGGACCTAATATTTTATGAGGTTTGAAATTGGATTCTTGCTCAGTAAGGACATTTGTTGGTAAACTGTAATTCCCATAACCATACTTATTATCACCATAGAGGCATGATTTACACAACCAATAAAAACTTTTTTGAGCCAAATCTATTCTATTCAAAACTATTCTAAAGGTTATGTGTTTTATGTAGTCACAAAAGGTTTCTAAATTTAGAGAGATATATATTATTATAGACTTTTTGTGCTTGTATAACTTGTGAAATCCAGCCAGCGATTTTGAAATAATGAGTAAAGACAGGTATAGACAATAAAAGCTACTAAAGGATTTGGGGGAAAATAAATTGCATTTAGGAATCCTAAAGAGTTTCCTGCAAGTAAAGAAATTATGAGCTTCATCCTGTCCCAGAAAGGTGAGTATAATATTCAGTTCCATATATCAATTTTATGACATGTCTATCCTCCTCAAGTATTTCCAGCTATACTGCATTGTGGGAGGAGGGGAGAAATGCTTTTTTACTCTTACCTATATTCATAATATTGTGAATTAAAATAAGTGTAATATGCTTGATCAAGCAAGAAAACCTTCAATTTGCACCAGTTGTCTTGTGTTCATGGTCTAAGAGATCATGAAACTCATGCTATCCCCTGCTTAAATATAGCCTGGCAGCCAGAAAAATTATGTACTCCTGCAGAAAAACAAAACGTGTCTGATTTGTGTTGGCAGAGGTTGGTGCTTGCCAAAGAATATCTTATGATGAGGATAGGAGAAGAGAATTTTAAAGTACTAGTCTAATGCCAGCTTTTGTGCAATTGAGGATATTTCTAAAAAAAAATTACAAAATTAACTCACTTTATCTTCATTAAAGCTCCTCCAATAGTATCTTTTCCTCACCATGAACCTTTCAGCGTGCTTCCTGAACAATGTAAAATCATCATGAATTTTTTAAGTGCTTTGAAAATGGGAAAGTATCATCTCTAAGAATATTTTGCCAATAAGTATTTCATTATTTCATCTTACTCTATTGTTTGAACATCAGTGTGGCAAGAACATACAAGACCAATATTTGCTAATTTTCCCTTTTACCCACTTCTCTACCTACATTTTAAATCACAGGAAGATTATAGAATATTTAAATGAATGGTCTTCTTTCAATTGATTCTTATGAATTGAATTGTCCAAGAAACTGGACCAACCTAAACAATCAACAATCAAGAAGCAGTTAAGTACCAACTTTGTGTCTCTTACCAGTGTAGGATTTAGGAATGCAAAAGCAAACATGAAACTATCCTTACTCTTAAGGAATTTTTAGGTGGGGAAACTATTTGCATGTATGTATACATACATACCTTTATACATATATAGATAGACATGTGTATTTTGATCAGTAATCAAAAAACATTTATCAAGTCCCTAGTGTGTGCCAGACACTGTGATGAGATTTGCGGACGGAAAAAGAGGCAAAAGATAGCCATTATTCTCAAAGAAGCTGATAATCTCATGAGGTAGATAATATGCAAACAAACACATGCAAAGCAAGCTATATACAGGATAGATAGAAAATAATTAATAGATGCAAGATACAAGAATTGAGAAGGAATGCGAAAGTTTTCCTGTAAAAAATGGACTTTTTCTGAAACTTGTAGGAAACTGAGGAAGTAATGGTGAGTTAAGGAAGGATACCACTTTCAGGTTTAGAGAAAATGCTTGGAGACTAAAGATTGAGTTTCTTGTTTTGGAACATCTTGGAGGCCAGCGTCATTGGAATGAAAATTATGTTTCAGAAGTTGTCAGAAGATTGGAAAGGTAGGAGGGAACTATGTCATATAAGGCTTCAAATGCCATATAGGACACTTTATATTTGATCTGGAGAGAATATGGAGCTGCTGAACTTTATTGAGAAGGGGAGTGGCATGGTCAGACATGTACTTTAGAAAAATCATGGAGAATGGAATGCAGTGAAGAAAGATTTAAAATGAGAAGATTTAATTTAAAATTTTGCCTCTGTCACAAAGTGGCTATGGGACCTTGAGCAAATAATTTAACCTCATAAATTTCTCTGCAACTACAAACTGCAAAACAGGAATGTGCATCTAGAAGGGTGTTCTTCTTGGAGAGTTCTCTATTCCATTATGAAAGGTTCTCTAACATCAAGGCTAGCTTTTTATCCACCATGTCACTATCTTCCCTCCTTCCCTCCTCTCTGTCTTGGTCTACCCACAGATGTATGGGTATATATACATATTGTTGTTCATTCATTTCCGGTCATATCTAACTCTTTGTGACTCAATTTAGAGATTTTTTGGCAAAACTATTGGAGTGGCCTGCCACTTCCTTCTGCAGGTCATTTTACAAATGAGGAAACTGAGGCAAAATGGCTAGCCCAGGATCATATAGTGAGTAAGAATTAGAGGTCAGATTTGAACTCAGGAAGATGAGTTTTCTGACTATAAGCTTGACACTCTATCCACTGTACCACTTAGCTTAGATTTTTATCCCCAATCAGGATTACACATGATCTGGCAGCTTATACACTGAAAGATCAGAAACAAAATATGTTATTCTGAAAGGCAAGAGAACTGGATTTATGAGCAAGAATCACCTACCCATCAAAACTGACTATAGACTTCTGGGTAAGCATGGCGGCCAGCTAAACGTGGCTTACTCACTCTCCCCGACATACACTGACATACACCAATAAGGATCACCCCAAAAGACCTTAAGAATGTTTATCAGAGGAGCGGAGGAACTGTAGAGTGGGGCGCAGCAGTGAAGGTGCATAGGATCAGGGTTTTACTGGCCTATAAGAGGGGGAAAGGGCTTCCACCCAAACTCGAGCAGATCCACCCTCCCCCACCCCACCTTTATGGCCAGAGCCGGGGCCAATGCATGCCAAGACGAATGAGCAAGGAGTGCCTTTGAAGTGAGGAGAGGGCATTTCTGCACCCTTGGGAGCTGATTAGGATAGAAGGGGGACCCTCCTGAAGGCAGCTAGGCAGAAAAACTCAAGACGTGAGAGAGAGCAGACTTCAGGTGCCCAGAGCCAGTGTGCCCGCCAGAGCCAGGGACTGAGACAGGAGTGACTCTGGAACAAACGGGGAGTGTTTTTTGGGACCTTGGGAATTGACTAGTTCTGCACCCCCAAAAGTCATTAAACCGGAAAACCAGGCGGGCAAGAGAGCACAGACACTGAGTGCCCCCTGGAAGAGGGTACCAAGAAAAGCCACAAAGGACTGAGGAAAATCTAGAGCCGGCTCATTAACTCCATACACAAAAAAACCTGCTCAGAAGACTCTGATTTCTGACTAAAGAGGGAACTGAAAACATCCAGAAAAAATGGCTAACTGTGCACAGGAGCCTCAAAATCCCAGCAGGAAATCACAAAAAGAAAGCTGTTACATTCGAAAATTTTTATGGAGGAAAAACCCAGGCTACAGAGGAAATACTGGACAAAAATCAAACAAAGGCAAAACAAAAAAAAAATGAAAATTGTCCACAAGCCCGGGAAGAGTCTCAAATGGAGCTTATCATCAGAAAGATGGAAGCCCTCTGGAAAGAGAAGTGGGAAATGGTTCAAAAAGAAAACCAACAAATTATATTAGAGAACCAAAAAATTGGACCTGAATGCCAAAAGATTAAAGCAGAAAATCAGGCCTTAAGGACTAGAATTAAGCAACTGGAAACCAATGATCTTGCAAAACAGCAATAATTAATGAAACAAAGTAAAACAATTAATGAATTAGAAGAAAACATAAAATATCTCTGACAAGGTGACAGACCAGGAAATCTTTGTCACACAAAGATACACACAGGAAGGGGAGGGGAAGAACTCTCTTAAAAGAAGGAGAGGAAAAGAGTGCTAATTGGTATTACTTAAACCTCACTCAGTGAAATCAACTCTGAGAGGGAAGAGCTTCTAGATCCAGTGGGATCCTGAATTCTATCTTATCCAACAGGGTAGGGGAGAGGGGTAACTAAGGAGGGCTGGGGGAGAGGGAGTACAAAAAGTGAGGGAAGAAGAGAGGGGAGGGGAAGTGAATAAAAAGGGAAGGGCCATAAAGGGAAGCATAACAACAGAGGGCCTGGGGGAATGATTTAAAGTAAAACACTGGTTTAAAAGTTTATAGCAAAAGAAGAAAGGTCAGAATTACAGGAGGATATCAAAATGCTGGGGAATTCACAAATGACAATCATAACATTGAACGTGAATGGGATGAACTCACCCATAAAACATAGACAAATAGCAGAATGGATTAGAATCCAAAACCCTAACATATGTTGTCTTCAAGAAACACACATGAGGGGGGTAGATATTCACAAGGTCAGAATTAAAGGTTGGTGTAAGACCTATCGGGCCTCAACTGACAGAAAGAAGGCAGGAGTAGCAATCATGATATCTGACAAAGCCAAAGCAAAAATAGACCTGATTAAAAGGGATAGGGAAGGTAAATACATCCTGATAAAATGGACTATAGACAATAAGGAAATTTCACTAATCAACATGTATGCACCAAATGGTATAGCACCCAAATTTCTAATGGAGAAACTACTAGAATTGAAGGGGGACATAGATAATAAAACTATACTAGTGGGAGATCTGAACCAACCACTATCAAATTTAGATAAATCAAATTAAAAAATTAAAAAAGAGGTAAAAGATGTGAATGAAATCTTAGAAAAATTAGAGTTAATAGTTATATGGAGAAAAATAAATAGGGATAAAAAGGAATACACTTTCTTTTCAGCAGCACATGGCACATTCATGAAGATTGACCATACACTAGGTCATAAAAACATGGCATACAAATGCAGAAAAGCACAATTAATTAATGCAACCTTTCCAGATCATAAGGCAATAAAAACAATGATCAGTAAAGAAACATGGAGAGCAAAATCAAAAATCAATTGGAAATCAAATAATATAATGCTCCAAAATCAGTTAGAGAACAAATCATAGAAATAATTAATAATTTCATTGAAGAAAATGACAATGGTAAGACATCCTTTCAAACCTTATGGGATATAGCCAAAGCAGTATTCAGAGGAAAATTCATATCCATGAATGCATATATTAACAAATTAGGGAGGGCAGAGATCAATAAATTGGACATGCAAATAAAAAAAAAACTTGAAAGCAAATAAATTAAAAACCCCAAGAAGAAAACCAAATTAGAAATCCTAAAAATTAAGGGAGAAATTAATAAAATTGAAAGTGATAGAACTATTGAACTAATAAATAAGACAAGAAGCTGGTACTTTGAAAAAACAAACAAAATAGACAAAGTACTGGTCAATCTAATTAAAAAAAGGAGAGAAGAAAAGCAAAGTAAAAGTATTGTAGATGAAAAGGAAGACCTCATCTCCAATGAAGAGGAAATTAAGGCAATCATTAAAAACTTCTTTGCCCAATTATATGGCAATAAATATGCCAATCTAGGTGATATGAACAAATATTTACAAAAATATAAATTGCCTAGATTAACAGAAGAAGTAGAATTCCTAAATAATTCCATATCAGAAAAAGAAATCCAACAGGCCATCAAAGAACTCCCTAAGAAAAAATCCTCAGGGCCTGATGGATTCACAAGTGAATTCTATCAAACATTCAAAGAACAATTAATCCCAATACTATACAAACTATTTGACATAATAAGCAAAGAGGGAGTTCTACCAAATTCCTTTTATGACACAAACATGGTACTGATTCCAAATCCAGGCAGGTTAAAAATGAAGAAAGAAAACTGTAGACCAATCTCCCTAATGAACATAGATGCAAAAATCTTAAACAGGATACTAGCAAAAAGACTTCAGCAAGTGATCAGAAGTGTCATTCACTATAATCAAGTAGGATTTATACCAGGAATGCAGGGCTGGTTCAATATTAGGAAAACCATCCACATAATTGACCATATCAACAAGCAAACCAACAAAAATCACATGATCATCTCAATAGATGCAGAAAAAGCCTTTGATAAAATGTAACATTCATTCCTATTAAAAAAGCTAGAAATTGTAGGAATAGAAGGGTCTTTCCTAAAAATAATAAACAGTATATATCTAAAACCATCAGCTAACATCATCTGCAATGGGGATAAACTATATGCAATCCCAATAAGATCAGGAGTGAAACAAGGATGACCATTATCATCTCTATTATTTGGCATTGTACTAGGAACACTAGCAGTAGCAATTAAAGAAGAAAAAGAAATTGAAGGCATTAAAATAGGCAAGGAGAAGACCAAGTTTTCACTCTTTGCGGATGATATGATGGTCTACTTAAAGAATCCTAGAGATTCAACCAAAAAGCTAATTGAAATAATCAACAACTTTAGCAAAGTTGCAGGATACAAAATAAACCTACATAAGTCATCAGCATTTCTATATATTTCCAACACATCTCAGCAGCAAGAATTAGAAAGAGAAATCCCATTCAAAATCACCTTAGACAAAATAAAATACTTAGCAATCTATTTTCCAAGACAAACACAAGAACTATATGAACACAACTATAAAACATTCTCCACACAACTAAAACTAGCCCTGAGCAATTGGAAAAACATTAACTGCTCATGGGTATGATGAGCCAATATAATAAAAATTACCATCCTATCCAAACTTATCTATCTATTTAGTGCCATACCCATTGAACTTCCAATTTTTTTTTTACTGAATTAGAAAAAACCATAACAAAGTTTATTTGGAAGAACAAAGGATCAAGGATATACAGGGAAATAATGAAAAGAAAATACAAAGGAAGGTGGCCTTGCAGTTCCAGATCTCAAACTATACTATAAAGCAGTGGTCATCAAAACAATTTGGTACTGGCTATGGGACAGAAATGAGGATCAGTGGAACTCAGCAAGACAGTCTATGACAAACCCAAAGATCCCAGCTCTTGGGACAAAAATCCACTATTTGAAAAAATCTGCTGGGAAAACTGGAAAGCAGTGTGGGAGAGATTAGGTTTGGATCAACACCTCACACCCTACACCAAGATAAATTCAGAATGGATGAATGACTTGAGCAGAAAGAAGGAAACTATAAATAAATTAGGGGAACACAGAATAGTATACATGTCAGATTTTTGGGAAGGGAAAGACTTTAAACCCAAGCAAGACATAGAAAGAGTCACAAAATGTAAAATAAATAATTTTGGTTACATCAAATTAAAAAGGTTTTGTACAAACAAAACCAATGTAACAAAATTTAGAAGGGAAACAACAAATTGGGAAACAATTTTAATAACAAAAACCTCTGACAAAGGTCTAATTACTCAAATTTATAAAGAAATAAATCAATTGTACAAAAAAAGCAAGCCATTCTCCAATTTATAAATGGGCAAGGGCTATTAATAGGCAGTTTTCAGCCAAAGTAATCAAAACTATTAATAAGCACATGAAAAAGTGCTCTAAATCTCTTATAATCAGAGAGATGCAAATCAAAACAAGTCTAAAGTATCACCTCACACCTAGCAGATTGCCTAACATGACAGCAAAGGAAAGTAATGAATGTTGGAGGGGATGTGGCAAAGTGGGGACATTAATTCATTGCTGGTGGAGTTGTGAATTGATCCAACCATTCTGGATGGCAATTTGGAACTATGCTCAAAGGGCACTAAAAGACTGTCTGCCCTTTGATCCAGCCATAGCCTTGCTGGGTTTGTATCCCAAAGAGATAATAAGGAAAAAGACTTGTTAAAGAGTATTCATAGCTGTGCTCTTTGTGGTGGCAAAAAATGGAAAATGAGGGGATGCCCTTCAATTGGGGAATGGCTGAACAAATTATGGTATATGTTGGTGATGGAATACTATTGTGCTAAAAGGAATAATAAAGTGGAGGAATTCCATGGAGACTGGAACAACCTCCAGGAAGTGATTCAGAGGGAAGAGCAGAGACAGGAGAACATTGTACATAAAGACTGATACACTGTATTACAATCGAACTGTAAACCTTAAAATTTCTTAGACTTATAAATGTTGGAAATTTCACCATTGGGAAATTTCATACTTGAAAAATTTCCTACTGATAGTCTATTGGAATGTGAACCCCCTTGGCATGGGAGGGTCTTTCTCCTCCCTACTTAAGATTACTTTAGGACAGAAACCTTTTGCTGAACAATGGAAAGGGCTTTGACCTATGCTTAAGCATAGAACAGGAAGTTCTTTGAGTCATGATTGATTTTAGAATTGATACAATAGAGATACTTGGAATGACAGAACCAGGTCTTGGAATTTCCAATCTCCACCCTGCTCAGGGTAACAGGATTTAGGAAGGGCTGCAGCATAGATCAAAATTTAATTATTTGAGAATATGACCTTCAACAGACATGTGCAAAGGGGCAGACCTCTGGGCGGTCCTGGGTTAAGCTAGAGCCACCATTGGCACAGGGAAGACATGGACAGTGATTGGTAGATGTGAGAACTGAGGGGAGGGAACTGAGATGGTTTCCTTAAAGATAGAGGGGTCTGAGGACTGGGAGGTTGGTTCGAGAGGTTTTGCTCTGAGAGGTTGTGCTCTGAGAAGCTTGCTCTGAAGGAAGCTGGAGGGGAGGCCCCTGAGACTGTTTCTCCATTTTGGTCAAGTGAGTGATAGGGACTGATCTCTTTTCTTTGCCTCAGCTATCTAAGGGCTTGGGCCTTTTGGCCCAGCCTAAACAGAGGGGGTATTTAAGCCCTATTCCCTTCTCTCTCTCTCTCCCTCTCTCTCTCTCTCTCTCTCTCTCTCTCTCTCTCTCTCTCTCTCTCTCTCTCATACCTTTCTTCCTCCTGTTTGTAATTAAACTCCATAAAAGGTTGACTGCTGACTTGAGTTTTCATTAAGGAATTACATAGCTGAATTCCTTGGCGACCTTAAATTAATATATATCAGTCTTTTAAAGTGATTTCCTTGTCACAGAACCTAATGGACTTTTCCATTAATGTCAATGCAATGTCCCTGAACAACCTGCAGGGATCAAGGAGGAAAAAAAAACTACCCTCAAACAGAGGACAAATGGGGGGAGTAAAAACACCAAGGAAAGGCAACAGCTTGACTACAGGGGTGGAGGGGATATGATGGAGGAAAGACTCTAAATGAACAACCTAATGCAAAAACCAATAACATGGAAATGAGTTCGGATCGAGGACACATGTGATACCCAGAGGAATCAAGCATCGCCAATGGGAGGGGTGGTGGGAGGAGGGGGGAGGAAAAGAAAATGATCTTTGTTTCTAGTGAATAATGTTTGAAAATGACCAAATAAAATAATGTTTAAAAAACTGACTATACTCTTTCAGAGGGGAAAGTATGACTATTTAATAAAACAGAAGATTTTGAAGAATTCTTTTAGAAAAAAATAGACATAAACAGAAAATCTGTTGTCCAAATATTAAATTCAAGAGAAGCATAAAAAGGTAAACAAGGTGAAAAAAATTAAAATACAATAGTAAAATTTTTCATATTCCTATATGGAAAAATGATATGTGTAATGCTAAAAATTAACATTATCATAGTAGTTAGAAGTATATAAAGACAGAGTATGGAATAGTAAGCGATTTAGGATGATTTGGAAAAAAAATGAAAGGGTGAAAAAGAGGATTACACTAAGTTATGGGAAGAAGGAAGTAAAATGTGGTAAATTATACCACAAAAAGAAGTGTGAGGGATGAGGATTATTGGAGTGAAGGGCAGGATGAGGGTGGTGATGTGTAATACTTACACCTTACTCTCATTTGTATTGGCTCAGAGAGGGAAGAAGAGCCAGATTCATTGGGCTTTAAAATCCTATCTTACCCTGTAGAGGAGAAGGATAATAAGAAGAGTGATGTATGGGATCATTATTATTTAATTTATTATTATTATTATTATTATTATTATTTAATATTCTACTAGAAATATTGGCTTTATCAATTAGAGAACAAAAAGAAATTGAAGGAACTAAAGTAGGCATGAGAAAACAAAACTATAATTCTTTGAGGATATGATGGTATATTTAGAGAATCCTAGAAAATCAACTAAAAACTAGTTGAAATAATTAGTAGCTTTAGCAAAGTTGGAGGATACAAAATAAACCCACACAAATAATCAACATTTATATATATTTGGAGCAAAGACCAGCAGCAAGAGTTAAAAAGAGAAACTCCATTTAAAATCACTCTAGACAATATAAAATACATGGGAATCTACTTCCAAAGGCAAATGGAGGAATTATGTGAACACAATTACAAAACACTTTTCATAGAAATGAAATTAGATCTAAAAAATTGGAAAAACATTAATTGCTCATGGGTAAGCCAAGCTAATATAATAAAAATGACAATCTTATTTAAATTAATTTACTTATTCAGTGTCCATACCTATCAAACTACCAAAAACAATTTTATAGAACTAGAAAAAATAATTTTAAAAAATTCATCTGGAAGAACAAAAGATTAAGAATATCAAGGGAATGAATGAAAAAAATGTAAAGAAAGGTGGCTTACTAGTATCAGATCTTAAACTGTACTCTAAATGAGTAATCATCAAAACAATGTGGTACTGGCTAAGAAATAGAAGGCTGGATCAATGGAGTAGATTAGGGATAAATGACCTTAGCAATCTAGTGTTTGATAAACCCAAAGATCCCAGCTTTTGGGATCAGAACTTAGTATTTGACAAAAACATCTTGGAAAACTGGAAAATTGTATGGCAAAAGTTAGGTTTAGATTAATATCTCATGTCCTATACCAAAAAAAAAAGGTCAAAATGGGTATATGATTTAAATGTAGTATTATGTGAGTAATATTATGAGTAAATTAGGGGAACATAGAATAGTGTATCTGTCAGATCTATGGAGAGAGGGAACAACTATGATAAAAAAAAAGAGACAGAGAATATTATAAAATGAAAAATGAATAATTTTAATTATATTAAATTAAAAATTTTTTGTACAAGCAAAACCAATGCAATCAATTTTAGAGGGGAAGTAACAAACTGGGAAAAATTTGTATAACAAATTCCTCTGATAAAAGTCTCAGTTTTCAGATGAAGAAATCAAAGCTATCAATAATTATAGGATAAAATATTCTAAATCACTCTTGATTAGAGAAATACAAATTAAAAACAACTCTGAGGTACCACCTTTAACCTATCAGATTGGCCAATATGACAGTAAAGGAAAATGATAAATGTTTGAGGGGATGTGGCAAAATTGGTACACTAATGCATTGCTGGTGGAGTTGTGAACTAATCTAACCATTCTGGAATACAATTTGGAATTATTCCCAAAGGGTCATACAACAATGCATACCCCTTGATGCAGTAATACGCCTACCAGGTCTATATTGCAAAGAGTTTTTAAAAATGGGAAAGGAACTACATATAGAAAGATATTTATAGCTGCACTTTTAGTAGTGGCAAAGAATTAGAAACTAAAGGGATGTCCCTCAATTGAGGAATGGCTGAATAAATTGTGGTATATGATGGTGATGGAATACTATTGTGCTATAAGCTATGATAAACAGGATGATTTCAGAAAAAGCTGTAAAGACCTACATGAATTGATGTAGACTGAAATAAGCAGAACCTGGAAAATATTGTACACAGTAACAACAATATTGTGGAATGATCAAATATGATAGACAGCGTCTAACAGTAAATCAATAATCCAGAACTCTTGTGAGGGACTTAGACAAAGAATACTGTCCACCTCCAGAGAAAGAACTGCAGGTGAAAGCATAAGATTTATCACTTATTTATTTGGGTATATGTTTTAGGATTCTTATTTTATAAGATTTTGCCCTTATAAAATTAATAATATGGAAATATGTTTTAGATGATTATATATATACATATATATGTATACACACACACACACACACACACACACACAGACACACACACACAGGGTTGAATTGTTTGCCAGCTCTGGGAAGGAGGAGAGAAAAGGGGAGGGGGAAAATATGGATCATATAACTTTGGAAAACTTATAATGACATTTTTTATTAAATTAAATAAATAAAATATCTATTTTTCTATCACCTATCTTCACACATATACAGATAGATAGATAGATAGATAGATAGATAGATAGATAGATAGATAGATAGATAGATAGATAGATAGATATGCATTTATATATCAACACACAGATATAGGTATACATGTGTATATATAAAACCCACATACACACACAAAATAAATAAAATTTAACTTGTAGGGGGCACAAATAGTTGAGGGGACAAAGAAGGGCCTTATGCTTGAGATAATATTTGAGTTGAGTGTTTGGGACTTGGTTCTTAGAGAGCAGGGATGCCAAGGAAGAGGTAAACCCTGTATACTCATTTCCTTGAAGAAAATTTCAAGCAGATGAAATCTGGTTGTAATGAATATCAAAGGAAGTTTTGAGGAGGGGAAGAAATTAATGGCCTACATGTAATCTAAGGTACCTGCATAAAAGAACCAATTCTTCCATTTTCCTCCTGGATAACTGAAATGACTATATGTATTCAAGCCTCAGACATTTAGTTTTTATGGACTGGCTTTCTGAGATTCTACCAAGCCCTAAAATGGACCCAGAGATGATTTCTACAATTTGTGATACCCTAGGGATTCAGTAATCTACAAATGTATCCATCAAGCAGTCAATAAACATTTTTTAAAGAATCTATAGTGTATTATGTGGTAGGCACTGCACCAAGTACTGAAGATACAAAAGGGGGAAAAATAGTCTCTTCTCTCAAAAAGCTTAAAATCTAATGGGGGAAACAACATGCAAACAAATATGTACAAAGCAAACCAGATATAGGCTAAATAGGAAGAAATGTACATAGGTAAGATACTGGAATGGAGTGGGAATGAGTGAGGCTTCCTCTAGAAGGTAGCATTTTCATTGGAACTTCAAGGAAATCAGGGAAATTTGTAATTGGAAGTAATCTCTTTTAAACTGTATTATCCAAAAGTCAAATGTGCTGTCTATGTATAAAGATAATGTGAATTCCCTATGTAGAAAGTGCTATTGTAAATTTAATAACCTAGTTATGGCACTGGATTTACAATGAACCATCTTTCCAAAAAAAATTATCTGAGTTTGTTAAATACCTGACTAGGTTTAAATTCACTATCTGTAATGATGCTATAAGTATTCATAGGATCTTAAGATTTCCAGCTATAAGGGTCTTTAATGATCATTTCATTTAATCCCTTCATTTTACAAAGAATTTTATTTTTCTCATCAAGAACTGACAGGTGTTGTACTAGATGACTTGTAAGATCCTTTATAGTTTTACATATAAAGTCTTATGATATTATGAACTTGGGAACAAGAGAAGAAGATTTAATATGAGGGAAGTTATGTCAGTAATGACTAGAAGGGCTTTAATTTGAGTTCCTGACTTCTGAACACAATCTTGGCCTCTTCCCACTCTAAATGATTTATAAATGAATATAGAGTCCTCAAAGAGAAAGTAACATTGTCATTCCCCAGATAATTCTAGGTCTATTTGAGCCACCATGTGTATACCCTCCCCTACCAGAAAATTAAATTACACTCCTAGAACTTCTTTAAAATTAGATTAGCCCATTTGGATTTGTCTTCCTCTGGTTCCAAGTCTTTAGGCCATCTCTGACCAATGTTACCCTTTCTATCCTCTTTACTTCTCTTCTCTCTCTTACATATTAGAATATAAGCTCCTTGAGGAGTAGCTGGGTGGTAAAGGAGACTTGGAGTGTTGGATTTAGAGACAGTAAGGATAACTAGTTGGATAATTCTCCAGTTTTCCTGCATAATCCAAATCCTTATTGTAGCAAACTAGAGCACCATTCTTTACTGGCTATTTGTACAATGGCTAAGTAATAGAGATGTATAACTCTGGATTATGACCCCAAGAAGTAGGAAGATTAGAAACAATGACAAAAGTCACTGACACAGCTACGATGATTAATAAGCAATGGTAGCCAATTTGTCGTATTTATCAGGGATTCCTCTATACTAATTAAAGAGTATTATTTAGAATGAAAGACTTTTGGAGAGAATAATTTAAGGGAAAAGGTCAAATTTTGGTTAAGGTTTTATTCTCTCAGTTCCATTTCAGAATTTGAAGACTCACACAAAACAGATGTTTAGCTGCTAAAACAATGACATTATAAATTTTATTTCATAAAAATTAAAGCAAAGCCATAAATCAAGTCCTCAAGAGGATTTAGCCCACACAGTTGAATTCTGACAAGTGACAATTACTCTCCCAGGTTCGTGCACAAAGTTTTTGAGAGCTGTATAAGTGCTATGTGCTGAAACTTGAAACCAGAAGATATTCAAAATAAAACCAGCAGGATTCCTGGAATCTGCAAGAAAGGGAGCAATGACATTGGCTCCTGGTAGGACCACTAGCAGAGTTGAACACCAGCATTACTTGTCCATAAAATTGACTGTCATCTGTGCAGTCGGTAGTAGAACTAAGTGGAAAGTTTAATATCCAAAAACAAAGATTAAGAGAAACATGAAAGGTAAATAAGAAAGAGAGAGGAAAGGGGGAAAATGTTTTTTTTATTTAAATTTTCTTCTTTAAGGGCTTCAATAAGATCAAATTATTTATATTAATATATGAAAAAATGTTATTTGTAACTCTCAAAAATCATATTCACTATTAGAGTAATTAGAAGAATCATTCATAGGTAAAGATTGGGGTAATAACTGGTCTAAGATGATATGCAAAAAAAAAAGAAAAAAGAAAAAGGGAGGGGGAATAGAAGATGGCACCAAGAGAAACTTGAAGGAATATGATAAATAGGATAATCAATATCATACATAGAGGTTCATGGGAAGGGGAGGGGAAGAATACTATTATAAGAAGAAGGAGAGGAAGAGAGTGCTACTAGGAAATACTTAAACCTTACTCTCAGTAAAAATCAATTCTGAGAGGGAAGAGCATCTAGATCCATTGTGGCATAGAAGTCTACCTTACCCTACATGGAAAGTGAGAAGGGAAAATCTGAGGGGGGGATTGGGGAGGAGTACAAAAAAAGGAGAGAATGGGGGAGGGAACTTAATAGACATTAAAAAAGAAGAAGGAAACAAAAAGTGAGGGGGAAGAAAGGGAACTATAATAAAGGTGTGGATTGGGGGAACTGACTAAAAGCAAACCATTGGTCTAAAAAGATATGGCCAAAGAAGAAAAAGCAGAACTAGGAGAGGATATCAAAATGTTGGGGAATACAGACGTGGTTATCATACCTCTGAATGTGAAAGGAATGAACTCTTTCATAAAACAAAAGCAAATAGCAGAGTGGATTAGAAACCAAAATCCTACAATATGTTGTTTACAAGAAACAAACATGAGGTATGTAGACACTCACAAAATAAGGATCAAAGGCTGGAGCAAAATCTATTGGGCCTCAACTCAGAAAAAAGAAGGCAGGAGTTGCAATCATGATCTGAGAAAGCCAAATTAAAAATAGATCTGGTTAAAAGAGATAGGAAAGGTAATTATATTCGAATAAAAGGCAGTGTAGACAAAGAGGAAATATCAGTAACAAACATGTATGCACCAAATGGTATAGCATACAAATTTCTAAAGGAGAAACTAGTGGAGTTAAAGGAGGAAACAGACAATAAAACTACACTAGTGGGAGATCTGGACCTTCCTCTATTAGATCTAAATAAATTAAATAAAAAAATAAATAAGGAAGAGGTAATAGATGTGAATGAAATCTTAGAAAAATTAGAGTTAATCGATATATGGTGAAAAATAAATAGGAACAAAAAGGAATAAACATTCCTTTCAGCAGAACATGGTATATTCACAAAGATTGACCATATACTCAGGCATAAAAACACGGCAAACAAATGCAAAAAATCAGAAATAATAAATGCACAATTTTCAGATCATAATGCAATAAAATAATCATTAGTATGGGTGTGTGGAGAGCCAAATCAAAAATTATTTGGAAATTAAATAATATGATTCTCCAAAATCGGTTAGTGAAAGAACACATCATAAAAATAATTAATAATTTCATTGAAGAAAATGACAATGATGAGACATCCTTTCAAATCTATGGGATACAGCCAAAGCAGTACTCAGGGAGGAAATTTATATCCTTGCGTTCATATATTAACAATTTCGGGTGGGCAGAGATCAAAGGATTGGGTATGCAAATAAAAAATTTTGAAAGGGAACAAATTAAAAATCTCATATGGAAAATTAAATTAGAGATCCTAAAAATTAAAGGAGAAATTAATAAACCTGAAATCGAAAGAACTATTGAATTAATAAATAAGACCAGAAACTGGTATTTTGAAAAAACAAATAAAAATTAGTAGTCAAATTTAATAACAAAAAGGAAAGAAGAAAACCAAATTAACAGTATCCAAGATGAAAAAGGAGACCTTGCATCTAATGAAGAGGAAATTAAGGGAATCTTTAAAAACTATTTTGCCCAAGTATATGGCAACAAATATGGCAATGTTGGTGATATGGATGAATATTTACAAAAATATAGATTGACTAAATTAACAGAAGAAGAAACAAAATACTTAATCCCATATCAGAAAAATAAATTGAACAAGCCATCAAAGAACACCCTAAGAAAATATCCCCAGGTCCACATGTATTCACAAGTGAATTCTATCAAACATTCAAAGAACAATTAATCCCAATATTATACAAACTATTTTACATAATTTGCAAAGAAGTTCTACCAAATTCCTTTATGACACAAATATGGTACTGATTTCAAAGCCAGATAGGCCAAAACAGAAAAAGAAATCTATAGACCAATCTCCTTAATGAACATAGATGCAAAAATTTTAAATAGAACACTAGTAAAAGGACTCCAACAAGTTATCACTTGAGTCATTCATTATGATCAGGTGGGATTTATACCTGGAATGCAATGATGGTTTAATATTAGGAAAACCATCCACATAATTGATCATATTAACAAACAAACCAACAAAAATCATATGATTATTTCAATAGATGCAGAAAAAGCCTTTGACAAAATACAACACTCATTCCTATTGAAAATACTAGAAAGTATAGGAATAGAAGGACCTTTCCTAAGAATTATAAATAGTATATATATATATATATATCTAAAACCATCAGCAAGTATCATCTGCAAAGGGGATGAATTAGAAGCATTTCCAATAAGATCAGTTATGAAATAAGAATGCCCATTGTCAGCTCTATTATTTAACATTGTACTAGACACATTAACAGTAACAATTAGAAAAGAAAAATAAATTGAAGATATAAAAATATGCAACGAAGAGACAAAGCTATCACTCTTTGCAGATGATATGATGATCTACTTAAAGAATCCTAGAAAATCTATCAAAAAGCTAGTGGAAATAATCAACAGCTTTAGCAAAGTTGCAGGTTACAGAATCAACCCACATAAATCATTAAGATTTCTATATATTGCCAACAAATCTCAGCGGCAAAAAGTTAGAAAGAGAAATTCCCTTTAAAATCACTATAGACAATATAAAATACTTTGGAATCTATCTGCCAAGACAAACACAGAAACTATTTGAACACAAATACAAAACACCATCCACACAATTAAAAATAAATCTAAATAATTGGAAAAATATTAATTGTTCATGGGTAGGACAAACTAACATAATAAAAATGACAATCCTACCCAAACTTATTTACTTATTTAGTGTCATACCCATTAAACTGCCAAGAAACTTTTTTTTATACTGAATTAGAAAAAATCATAACAAAATTCATTTGGAAGAGCAAAAGATCAAAAATATCAAGGGAAACATTTAAAAACACTGTAAAGGAAGGTGGCCAACATTACCACACCTCAAACTATACTATAAAACAGTGGTCATCAAAACAATATTGTACAGCTAAGAGACAGAAGTGAGGATCAGTGGAATAGATTTGGGGTAAGTGACATCAGTAAGACAGTCTATGATAAACCAAAAGATTACAGCTTTTGGGACAAAAATCCACTTTTTGACAAAACCTACTGGGAAAATTGGAAAACGGTATGGGAGAGATTAGGTTTATATCAACATCTAACAACCTATACCAGGATAAACTCAGAATGGGTGAATGATTTGAATATAAAGAAGGAAACTATAAGTAAATTTGGCGAACACAAAATAGTATATTTGTTAAATCTTTAGGAAAGGAAAGGAAAGATTTTAAGACCAAGCAAGAGTTAGAAAAATGACAAAATGTAAAATAAATAATTTTGATTATATTAAATTAAAAAGGTTTTGTATAAGCAAAACCAATGCAACTAAAATTTGAAGGGAAGCAACAAATTGGGAAAAAATCTTCATAACAAAAACCTGTGATGAAACAAATTATTTAAATTTATAAAGACCTAAATCGATTGTACCAAAAAAAAAAAATCATGCAATTTCCCAGTTGATAAATGGGCAAGGAACACGAATAGGCAATTTTCAGATAAAGAAATCAAAACTATCACTAAACACATGAAAAAAAATATTCTAAATCTCTTATAATCAAAGAAATGCAAATCAAAACAACTCTGTTTATAGGTTTGAATATGGAAAGACTCACAGGTAATGACATTGTTTATAAAAGTAATTTATTAAAAACATCTTAGACACTAAATAGTTATACAGACCTTAAACTTTATGAAGTAGAAACAGACCTTAAACTTTATGAAGTAGAACCAGTTTCCTTACTCAGCAATGGGTTGCCAGAGCAGAAACTTGTGATGATTTTTCAGTGATATTTTACACATTGTTCTGTGTTTCCCAGTAATTCCTTCAAAAATAATGCCGTTCAACTGAGTCTCATGCTAACCTGTTTTAATGTAGTAAACAGAAAGTGCTAATTAATGGCCTTTGCCCATTCAAGTTACAATAGAATAGGGTAAAATGCTAGCTCTTAAAGAAAGAAGGTGCTAGACTATAGGTCCTCTGGGGAGAGACTGTTTATTTGAAATCGTATTTCTGTTCAACTTTTCCAGGGTAAAATCAACATCTCCTGAGTCTCTAGAGTCAAAACGATCTTTGGCTCCTCACACTTCTTTCACTGCATCCGCTTTCCAAGGCATGGAACATTTTTTCCATACAATCTCCAAGATCAGTTGCCTTTTCAAGTTCACTACAAAATCTTGGTATGGAGATTCTTATTCCTGTAATACTGTTTTCTTGTATTCCTTTTTATTATTATTATTTCTCTCCCTCTCATCCTGGGCAGGTCACACAACTCTGTTTACCTCAATATCCTTATTTGTAAAAATATTTGAGTTACAGAAGATGGTAAACCAATCTAGTATCTTTGCCAAAAAAAAATCTCAAAAAGTATCAAGGGTCAGACATGACTGAAAAATGATTAAACAATAATAAAATATGATTTTTAAAATTCCTTCTACATACCACTTTTATATGGCAAACAGGTCTTTAACAAAGACTACATTTTCTTTCTCCTCACTTCTACCCCCAATCACCCTTTTATAAATACGTATAACCCATCCATTAGGTAGCTTGGCTGAGTGAAGATGCAGATTTCCTTTCATTTCAGAGGAACCTTTCTAAAGTTTCATATTTTTACTATAAAAGCATGCTGTCATGTTAGAAACAGTTTAGTTTTCAATGGATATTTTGTTCACAGAGACTGACAAATTTTTTTAAAAGCACACATTAATCACATTTTATAGTATGGAAAATTTATATCAAAAAGACAGGAAAATATAGCCAGATTCCTTAAATTTTAATAATCTATTTTTATAAATATAGAAAACTACTGTTTTTCAACTAGAGTTATTTCAACAGAGACTAAATGGAATTTACAAAATGGTTAATCCTTATACTTTTCAAGTGCTATGAGTTTATTTGACAGAGGATGTCTATATAATATATACATGTAAAATATATTACTTGATTTCCAAATATAAATGAGAAAAGCAATGAAAACTTCAATAGCTCCTTATTGCCCAGAAGTCAAAATGAAAACTCCTTGGTCTGGTATTTATGGCCTATTGCCATCTCACTTGGACCCATATCACAGTCTTATTATATACACTGCTCTTGATTCATTCTACATTTGCATCAAACTGGGATAATATATGTGTTTTATGATCTTTTGTTTTCTTAGGCTACCCTGAATCTGCACAGGCCATCTCTGAAGCCTGGAGTGCATGCTGACCACCCTTTTCCTGCAAGTTACAGCTCATAGATTGCTTCTTTTACAAAACCCATCATTTTTCTTGTCCCTTCCTCTGAAAGTGCTCTAGTTTTTCAATAATATGTGGAAGCCAAAACTGATCAAGGTATTCCAGAAGTGGATTGAAAAGGTAAAGAAACGTAAACCATAACCATAAGTTTTGATCTCTCCTATTACACTATAAACTCTTGGAGGGCAGGGACATTGATTCTTCTTCCCCACCCTTAAATGCTCTATCTACCTAGCAAAGTGCAGTATACATAGTAGGTGCTGTATAAAAAATTTTTGAGTTGAATTTACTCTTGTCATTTCCATTTGTATTAGGAAAAACAAACACAACATAGAAAAGAAGGAAAAGATTCCATGTTAAAGATGATGTGGCTCTTGGCCTTAGCCAAAAAATAGGGTGATATTTGCTAGTGAAAAAAAAATTCTTATAAATGTATATACAGTAATATACAGTAATGACTATGTTGGGCATTTGTAAACATTATTCCATTTGGGAATTTCTATACACCAGCTGTGAATCCCTACCGCAGGGTGTTTATATATGGTCCTCAAACACTTCTAGGACACTTGTTATAAAATTATTGCCTACAAAACAATGAGAATGTCCTTTTAGAAACATTGCCATGGAACAAGGCTATTTAGGTGAAACTACAAATTCTTATTTAGATTGGTATGTTTCCAAAGAATTTGTCATTGGTAGCCTTTAAAATGCCATCATTCACATTAAATGTGAGATTGAATTAGGGCATGAAAGTGACAAGATTACACATATAGAAGGTTTTTAGAAATGGCTATGAAACACGATAAGTTATAAAATGTAATTAACCCCTTAATTCTTTCTCTTTTTTAAGCCACTCGAGATTTTATTCATTTATACTGAAAATTTGCCTGTCTTTTGTGCCTTTTACTCAAATTTTATGATAACAAATATTCTCATTACAATATGGAAATAATAATTTTCTTATATTTAGGGAAATTTTTCTCATTACTTTAGGGGATTTTTTAAACAATAAAAAGAACAGTAAAGTCATGATTTATCTATGAAAAATAAAACTAAATGGCATGCAAAAAAAATCTATTCACTCCCAAGACTTTAATTAGTATGATACAATAAAGCTCATTTGAATTTTGTTTTGGTTTTAGCATAACAAAAATGGTGGCAGAAGAGATGAGAAACTATATAGAATCTTTTATATAAATCAGGGAACCTTCAGATTTCCAAAGTATGAAGACCTTTTCTTAAGAATAAAATGAGAAAATATATGTAATACAATTTAAAAAATTTAAAATACTATATAAGTGTCAGCAATTTATATTACTAATCTTATTTTCCCATCTTTTTTTTTACTATGTTTCAAATACAATCAATTCTACGACAAATCATCATCCTGCTCTTATTCCTTTATATTTAGTGTTTTATAGTCTCTTTTGCAATTGAATAAAAATAATTGCATTTTGCAGTTAAACAGAAGAATACCAATGAAAGCTTATCTGATATGAGCTTATTCAAAGTATCTATGGAAAAACTCCCATACCAAGCAAAAGTGTAGCTAGGTACCTCACTCTGTTCCCACGTGATTTGAAATCTGCTTGGTCTCTAAATCTTGGAAGTTTTTTGTTCTGTATGGATCAGAGTATTTGGCATAAAGAAGTATAATTAAATTGTTGTTATTAAATTTTTATGTATCAATGCTATTCTCAGGCAATCATAGACATCTGTTCTATGTATGATAACGCACTGGTTCCAGTACAATTTAGTTGTGAATTCTGAAGGCTATTTTGCAGTCTTTAGCTATAGAATGTAGATTTATTCCCAGTTAGTTTGTAAAGGAGAGAGACATTTTAATATGCAATTCTTGCCCCCAGAGTATGTCTTATCTGAACTTTAGATTTACTCTACCCTGCTTAGTCTAACAAAATGGGAATGTCTACACCCCTACTTAAGGATTAAGTATTGAGAAGGATGGCCTTTGACAGACATGTGCTAGCAAATGACAAGTCAGAAACAACTAACAGACCCCTGGGCTGTCCTAAGTCAAGCTTAAGCTACCATTGGTACATGTGAGATGCAGGAAAGTGATGTAAAAACGGTCCACATATTTCGTGTCATTTCCTCTCTCAGCCTCTTTTCATGAAGAAGTGGCTCTGGCAGCAGCATGCTGAGTGTCTTGGCATCTTGGCATGGTGGCAGCTATTGTCCGGGTTTGGCGGTGAGAGTCCTTGATACACTACTGGGGGAAGCTTGGTAACCTAGTTCAAGTGAGGCGTCTTTTATGGGCTCTCAGAGTTTAGGCTAGTTCTTTTCTCCTTTACCTTCCAAAACACTATTCTCTTAGGAAAGCCTCTAATCTTCTGAAAAGACCTCGTGGCAGAGGTCTTTGAACTACCCCTGGCACAGGCCAGGCAGGAAAAATCCTATACCCCTTCTCTTTTTCTTCTCTTTAATTCCTTCCTTCTATAGTAATTAAACCACCATAAAATTTCCAAACTAACTTGGGTATTTTATTTGGGATATTCCCTGGCAACCAACAAAAATTAGATTAAGTCACAACCCTAATATTTCCCCTTACCCTTACTAGGTATTCAGCTAATGCTAAATTTTTGTCCTCTTTTGTGCTGTCTTATGTGATTCCTAATATTTCCTTGCATAATCTACATTAAGTGGCTATGGGCTAATCTTAATCACTGCCAATAATATAATCCTAATTGGTTGCTATTAACAAATCAGCATGATCCTATCATTTGTATGAAATTACTTTGCCAACATGTTAATTAAGTTTATATATATACACACACACATATATATGTCAATGGATGGCCTTTTGGCTTTTGATTTCCCTCAAATTTGAGATGTTTCATACATTCCAGGAAGAGATATTTATCTCTAGCAATTTGGACAAAATCTAATAAATTCAAAGGTATGTTGGACACAGTTGTTTATATGATGACTTTCCCATTAAGCTGTGAACTCTTCAAGAGAAAGAATTGAATTTTACCTTCTTTGAATTCCCAGTACTTAGCACAGCATTTGGAATATGAGGTGCTTAATATATATTTATTGATTGACCATTATTATCTGATTAATTAAAAATATCTATAATTGTTCTTTTTGACCAAAAAAATTAGTTATTGGTAACCTAGAAAATTTTAGATTCCCTACATTAAGTAATCATTGGAAAAAAAAGTCATGTTAACAAAATGCTACTATAAGTTTTGATTAAATAATTTTACTAATAATTGTCTTCACATTTTGAAAAAATGGGAACCTAATGGTTAAAAACACAATCTCTACATGCCCTATACTTACCTTTTTATTTGTGCTACCACATACATTTCTTGTTAAAGTTAAAGATCAAGAAGATAATAGTTGCTGCAATGATGGACTTGTGTCCCAATAACTACCATGGTACTCCATTGGTCCATGATTTATAGGTATGATTTATAAAATATAAAAGTCATTGTCTCAATAACTCAAAAAATTAAAATTGAATTAGTATCTAATTGGTTGAAAAGCATCCAATAAGAAGAATAGGGCTAGTATAATACATGTATTTTTTTTTTCCCGTAATGCCTTTACCATGATGGTGGTACTCCAATGATGTTATTACCGAAAGGAAGAATTCTCAATCTGGGTTCCATGTACTTGCTTTTTTTGTTTGTTTAGGATGTCAATGAATGAATTTATTTTTAAAAGTAGTATGCCAGACGCAGCTAGGGGGCTCACTGGATAGAAAGCCAGACCTGGAGATAGGAAGTACTAGGTTCAAATATGGCCTCAGATACTTCTTAGCAGTATGACCCTGAGCTCAAGTCACTTAACCTCAATTGCCTAACTCTTTTAACATTCTTCTGCCTTGAAACTGATACTTAGTATTCATTCTAAGATAAAGGTAAGGGTTTCAAAGAAAAAGGTATGATGTCACCTAGACTGGCTCCTTTTAAAATTTAAATTAATTTGTTTGTTACATTAAAATACCCAGTTAACTTCCTTTATCCCTCCCCTCCCCCAATTAGTGAAGGCATCATTTGACAAAAAGATATATATGTATATAAAACTATGTCTTATTTATTTCTATCAGCTCTTTTTCTGGAAGTAGACACACATGAGTCATTCTTGAAATGATATTCCTATTGCTGTATATAGTGTTCTCTTAGTTCTACTCGCTTCATTCTTCATAATTTCATGATTGTGATGGAATACTACTGCACTATAAGAAATGAACTTGTTTTTTAAATATTTTTATAACTGTATTTCAATATAATTGGTTTCTTTTGAATTTCTTATGTATTTTGATTTATGCATTTAAAGTATGATGTTGAGATGTCTCTAGGCACCACTGGACTTCCAAAAAGGTTCATCACACACTTAGACACACACAGACTCTTATACACACATGTTAAGAACCATTGATATGAGGGACTTTGATAAGGAAGGTGATTCAGGAAAAAACCATCAACATTGAGTTATTTTTATTGTACTTTGCTAGGTAAGTTCAGAACAAACGTATTTATGCTTTGTGTCGTTCTGGTAATATTTCATTTCTCCACTTAGTCTGGTAAGGAGACCTTTTAAAGGTCCATGGAAGACTAAATCCTATTTTGTAACAGTTCATCAGGTACTTTGGATTTATTCTCACTACCCACGAAGTGGTCAGTTCTTGAGAGTGACACTTGATTCAATAAAGGTGTTTTAGGGATAAGTAAGCTGGAGCCTGTTGAACCCATAAAGTTTTTGTGTGAAAGACTGAACTGAGTACTTTTTACAGCCACAACCTCATAGGAGAAGTGAGATTAAGCTGGAGAAAGCGAACTTTGCTTTTCTGAGAACTGTTTCAAAAGGAGAATGGGAAATACTTTCAATAAACAGCTTGAACCCATTCACAATGTTCCATAACACTATGTAGAACAGGTATTAGCAGCTCCAATTGTCAAAGACAAATTGAACTCGTCAAAAGTTGAAGAAATTCCCTTTAGTGTAGGTTAGCACAAAAGAAGAAATCTTAAAGCTTGTTTCAGCTTCACATGCAAATGCTAAATTCCCAAGAAGGGATAAAATAGAGTATTTTGCTAGTTCCAAAAGTAGGTCTATGATTTTTTCTTGTTGATCTTCATTTGGAAATGGTCTTCTAAATTAAACTCTGAGGTTCTCACTCCCCTCAAAGAATGACAAGCAAACAGAAGAAGCTATGGTATTCCTTTCTCAAATCCTAATGTGGAACTGTTTTACTAATCTGTTTGCCACATCAGCCCATCCCCACACACCACAAGTCCAGGACCAATATCCTTAATATCAACATGCCTTTGTGCTCTATTCCCAGGCCAGTATTCCACAAGCCTTTCCCTTGTCAGTTATCCAGGATCACTGACTCATCATCTGCCTGCCATAAGGATCATCTTCCCTAACCACACCATCCACCCCATTCCATGTGTGGCTTGGAGACTGATTATCAAATCAACATTATCATTGCTACTGTAAAGCACATGGCTAGGATGCTGAGATGCAGGCTGCCTAGTGTGATACAGTTATTCCCTTCTCTGGCTACTATTTCCCACACTGTGAGAGTCATCCTTATTAGCCCTACTGTACCTGGGTTCCTATCCTATTTTACCCTACTCTTCTTCCTTTGTCCTTTCTGAAATTGCTCTTCTTTTGTTGACAAACTGTCCTTCCTGTCAGATCTGCTCTTCCTTGAAACGTTTTCTGTATCTATTTCGCATGTGTACATGTGTGAATGTATTTACGCTATCATGCACATCTATGTTACATGTGTATTTCACATGTGTGAATTTAGCTACTTGCTAAAATTTATTTGTAAACCCCAAATCCATGCTTGTGATGTTTTGTCGTCAATTGCTGACGTGCTGAGTGCTAAAAAACTTGAGTCACTCAATGTGCAGGTTCCCAGCTGAGGTCCAACACTGTGATGGATGGCCTTCAATTTCAAGTCTAAAAAATATGTCTATTGTTTTACAGTCTGTTTACTGTCATTTTTGTACTTTTGTGCTTTTGTGGTGATTTTGCTGTTTAAAATGATCTCTAGACAATGTGCTGAAGAGATAATGAGCGTTCCTAAGCTCAAGACAACTGTGATGTGACTTAGAGGGAAAATATATGAATTAGGTAAGCTTCATTCAGTCTAGAGGTACAGTGTTGTTGGACATGAGTTCAATATTAATGAATTAATAATGCAATACACCCGGAAAAAAGGCAGAATAAATTTACCAATTTGTATGAGACCTGAAAGGAAAGGGCTAAAGTAAACAAGACCAGTAAATTTCAGGAACCTAACCACCTAACCTTGTATTTTCTTTAGAAACAATGAATTAGTTTTTACTACTTTATGTTTGGGGTGACTTTATAGAATTTAGATATAGAATATAACTACAATGAATGATAAGAATCAGCTGTATACACACACTCAATATAATTTTGTATATTTAGACTGCTCCTGTCATTTCCATTGGAATCCTTAGTTCAGAAATATTTCACTTTTTTCTTGTCTTTCAAGCACCCTGATATGCAGATGATACCCCTCTGGTGACAGAAATGAAGGATTAAGAAGCATCTTGATGTCAGTGAATAAAGAGAGTGTAAAAGCAGGCTTGAAGCTTAACATTAAAAAACAAAACTAGCATCTGCTCTCATTACCTCCTGACAAATAGAGAAGAAATGGAAGCAGTGTCAGATTTTATGTTTATGGGCTCAAAGATCACTGCAGATGGTGGCTGTAGCCATGAAATTAAAGGACCCTTGTTTCTTGGAAGGAAAGCTATGGCAGATCTGGAGAGCAAGCTAAAAAGCAAAGGCATCACCTCACCAACAAACATCTGTATAGTCAAAGTTATGGTTTTTTCAGTAGTAATGTATGGCTGTAAGTTGGACTAAAAAGGAAAGCTGAGTGCCACAGAACTGATGTTTTCAAACTGTGGTGCTGAATAAGAATTTTGAGAGTGCCTTGGACAACAAGGAGATCCAAATAATATATTCTTAAAGGAAATTAACTGACTACTCATTAGAGGAATAAATACAGAAGCTGAAGCTTAAATACTTGGACCACATAATGAGAAGACAGAACTCACTGGAAAAGACTTTAGTGTTGAGAAAGATTAAAGACAAAACGTGAAGAGAACAGCAGAGAATGAGATGGATAGACAGTGTCATGAAAGCAACATACATGAACTTGGACAGATTTGGGGAGATAGGAGAGGAAAGAAGAGGCCTGGTGTACTATGGTCCACCAGTTCACAGAGTCAAACATGCTGTACATACTCCATTCTTCCTCCAAACCCACCACTCTTCCAAATTTCCCTATTTCTATCAAGGTTACTGAATTTTTCTAGTCACCAAGGTCCTGGAAATTACAGTCAACTACTTAATTTCCTTCACATTACAAATGCAATCAGTTATTAAAGCTTGTTGTTTCTACCTTCACAATATCTTCCATCCATCGCAGGACCAAAGGAAAGGAAACTGATGCTGATATACAACACTGTCATAATGGAATAATAGACGTAGGATGGGGATATGCTCATGCAGCATAGGGTATGCCTCCTCCCTACTATCCCCACTTTATACACAGTCTAGTGAGTCAAACATGCAATGAGCTGCACACTCCAATCCAAACACCAAATTACTCAAGATTCAAATTAGAAAAAGAGCTGATGTGGCACTGAGGAGACTACCCCATCTCCTATGGGTCAAGGTAATTTAGACTACTGAAGTCAGAGCATTTTCTGATTGTCCTAACAGAAAATGATAAAATGAGGGGCTATAAGAGGCAGGAAATAACTCCCTGGAAGCAAGTGGCTGGGAATAAGGTCAGAACCTTAGCATAAATGTATTTTTGGACCAAGGAGCATTGAAGTCAAAGTAGTTTTCACTGATTTTTTTCATAAGGTCATCACCCTGTTTCTGACCTCAAATACATCGTACTTGGACTACTACTACAGCCTCATCATTGGGTCTTATTTCTTGAATTTCTCCTATCTCCAATCTCTTCTGCATACAGCAGCAGAGACAATATTCCTAAAGTACAAGCCTAACCACGTCATTCCCCTGCTGAGTAACCTCTCCTTTAACTTTTGGTACAAATGCAAACTTCTTATTTGATATTTAAAAACTTTTACAACCTAGACTCTTCCTACTTTTCCAGCTCATAATATTTAATTTAAGTGATTATATAATGCCTCCCCTCCCTCATGCCTTCCATCGGCCAGTTAAACTTAACTTCTCACTGTTTCTTACAAACATTTCATCTTGTCTCTTTCTTGGAGTAGACTGTCTCCTTTTTTGGAATTTACTCCCTCTTCACCTCTGCCTTAGAATCTCCACCTTCATGCAAAGCTTAACTCAAGAACTATTTACATGAGACTTTTCTTGATCTTTCCAATTGCCAGTGTTACTGTTCAAAAACTATTTTGTATTTACTTTATATGTACTTTGTATATATCTTTCTATACACATGTTGTCTTTTCTGATAGAATGTGATCTGCTTGAGGATGAGGATGGCTTCATTTCTTTGTATTTCTAAGACCTAACAGAATGCCTAGCATGAAATAATGCTCGACTAAACCTTATTTATTGATAATTTCTTCAATTTTGACATTAAGATTCTAACACACACTCAAAGATAAATCGAAGAATGGAGAATGGATCCCATTTCAGAATTGGAAGAATATAAAACAAGTTTAAATTACATGTTAGGAATAGTTAAGAAACAGCAGCTGAAGATCTGTGATTTTCTAGAGAACAATGGAAATGGGCAAATATTCAAAAGTAGTTCAAATAATGCAAGCATTTGCTCCTGAAACATTTGAATAATAATAATTCATGTTTTATACTAATGGGAAGTTTATAAAGCATTTATTTCCATTAAAAGTCATTTGAGATTATTAGTATAATTATTCCCATTCCACAGGTATAGATAATTGAAAAGATAGATATAGATAATTGAAAGGTATGCTGATTTACCTAAAATCATACAACTAATTAGAACAGAGCTTGAGCTAGAATCTTCTAATTAGAATATCAGAGGATCATAAACTTTTAGGGACTTTAGGAACCATTCAACCTGACCCATCAATTTATATCCCAGAAAAATCAGTGCTCTTTTTCAGTCAGCAACGCTAATGAGGAAATTAAATGGGAAAGATTTAAAAAGAGATGTAATTAGACAAATGAATCATGTCATTCACTAAAGAGCAGGCAATTTGTGAGATTCTTATGTAAACATTTAAATATTTATTGAACTAGGAGAAAGCCTCCAGTTCATCTGTTTCATTCTACCTTTTTCAGTATTAGGAATCACTTGTTTGCATTTCTAGTCCAATATTCTTCCCATTAGATTACAAAATAGAATTTCTCAAGATCAAGTGAAATAAAGGTAAATAGGGTCATCAATTCATAAGGAGATCAAGAAGCAACCAGAAAGTAGGAGAGAGAAAAATATAGTCAAGACAGGGAAGAAGTATCTGGTTTATTGCTTTTTATTTAGATTTTCTTTGTGGTAGTTTTTCATAGGAATGGTATATTCTTATTTCATAAATAGTCTGAAATAACTGTATCCTTTTACATACATCATTGAAAGACTTCCATCTGTTACTGGTAGGTTTAGGAATTTTGGTAATAATTCTACTACACACAATCTGCCCATCCATAAATTGGAATCTTCACTATTAAATCATTATTTACTTTATACTTCACACTTCAATATTTAAATGTAATCACTTCCTCTTAAACAATGAAACAGAAAGTATGTACTTCAAAGGAATAATCTAGTTCACATAGATATGCTCACTGATTTCTTAATAGCTAATAAAATTTTTCATCAAATATTAATTTTAAACCTGAGATGAGGGGCAATTTCTAGACAAGTAGTTAATTAAAAATAAAAAATAAAATCAGACTGATAACATATATGTCCTGATTGGCCATTTATTGACATAATAGAAGAAAAATAGTCCTTTGCTATTTCATAGAGGTTCTTAACCTAGGGTCCACAAACTTTTTTTAAGATACTATTTTGATAACTGAATCATAATGTAATTTGTTTCCTTTGTATTTTATTTTCTTACATATTTTATTGTATACATTAAAAACATTCTGAAAAAGTGTTCCTAGTTTTCAGCAGACTTCCAGAAGCATCCAGGACAGAAAAAAGGGCTTAACGACTCTTGATTTAAGGCATACTTAGAATATATCCATTCACCAAATCTATTTCTTCTTCTGTATGCTATCAACCAAATGATTGGATCTAGGACTTATATATATATTATATATATAATATATATATATATATATATATATCTCAGTAGATTAGTTTTTAGAGGAAAAATCATTAATCAGATCTACCAGAGGTTTAAGAGATCAACTTGGTTCAAACTCATCCTTTTTATAGATGAGGGAAGTAAATGTTGGAGTTATTAAATGAGTTGCCAAATGTCACTAATATCATATAACAATGCTGGTTTTCAAACCCAAAATGAATGATTCAGTCAACAAAAATTTATTAAGCTTTTACTATGTTCCAGGCAATCTTATCATGGCACACTGATCACCAAAATCCTTCCTCTAACTAAAACCTTGCAATAACACTATATAGTGGAAATTTGTCTGCAACTGGGTCTGTTTTGCATTCCATCCAAGTCAGTTTAGTTGTTCAATTACCAGAAGCACCTGGCTTATATGGTAGTTTCATTTATGCTATGGCCCACATGGTAAGGGTCTCGAAGAGAACATTAGAAAGATCCTGTAAATGATCCGAGAATCTTGAGTTCATTTCTGAAATTTACAGGCAAAAAAAGTCTCCATTTTCATAGTAAGCTGTTTGGATAGAACCAGGGGGACTCAGTAATAATTTATGACTAAAAATCAAACAGGATCTATGGTTTAAACCCAATTATCTTAGCAAAAAGTCATTAGTCTGGTGTTATAAGGATAATGTATTATTATATAGCATATTATATATTGTTTTATACTATAATATGTACCATATTATATATAATAATAATAATAAAATGCAAGAGCCAGAAACTATATTTTACCTTATTGAATAGGTGGAGAAAAAAGGGTGACAGTAATGCTTTTTTTTTGTTTGTTTCAGTGAGGATGCCAAAATCTACTCCCCTTGATTTTCATGGCAAAAGGAACTAACAGAAATGCCCTACATAACCTCTCTAGTCCAAAAGAATATAGGCAAGAACATGTTTCTCTTCACTGAGTCTGTTGCTAGGATATTCATTTCCAATATTTCTAGCCGCTCACAATTTAAAAAAAATTTTTTTTTTAAAATATATTTTATTTGATCATTTCCAAGCATTATTCGTTAAAGACATAGATCATTTTCTTTTCCTCCCCCCCACCCCCCATAGCCGACGCGTAAGTCCACTGGGCATTAGATGTTTTCTTGATTTGAACCCATTGCTTTGTTGATAGTATTTGCATTAGAGTGTTCATTTAAAGTCTATCCTCTGTCATGTCCCCTCAACCTCTGTATTCAGGCAGTTGCTTTTTCTCGGTGTTTCCACTCCCATAGTTTATCCTTTGCTTATGAATGGTGTTTTTTTTTCTCCTGGATCCCTGAAAGTTGTTCAGGGACATTACACCGCCACTAATGGAGAAGTCCATTATGTTCGATGATACCACAGTGTATTAGTCTCTGTGTACAATGTTCTCCTGGTTCTGCTCCTCTCGCTCTGCATCACTTCCTGGAGGTTGTTCCAGTCTCCATGGAACTTCTCCACTTTATTATTCCTTTGAGCACAATAGTATTCCATCACCAACATATACCACAGTTTGTTCAGCCATTCCCCAATTGATGGGCATCCCCTCGTTTTCCAGTTTTGGGCCACCACAAAGAGCGCAGCTATGAATATTTTTGTACAAGTCTTTGTGTCCATTATCTCTTTGGGGTACAGACCCAGCAGTGCTATGGCTGGGTCAAAGGGTAGATATTCTTTTGTCGCCCTTTGGGCATAGTTCCAAATTGCCCTCCAGAATGGTTGGATCAGTTCACAACTCCACCAGCAATGAATTAATGTCCCTACTTTGCCACACCCCCTCCAGCATTCATTACTTTCCTTTGCTGTTATGTTAGCCAATCTGCTAGGTGTGAGGTGATACCTCAGAGTTGTTTTGATTTGCATCTCTCTGATTATAAGAGATGTAGAACACTTCTTCATGTGCTTGTTAATAGTTTTGATTTCTTTATCTGAGAACTGCCTATCCATTTCCCTTGCCCATTTATCAATTGGAGAATGGCTTGATTTTTTGTACAATTGATTTAGCTCATTATAAATATGAGTAATTAAACCTTTGTCAGAGGTTTCTATGAAGATTTTTTCCCAATTTGTTGTTTCCCTTCTGATTTTAGTTATATTGGTTTTGTTTGTACAAAAGCTTTTTAGTTTGATGTAGTCAAAATTATTTATTTTACATTTTGTGATTCTTTCTATATCTTGCTTGGTTTTAAAGCCTTTCCCCTCCCAAAGGTCTGACATGTATACTATTCTGTGTTTACCCAATTTACTTATGGTTTCCTTCTTTATGTTTAAGTCACTCACCCATTTTGAATTTATCTTGGTGTAGGGTGTGAGGTGTTGATCTATTCCTAGTCTCTCCCACACTGTCTTCCAATTTTCCCAGCAGTTTTTATCGAATAGTGGATTTTTGTCCCAAAAGCTGGGATCTTTGGGTTTATCGTATACTGTCTTGCTGAGGTCGTTTTCCCCCAGTCTATTCCACTGATCTTCCTTTCTGTTTCTTAGCCAGTACCAAATTGTTTTGATGACTGCTGCTTTGTAATATAGTTTGAGGTCTGGGACTGCAAGGCCCCCATCATATGTGTTTTTTTTCATTATTTCCCTGGATATCCTTGATCTTTTGTTCTTCCAAATGAACTTTGTTATGGTTTTTTCTAAATCAGTGAAGAAGTATTTTGGTAGTTCAATGGGTATGGCACTAAATAGATAAATAAGTTTGGGTAGGATGGTCATTTTTATTATATTGGCTCGTCCTATCCATGAGCAGTTAATGTTTTTCCAATTGTTCAAGTCTAGTTTTAGTTGTGTGGCGAGTGTTTTGTAGTTGTGTTCATATAGTTCCTGTGTTTGTCTTGGGAGATAGATTCCTAGGTATTTTATTTTGTCTAAGGTGATTTTGAATGGGATTTCTCTTTCTAGTTCTTGCTGCTGAGCTGTGTTGGAGATATATAGAAAAGCTGATGATTTATGTGGGTTTATTTTGTATCCTGCAACTTTGCTAAAGTTGTTGATTATTTCAATTAGCTTTTTGGTTGAATCTCTAGGATTCTTTAAGTAGACCATCATGTCATCCGCGAAGAGTGATAACTTGGTCTCCTCCTTGCCTATTCTGATGCCTTCAATTTCTTTATCTTCTCTAATTGCTACTGCTAGTGTTTCTAGTACAATGTCAAATAGTAGAGGTGATAATGGGCATCCTTGTTTCACTCCTGATCTTATTGGGAATGCATCTAATTTATCCCCATTGCAGATGATATTAGCTGTTGGTTTTAGATATATACTGTTTATTATTTTTAGGAATGACCCTTCTATTCCTATGCTTTCTAGTGTTTTTAATAGGAATGGGTGTTGTATTTTATCAAAGGCTTTTTCTGCATCTATTGAGATAATCATGTGGTTCTTGCTAGTTTGCTTGTTGATGTGGTCAATTATGTGGATGGTTTTCCTAATGTTGAACCAGCCCTGCATCCCTGGTATGAATCCTACTTGGTCATGGTGAATGATCCTTCTGATCACTTGCTGGAGTCTTTTTGCTAGTATCCTATTTAAAATTTTTGCATCTATATTCATTAGGGAGATTGGTCTATAGTTTTCTTTCTCTGTTTTTGACCTGCCTGGTTTTGGAATCAGTACCATGTTTGTGTCGTAAAAGGAGTTTGGTAGAACTCCCTCTTTGCTTATTATGTCAAATAGTTTGTATAGTATTGGGGTTAACTGTTCTCTGAATGTTTGATAGAATTCACAGGTGAATCCATCAGGCCCTGGGGATTTTTTCTTAGGAAGTTCTTTGATGGCTTGATGGATTTCAATTTCTGATATGGGATTATTTAAGAATTCTATTTCCTCTTCTGTTAGTCTAGGCAGTTTGTATTTTTGTATATATTCATCCATTTCTCCTAAATTGGTGTATTTATTGCCATATAATTGGGCAAAGTAATTTCTAATGATTGCCTTAATTTCCTCCTCATTGGAGGTGCTGTCCCCCTTTTCATCTTTAATGCTGTGAATTTGCTTTTCTTCCTTCCTTTTTTTAATTAGATTGACCAGTACTTTGTCTATTTTGTTTGTTTTTTCAAAGTACCAGCTTCTTGTCTTATTTATTAAATCAATAGTTCTATCACTTTCGATTTTATTAATTTCTCCCTTAATTTTTAGGATTTCTAATTTGGTTTTCTGCTGGGGGTTTTTAATTTGATCGCTTTTGAGTTTTTTCAATTGCATTTCCAATTGATTGATCTCTGCTCTCCCTTGTTTGTTAATATGAGCTTTCAGGGATATGAATTTGCCTCTGATTACCGCTTTGGCTGCATCCCAAAAGGTTTGAAAGGATGTTTCGCCATTGTCATTTTCCTTGATGAAATTATTAATTGTTTCTATGATTTCTTCTTTAGCTAAACGGTTTTGGAGTATCATATTGTTTAATTTCCAATTGGTTTTAGATTTGGTTTTCCATGTACCATTACTAATCATTATTTTTATTGCCTTGTGATCTGAGAAGGCTGCATTCATTATTTCTGCTTTTTTGCATTTGTGTGCTATGTTTCTGTGACCTAATGTATGGTCAATTTTTGTGAATGTGCCATGTGGTGCTGAGAAGAAGGTGTATTCCTTTTTATCCCTATTTATTTTTCTCCATATGTCTATTAATTCTAATTTTTCTAAGATTTCATTCACTTCTTTTACCTCTTTCTTATTTATTTTTTGATTTGATTTATCTAAATTTGATAATGGTTGGTTTAAGTCTCCCACTAGTATGGTTTTATTGTCTATTTCTTCCTTCAATTCTCCTAGTTTCTCCATTAGAAATTTGGGTGCTATATTATTTGGTGCATACATGTTGATTAATGATATTTCCTCATTGTCTAGAGTCCCTTTTAACAAAATATAATTACCTTCCCTATCCCTTTTGATCAGGTCTATTTTTGCATTGGCTTTATCAGATATCATGATTACCACTCCTGCCTTCTTTCTATCAGTTGAGGCCCAGAAGGTCTTACTCCATCCTTTAATTCTGACCTTGTGGGTGTCAACCCGCCTCATGTGTGTTTCTTGAAGACAACATATGGTAGGGTTTTGGATTCTAATCCATTCTGCTATTCGTCTACGTTTTATGGGTGAGTTCATTCCATTCACGTTCAAAGTTATGATTGTCATTTGTGGACTCCCTGGCATTTTGATTGCCTTCCCTAATTCTAACCTTTTCTTCTTCGGCTCTACCTTTTAGTCCAGTGATTTACTTTGAATCAGTCCCCCTTGTCCCCTCCCTTGATGTTTCCCTTTTTAGTCCCTCCCTTTTTGTTCCCTCCCCCTCCCCCCTCTCTTTCCCTCCCTTTTTGTTCTCCCTCTCCCCCTCCCCCCCTTGGTTTTCCCTTCTCCTTACCCTTGTTGGGTAAGATAGAATTCAAGATCCCAATGGATCTGGATGTTTTTCCCTCTCAGAGTTGATTTCCCTGAGATTGAGGTTTAAGTAACCCCCCCCCCTCTCTTCCTCTCCTTCTTATAGGAGTTTTCTTCCCCTCCCCTTCCCCTGTGAATCTTTGTGTGAGAACCATTATTCTATTTGGTCTTTCTTTACCCCCTATTTATACATTACATTTCCCCCACATATTAGTATACATAGGTTGATATAAATGTAGTCCTTATAGAAGAGAGTTTGAGTAAAAGAAGATAACATTTTTCCCCTTTCCTTAATATTTACCTTTTCAGGTATTACTTGCTCTTTGATTTTCGGTATCAAACTTTCCACAGAGCTCTGGTCTTTTCTTTGCAAAAAGTTGGAAGTCTTCTATTTTGTTGAATGCCCATACTTTCCCTTGGAAGTATATAGTCAGTTTTGCTGGGTAGCTGATTCTTGGTTGGAGACCCAGCTCTCTTGCCTTTCTGAAGATCATGTTCCATGCCTTACGATCATTCAGCGTAGAACTTGCAAGGTCTTGTGTGACCCTGATTGGCATTCCTTTATATCTAAATTGTCTTTTTCTGGCTTCCTGTAGGATTTTTTCTTTTGTTTGATAGCTTTGGAATTTGGCAATTACATTCCTGGGAGTTGTCTTTTGGGGGTTTAGTGTAGAAGGTGTTCTGTGAGCTCTGTCAGTGGCTGTATTGCCCCCTTGTTCTAGAATCTCTGGGCAATTTTCTTTGATTATATCTTGTATCACCATGTCCAGTTTGGTGTTTATTTCTGGCTTTTCTGGGAGTCCAATTATTCTTAAATTTTCTCTTCTCCCCGTTTTCCAGATCTATCACCTTGTCGGTGAGATATTTTATGTTCTCTTCTAATTTCTTGGTGTTTTGGCTTTGCTTTATTAGTTCTTGCTTTAAAGCCTGGTTTTCTTTTACAGTTTGGTCAAACTGGTTTTGTAGATGCGTGAATTTCTTTTGCATCATTTCCCACTTTTCCTCCCAGAGGGCTTCCATCTTTTTGGTCCTTTCTGATTCAAATTCTTCATGGGTTTGTGGAGAGTTTCTATTTCCTTTGGAAGATTTTGGAGAATTTTCTTGTATATCTTCTTCTATCTGCTCTGTATTTTGTATTTTGGCTCCATAGAATGTGTCCAGAGTCGCCCCTTTCTTCTTATTTTTCTTGGTATTTTGGGGCTTCTGTGCTTCTGTGGAGTTTGTCATCTCTGAACGTGGAGGATTGGCTTTTCTTGTCTTTGTCTGGTGATCAGAGGCTTTAGTCCTGGGCAGATGTTGGTTCTATGAGCGTTCCCTGGGTTAAACTGAATATGCCTCACTGGAACTGGAATGGAAGGGTCGGACCACGAGGCCACACTCTCCCCCTGGCTCGATTTCCGGAAGTTGCCTTCAGAATCGCTGGCCGTGAGGCTGTTTCGTCGGCCTGCGGGGGGATGGGCTGCCGCTTCCCCAAGCTCCGAGAGCACAGACTTTCACTGAGACTTGGATAGCAGGATCCAGCCCGTGAGGCTGTCTTGCCCGCCCTGAGGGTTGCTGTTGTTTTGACCAGCTCTCTGCAGCGGAGGCCCCAGGCAGTAACTTTCACCCGGACCTACAGGCTCTCTGCAGGGGAAGCCCCAGGCAGTAACTTTCACCCGGACTGGGACTTGGGTAGAAGACCCTGAGGGTTGTTGTTCCTCAGACCCTGCTCTCTGAGCCCAGCGCGGCTGCCGCTTCCGGGAGCCTTGGACTCTGCGCTCCTACCCCTGAGGTCCGAGGGATCTCGGGTTCTGGCTTTTAAGGGGAGCCGTACCTTTTGAACCGGGTCCAGGTCCAGGAGGAGGGTTCCCAGGGTCTGTGCTGTTGATCGTTTTGAATTTCGGCGCCTTAGGAGCTTATCGTTTGAGATCGGTCGGGAAGGGTTTTCCGGAGATCTGAACTTCAGCTTTCTCTAAGCTGCCATCTTAACCGGAAGTCCTCACAATTTAAAAATTTTATGAAAATCTCTTATCTGCACCCTCAGGTATGTTCAGTTTGGAAATGGTCTAAATATAGTCTATACTTTCCCCTAAAATTTGTTTATATGAAACCTAAATAGAGCTCACAATCAGTAACTTAGATGCACACACATATGTGAGTATGTGTGTTGTATTTTATATATAACACACATAAACATGTATATGCCCTTTAAAGAGATCTTATTTTAGAGGTGTAATCTTTATTAGAGGGAGGTATTTTATAGCATATATACAGAAGAGAAACAACAGAAAAGCTCTGAGGGTCCTCTAACATATATCTTAGGTCTTTAGCACCCTATCTGTAAAAGAAGAACAGCACTGGGAATTATTTTTCCTTTTTGCCAAACTTCAACAAAACAAAATTTCTTTGCCACTTTCCTTCAACTTTGACCTCTGTATATTATGTATTTTATCTGATTTCAACCAATAATGAAATGCTCTTTCTACTGATTTAATGACAGAAGTAATAAGGCATACTCTCTATCTTGGACTACTTATTCAATAATAAGTTGTGTTTTTAATATTGGTCTTGACTTAAAAATTCTTACATATACTCTATACGTGTTATTTGGTAGTTTCAGTTGTATCCAACTCTGCATGATCCCATTTGGATTTTTTCTTTTTCTTTCTTTCTTTCTTTTTTTTGGGCAATGTTGCCAGAGCTGTTGGCTATTTCTTTCTCCAACTCATTTTATAGATGAGAAACTGAACAAATAGAGTTAAGTGATTTATGCAGGATCACATAGCTAGTAAGTATCAGAGGCCAGATTTGAACTTAGGAAGATAGTTGAGTCTTCCTGACTTCAGGTCCAGAGCTTTATCTAGTGTACTACCTAGCCACACTATACTTTATATACTCTGGATAACTGTTTTTATCTATAATCCAAGATTGAACAAATTTCCCAGAAATGCTAACATCTCTCTGTCTCGGTCTCCTTCTCCCTCTCTCTCTCTCTCTGTCTCTCTCTCTGTCTCTCTCGCTTTCTCTGTCTCTGTCTGTCTGTCTCTCTCTCTCTGCTTTGATACAGGGGGGGAAATGTGTCAGTATTCCTAGCATGCCTTAATGTCATTGTCTATTTAAAATGTGTTATGAATGAGTCACATGTAAGTGTTAAGGGCAGGAAAAGACTGGAAACTTGACTAAATTAAATTTAAAATGGTTTGTAATAAATAATCAGACAACTTGTAAATTTTATGTAAAATATTAAACAAAACATCCACTGCCCCTATCTTCAATTCAACCCAAATGGAATAATTAAACCTTCCTTTCAAAAAGCAGAATGAAAAAGGCATCACACCGTGAGTTCTGATTCATGATACTTTGCTGCTCTTTTCTCCCCAGCATGGTATACTGTGCAAAAATTCTTGCTTTGTTCTGTTGATTTGCCTTAAACAGTGTTCTTTTTCTCTTAGAAACAAATGTGTGAATCAGAAGCATAAACGCAGATCTTTTCCCTCAAAAAATCTGTATTTTCCACCCATTTCTTTTTTTTAAAGTTGTATACTTGAAGAAAGGTTGCCAATCATGAGTTAAACTTTGGATGAGCAGAAATCTGTCTTTTAGTTTTTTCCTTGCCAGTGTTTACATGAAAATTGCCATCTTGGCCAATATAAAGAACATGAAAACAGAATATTTCAGACTTATCTACATAATAGACTCATTTTCAATCATACTCTATTGAGAAACAGAGAAAAAGAATCATTCCTATGTTCTCCTAGCATGGCATAAGGCATACAGAGTATTTATTTTCTACTGCCAAGGTTGTCATTTAGCTCTGTCTGACTGTTCTTGACCCCTTGGCCCATACTGTCCAAGCAGTTTTCTCAGCAAAGAAACTGGAGTGGTTCTCCATTTCCTTCTTCAGTGAATTGAGGCAAATAGAAGTGAAATGATTTATCCAGGGTCTCAGAGTTAGTAAGAGTCTGAGGGAGGATTTTAACTCATGTCTTCTGACTCTAGGCTCAGAGCTCTACCCACTGAGCAATCCAGCTGTCAAGATTTTTGTGTAGGTATAAATTTTAGGCAAGTCTTTAGTTTTTATGAATGAGAAAAATGCTAATCATATGGCATGTAGGCAAGAATTACCTTTTTGATTATAAATTTCTTTAGGTTAAGGGAGTCTAGAAGAGAGGAAGAGATTTAAAGGGATTAAAAAGGACTAAGTCTCCCTGGATGGAAAGAAATGGTGGAAATGTAAACAAGGGAAGCAAGCCCAACATGAGTTTGAGTTTTATGTTCAAACACTGAGCCAAAGATGTGACAGAGCTAGAAAATGAATTCAGAGGTATTTATAATCAACCAAATGAATTTCCAAATCAAGAAGATGGATGAGTAGGCATTAAATTAAGTAAAAAGTAAAATACACAAGAAAGTTCTTTCTCAATGAAACTATTCAAAATCGCCAGCATGTAAAGAACACGAAGAAAAAAATGTTTGTCTTTGGAGCCTTTTGTCAGTTCCATGATAGGTAAGAGACTGTGACCACATGACAAGTCGCAAGAATTGGGTTCTAGTTTCTTATGTGCTACTAACTTAGGTAATCACTTCATTTCTTTGGGCATCCATTTCTCATCTGTCAAAAGACAGTTTTTGTATGGAAGCATCCCGATTCCAAAAAGTGGCAGTCTCCTTTTCACCTCTCTCCATGAGTGCATGTATAAACACATGCAAAAAGACAGATTCTTTGTCTTACGACCAGATGGATAACAAAGCAGAAATAATTTATTATTACTATTTATTATTTATTATTACTATTCTGTTTCCACCTATTCTCTTTCCATAGTAGATTTTTGCCTTGGAGGGCAAAGTATTAAAATGTTACCTAACAAAGTAAAAGAAACAAAAAATCCATAGCAACACAAGTCCGCATGGGTCAAGTACATGTTCTGGCCCAGAAAAGAGAATGTTAATCACTGCAAAGTAATTGAGCACAACTTAAATCCATTGTGTTTCCTCTAATCAAAGTGTTTGATGTCTGAAAATAAAAATAGCATATGGTGCTAACTAGAGTGCAAACACTGAGGCATGGAGGTGATTGTATTTTTGATTGGACATTTTATGCTCCATTCCCACACATACAAAAAAGTAGATGTTCACTTTACTTAATGTTGACAAAAAAAAAATTACTCCCACCCTGTTTTATATGGACAAAAGCCCAGTTTTAAATTTTTAAATGTACTAGTATGCTACTGTTTAAGTTGAGCCTGAACTGTTTCAGCTGCTACAAAGTAGAGGTCAAAAAATTATGGGTGGTATTCCTTTATTATGAGTAGCTTCTATACATAGACAAGAATCAGAGAATCTGTCATATTTCTCTCCTTGATTATAAGACCTGAAATTATAGATTATCTTAACCTCTTATAGTCCTCTAACATAGGTCTGAATTCAAATCTTGCCTTAGACACTTACTTCCTCTGTGACCCTAGGCAAGTCACTTAATCTCTATTTACCTCAGTTTCCTTAAATGTAAAATAGGGGATAACAGCAACTGCCTTGTAGGGCTTTTGTGAAGATCAAAAGAGACAGTATTTGGAAAGTGCTTAGCAGAGTTCCTGGCACATAGTAGGTGCTATATAAACTATTATTAATTTCCTTTTCTTCCTTTTCCTCTCTAGCAGACATGCTAGCTACCTACTCCCAGCTTCAAATCCTTTATGGACTTGATAAGCACACAATGTATGCTTCAATATTCACAGAGATTACTAAACTCCATGATTAGAAGGGCACTGTGCTGGAAATTTTCATCCGTGTTTACAATGATGAGTTCATTACTAATTTTTTTGAGTTGAATCTTTCCATCACTTTTGGACCCAAGTAACTGAACTATAACCTAGACCAAGTCTTTTTTATCTTATTGAAAAGGATTTACCTTACCCCAATTAAATATAAATTGCCTGAAGACAGCCTATCACTGGTTTTGTCTTCATTTTCCCAGGGTCTAATACATAATGAAGTTTAACAAATTCTTCTTAAATTGAATTTATTTCCTGGGAAATTAATGTAGGTTAATTTCAGCATAAGGTATAAGAGCTCAGATCACCAAAAGGAATGATACTTCTTTTGAAGAATATTTAAATAAAACTTTAAAATGAGGACTTGAGTAGACACATTTGATGACAATGTGAAGTTTTGGACAGATTTTTAAACCTTTAAGGAGACAGGAGTTCAATTCTCTTATCTTTGTATGTGCTTGCATTCGATGTAACTTCTCTATACTTCAGCTTACTATCAACTGAGAAGCATAAATTAGATAGCCTCTTGAATCCTAAAGTATTTGATCCAGCATTTTTTACTGAGATTATGACTTTTCAGGTTGTGTTATATCCTCTTCTTTTGAAAGAAAATTAAAACTACACAGTTGTGAGTTTCTTGTGAGTTAATTACCATCATTTCTTATACAGGTGTCTTATACAAAAGCTATCCATTTGTGTTGTTATTCAAATGTTTTTCAGTCATATCCAACTCTTCGTGATCTTATTTGGGTTTTCTTGCCAAAGATTGTGGAGTGATCTGACATTTCCTTTTCCAGTTCATTTTACAGATGAGGCAAGCAAGATTTAAGTAACCTGCCCAAGGTCATTGTCATTGTTCCTCTTTCATTTTTGAAGAGAACCAAAGATATAACAGGATGATTAGATTTAAGTGAGGCAAAGTTATCCGCCTCACTCTCTTCCAGAGTTCTTCAAATCTAGTGGCAAGAGAAAAGTCAAGATGATTAGTGATGGCTCATGATACAATGGATGATCTTGGCTTCTTTGATGTCTAACCAAGCTCCAAGCACTCCATAATGCCTACTTCCACTGGTCTCATGGCCATTGGAACAGACTCTTCTCTTCTGCCCCTTTCACTGCAGAAAGTCTCCATATACCTGGAGTAGAAATCCTGGTAATTCACTGACAGGTTAGAGGCCTGTCAGTTACTCTCAACTTGATTTAACTCACCTACTGAGATAGTTTACTGGTGGTGTAGCCACTGTGCATGCTACACAGGTAAGAGCTGGGTGGCAGGTGGACACCAGTGGACCATCACACCAGAGGTGCTAGACTTTCCAGAATGCTTGCTACATCCTTGCCTGGGGTCACACAGTAAGTGTCTGAAGCCAGATTTAAACTCAGGAAAGTAAGTCTTCCTGACTCTAAACCCAGTGCTCTATCCACTGCACAACCCAGTTATATTTGACTTTAAATTCAAGGCAAAAGACATTTCAAAAACATTTTGTGATCTAAATGAATCTTCTAAGCAAAACATCAAGAGATTTAAAAAAATATTTATAATTGTATGTCTTTTGAGGAAAAATACTGTGTGGATATGTTTGCATACATTCATCTGAAGAGGAATAGGGATAAGGATAAGAAAATGAAAGAGACAGAGAGAGAGGGGTTTTTTGTTTTTTTTTTTAATGTGATTAAACAATATGTTTTATGAGATATGTCCCTAAAGTAATGAAACCGCATGGGCTCCAAAGCTAACTACTTTTAGAAAGACAACATCCACTTCGGAATGTTTAAATCTTGATTTTTCTGTTTGCTTATTTTAGTCAATGAGGCAATGAGAGTTACACAACCTATGTGCTTCATTGTTGTCACATATTAGAAATATCAGAGAAAGCCCTTCAGTGCATTTAGCAGTTCCTCTTGAGAACATTTACACAAAGACATTGACAAGAGTCAGGAATTATGGTTTATGTCACTAAGAAAAGTGCCCACAGATGTTAGCTGTCACTAATTTCAATGCTGTTGGACAAAACATTTTTTGGTAAATTGTCTTCAGTTTCATTGTATCAATTGCACATATATGAAAGTGGGGGTTAAATAATATTTTATTGAATGAGAACAATAGAATTTGAACAAGGTCTATACCCTTCCCTGAATCAACTCTGAGAAAAACTTGTTCATCTTAACAAATTTCTTTAAAAGGAGAAATTTATCCCAAAACCAGAAGCAAAGAGTATGAGGATCTGGATTCAAGTGGTTGATATAAATATAATATTTCAGCACACTCTTTAAAAAAAATCCTTACCTTCAGTCTTAGAATGAATACTGAGTTTTGCTTCCAAGATAGAAGTATGGGCTAGGCAATAGAGGTTAAGTAACTTGCCCAGAGTCACAAAGTTAGGAAATGTCTGAAGCCGAATTTGAATCTGGAACTTCCTGTCTCTAGGCTTGGCTCTCAATCCACAGGACCATCTAGCTTGCTCCCCCTCCCCAGGACACTACTGAGGAGTAGTAAAGGGAAGACTGAGATGCAGCAGTAAAGGGAAATCTAGAAAGAGCCATCGGGAACACAAAGGTGGTAGGAGCATTATCATCACCTCTACACCCCACCTCATGGCCAGGATAGATTAATTTTTCCTTTAAAATTTCCTGAAAATTTTTTTCCTTAAAATTTTCCTGTTTCCTTAAACTGAGATGAGTAGAAATGCAGAAGAAAAACAACTGCTTGATCACATAGTTCAATGGGGATATGATTGGGGATGTAGATTCTAAATGATCACTCTATTGCGAATAATAATATGGAAATAGGTTTTGAACAATGATACATGTAAAACCCAGTGGGATTGCTCATCAGCTCTGTGAAGGGAGGAGGAAGGAGAGGAGGGAAAGAACATGAATCATGGAACCATGGAAAAATATTCTAAATCAATTAATTAAATAAATAAAGTTAAAAAAAAAAAGGAACGGAACTATGCCTTGGATTGGCTCAGGAGACCAAGAGCTCTGGCTTTTGACATGACCTCTTCCATCCTGAGCAGAAAGCATCCAGAAGAAGGGCAGGGTGACCTTGAAGGTTTGGCAGGCAGATCATTAGGAGTAATTAGGCAACAAGCTTGCTCAGCTGAACCAACTCAAGGTACACTCCATGCCCATTCTTGCTGAATATTCTTTATGTTCTATAGCTGAAAAATAACTTCCTGTTTTCCATTCTTTTCTCCATCTCATTTTACAGATGAGGAAACTAAGGCAATCAGGGCTCAGTGACTCCCAAGGGCACACAGTTAGTGTTTGTGGTCAGATTTGAACTCGGGCATCTGAGTCTACCTGATTCCAGCTCTGGCATGCTATATTCACTGTGCCACCTGGCTGCCCCTATTTACATGAAATCAAACCAAAAGATAAGCCTCCCCCACCATAGATGAAAACGTACAAAGACAATCGTCATCCTCGGTTACCTAGAGACTACTACTACTACTAACTTCCTGTTAATTGCTGAATGACTTACAAATATAACATTTTGTTCCCATATTGAACTAAAAATACAAGGCACAGACCTGAGTCAGTTTCAGCCCAGACAGCAAGCAGAAGAACCCAAGCTAAGGGAAGTCCCCAAGGCCATCTCTCCACTGCCCCATGACAATCTATCCACAGACACTATAATATATTTTGCTGTTTCCAGTAAACTGAATTTTCCTCAACCACTAAGAGGCACAGGTTAACTAGACATAGATATAAATGTAAAGTTAGGCAGAATGCCTGAATGTTGGAAATTTTCCTAATGGGGACTTGGAACAGTCGTGATTGAATACATACCTGCTTATCTATAATAAACTCTTTAAAAGTGAAGGCTCTCTAGGATTTAAATGATTTTTTTATTGTAGCAGGTGTTTAAAATCAATTAATATGAAGCTCTAAAGTTGCCATTTTAAACAACAGGCTAATATTTCACGTCATATCAAGTTTGACTTATTTTTTTTTTAAAAAGCCTGCTCTGTCCCATAGCATATATGTAGACAATTTGACAAATTCCCAAAATGTGTATTTCCCCCCATTTTTATAGTTCACCTTTATTTTCATCTTATATCAGGGGAGGCTGTGGTAGTATTTGGTATACAAGAAATTAGATGGAAAAAAGAGTCCTTACCTTAATCATTTGTGATCTTAAATTTATCAAATATGAAGCTACGCTCCTTGAATATTTCCTTTTCTTCATTATATATTCTGTTCCATATAACAGATTTTCTATTTAGTAACTAGGAACCAATAATATTGATGACTCTGACTTTATACTACAATTTCATCTTGCGGGGGGAAGTCTAGTGCAGCTACTGTTGGTTTTATATTTATCCATGATAATCTGATAGGCCTTTGTGGTTTATGCTTTTATTGGAGTGGGAGGGGGAAAACCAAGTCTGCAGTAATAGAAACTATGTAAGAATAGAAAATTGTAGACATAAGCCATACTGAGGTAATATTTGTAAAGTACTTTACAAACCTTAAAATGCTTGATATTTATTATCACCATAATAATATATAAAATTATTATTGTTGTTATAGATTTCCTCAAGAGATTTTATCATAGTAAAATCTCAAGATGGGAACAAAGAGCAATGGAAAACTTGCCTTTTGGGTCAGGGTCCCAGGATCAAACCTTTTCCAGAGAAGCTCACATTCCTGGGGATGGGGGGAATGGTTGAGTCCTGGAACACCAGCAACACAACTATTTAATACTAAATGGAAGAGAAAAATTAGGATGAATCAAAGCTATCTAGTGTTTTCTTTTGGCAGTATTTCATTGCTTCTCTCCAAACTCCTTCCCAATGAATTCTAATCTCTTAGATCCCAAGGTCAGTATAGTGACTGAAAGAAGACAACAGTAGTGAAGAGAAGGGACCTGAGAAGACTAAGAAAGAGAAAGGTAGAGAAATGGAGCCACTTGGAGTCTCTCTGTGAATTTATTAAATGCTTACTACTTCCTAGCTACTATGCTAGGTGCTGAGAATACAAACAGAAAATGAAATATTCCCTGCCCCAATAGAATATTACATCCTAGAGAGAATGGTGGAATAGAAAGAGCAATAGATAAATAAATGCATAATACATATGAGAGATATAATAAAATCTGTAATGACTTGTGACTAAAAAGCAGAGGTTACAATCATAATTCAGAGAAGGCAAACATAAAGATCTACAATTTCAAGAAAGAAGCAGGAAAGCTAAATTTGCTAAATGACAGTATAGACAGTCTTCAGAAAGGTCCCAAAATCTGGATATATAATAGTAACTTTTCTATATTTTTTGTATTAATTCATGATTGAAACTTTTTGATTCTGGGCATTTTAGTCAGATCACAAAAACAGTTTCTTCTAATGCCACCCTCTCCCCTGTATCCTGGATAAAAGGACATCAATTAATCCTACACTTAGCCTCCTATTATTCACTGACCTTGATTTTCCTTTGAACTGAAGGGAATAGGCTTCTGGTAAATTACTATATCCTATCCTACACTCCTCCGAACTCAGAAAAAAGAGCTCTTTCTGTACTCTGAAAGGGAGACATGGCATTACTGCCAGAATAATAAAACATAAAAAGGCATAAAGATGAAAAAAAACCCCACAATTTCCTTGTTGATATTCTAAGATATTTGGAATTTAAATGTAGAAAAGGAATTTGAAGTTTAAAATGTTTTAGATTAGATGGATTTGGTACAACTAAAACTTGTGAAATATTTAAAGAGTTTTAAAAGGTCTCCATAAGAAATAAGAAATTTGAAAACTTCAGAGAAACTGGAGAAATCTTATATGAACTGAAGGAAAAGGAAGAAAGCAAAATCAGAGTAATTTCCATGTTGACCATGATATGCAGAAGAAAAAAAAAACAACACAAAGAACCTTCAGAAATCTGAACAATACAATAACCCATCATGTCCTCATAGGATTTAATGATAATAATAGTTTAGGACTCGGACTTCCGGTTAAGATGGCGGCTTAGAGAAAGCTAAAGCTCAGATCTCCTGAAAACCCTTCCCTACCGATCTCAAACGATAAACTCCTAAGGCGCCGAAATTCAAAACGATCAACAGCACAGACCCTGGGAACCCTCCTCCTGGACCTGGACCCAGATCAAAAGGTACGGCTCCCCTTAAAAGCCAGAACCCGAGATCACTCGGACCTCAGGGGTAGGAGCGCAGAGTCCAAGGCTCCCGGAAGCCGCAGCCCGGCCAGGCTCAGAGAGCAGAACCCTCAGGGCCTTCTACAGTCCCCAAGGTTACTGCCTGGGGCTTCCGCTGCAGAGAGCTGGTCGAAACAACAGCAACCCTCAGGGCGGGCAAGACAGCCTCATGGGCTGGATCCTGCTATCCAAGTCTCAGTGAAAGTCCTTGCCCTAGAGCTTTGGCTAGCTGCAGCCCATCCCCCCGCAGGCTGACGAAACAGCCTCATGGCCAGCGATTCTGAAGGCAACTTCCGGAAAGCGAGCCGGGGGGAGAGTGTGGCCTCGTGGTCCCACCCTTCCATTCCAGTTCCAGTGAGGCATATTCAGTTTAACCCAGGGAAAGCTCATAGAACCATCTGCCCAGCACTAAAGCCTCTGAACACCAGACAGAGACAAGAAAAACTAATCCTCCACATTCAGAAATGGCAAACTCCACAGAACCACAGAAGCCCCAAAATACCAAGAAAAATAAGAAGACAGGGGCGACTTTGGACACATTCTATGGAGCCAAAATACAAAATACAGAGCAGACAGAAGATAATATAAAAGAAAATGCTCCAAAACCTTCCAAAGGAAATGGAAACTCTCCACAAACCTATGAAGAATTTGAATCAGAAATGACCAAAAAGATGGAAGCCTTCTGGGAGGAAAAGTTGGAAATAATGCAAAAGAAATTCACGCATCTACAAAACCAGTTTGACCAAACTGTAAAAGAAAACCAGGCTTTAAAGGCCAGAATCAGGCAGCTGGAAGACAACGATCGTGTAAAAGAGCAAGAATCAATAAAGCAAAGCCAAAATACCAAGAAATTAGAAGAGAACATAAAATATCTCACCGACAAGGTGATAGATCTGGAAAATAGGGGGAGAAGGGATAATTTAAGAATAATTGGACTCCCAGAAAAGCCAGAAATAAACACCAAACTGGACATGGTGATACAAGATATAATCAAAGAAAATTGCCCAGAGATTCTAGAACAAGGGGGCAATACAGCCACTGACAGAGCTCACAGAACACCTTCTACACTAAACCCCCAAAAGACAACTCCCAGGAATGTAATTGCCAAATTCCAAAGCTATCAAACAAAAGAAAAAATCCTACAGGAAGCCAGAAAAAGACAATTTAGATATAAAGGAATGCCAATCAGGGTCACCCAAGACCTTGCAAGTTCTACTCTGAATGATCGTAAGGCATGGAACATGATCTTCAGAAAGGCAAGAGAGCTGGGTCTCCAACCAAGAATCAGCTACCCAGCAAAACTGACTATATACTTCCAAGGGAAAGTATGGGCATTCAACAAAATAGAAGACTTCCAACTTTTTGCAAAGAAAAGACCAGAGCTCTGTGGAAAGTTTGATACCGAAAATCAAAGAGCAAGGAATACCTGAAAAGGTAAATATTAAGGAAAGGGGAAAATGTTATCTTCTTCTTTTACTCAAACTCTCTTCTATAAGGACTACATTTATATCAACCTATGTATACTAACATGTGGGGAAAATGTAATGTATAAATAGGGGGTAAAGAAAGACCAAATAGAATAATCATTCTCACACAAAGATTCACATGGGAAGGGGAGGGGAAGAAAACTCCTATAAGAAGGAGAGGAAGAGAGGGGGGGGGTTACTTAAACCTCAATCTCAGGGAAATCAGCTCTGAGAGGGAAAAACATCCAGATCCATTGGGATCTTGAATTCTATCTTACCCAACAAGGGTAAGGAGAAGGGAAAACCAAGGGGGGGAGGGGGAGAGGGAGAACAAAAAGGGAGGGAAAGAGAGGGGGGAGGGGGAGGGAACAAAAAGGGAGGGACTAAAAAGGGAAACATCAAGGGAGGGGACAAGGGGGACTGTTTCAAAGTAAATCACTGGACTAAAAGGTAGAGCCGAAGAAGAAAAGGTTAGAATTAGGGAAGGCAATCAAAATGCCAGGGAGTCCACAAATGACAATCATAACTTTGAACGTGAATGGGATGAACTCACCCATAAAACGTAGACGAATAGCAGAATGGATTAGAATCCAAAACCCTACCATATGTTGTCTTCAAGAAACACACATGAGGCGGGTTGACACCCACAAGGTCAGAATTAAAGGATGGAGTAAGACCTTCTGGGCTTCAACTGATAGAAAGAAGGCAGGAGTGGTAATCATGATATCTGATAAAGCCAATGCAAAAATAGACCTGATCAAAAGGGATAGGGAAGGTAATTATATTTTGTTAAAAGGGACTATAGACAATGAGGAAATATCATTAATCAATATGTATGCACCAAATAACATAGCACCCAAATTTCTAATGGAGAAACTAGGAGAATTGAAGGAAGAAATAGACAATAAAACCATACTAGTGGGAGACTTAAACCAACCATTATCAAATTTAGATAAATCAAATCAAAAAATAAATAAGAAAGAGGTAAAAGAAGTGAATGAAATCTTAGAAAAATTAGAATTAATAGACATATGGAGAAAAATAAATAGGGATAAAAAGGAATACACCTTCTTCTCAGCACCACATGGCACATTCACAAAAATTGACCATACATTAGGTCACAGAAACATAGCACACAAATGCAGAAAAGCAGAAATAATGAATGCAGCCTTCTCAGATCACAAGGCAATAAAAATAATGATTAGTAATGGTACATGGAAAACCAAATCTAAAACCAATTGGAAATTAAACAATATGATACTCCAAAACCGTTTAGTTAAAGAAGAAATCATAGAAACAATTAATAATTTCATCGAGGAAAATGACAATGGCGAAACATCCTTTCAAACCTTTTGGGATGCAGCCAAAGCGGTAATCAGAGGCAAATTCATATCCCTGAATGCTTATATTAACAAACAAGGGAGAGCAGAGATCAATCAATTGGAAATGCAAATGAAAAAACTGGAAAGCGATCAAATTAAAAACCCCCAGCAGAAAACCAAATTAGAAATCCTAAAAATTAAGGGAGAAATTAATAAAATCGAAAGTGATAGAACTATTGATTTAATAAATGAGACAAGAAGCTGGTACTTTGAAAAAACAAACAAAATAGACAAGGTACTGGTCAATCTAGTTAAAAAAAGGAAGGAAGAAAAGCAAATTCACAGCATTAAAGATGAAAAGGGGGACAGCACCTCCAATGAGGAGGAAATTAAGGCAATCATTAGAAATTACTTTGCCCAATTATATGGCAATAAATACACCAATTTAGGAGAAATGGATGAATATATACAAAAATACAAACTGCCTAGACTAACAGAAGAGGAAATAGAATTCCTAAATAATCCCATATCAGAAATTGAAATCCAACAAGCCATCAAAGAACTTCCTAAGAAAAAGTCCCCAGGGCCTGATGGATTCACCTGTGAATTCTATCAAACATTCAGAGAACAGTTAATCCCAATACTATACAAACTATTTGACATAATAAGCAAAGAGGGAGTTCTACCAAACTCCTTTTACGACACAAACATGGTACTGATTCCAAAACCAGGCAGGTCAAAAACAGAGAAAGAAAACTATAGGCCAATCTCCCTAATGAATATAGTTGCAAAAATCTTAAATAGGATACTAGCAAAAAGACTCCAGCAAGTGATCAGAAGGATCATTCACCATGATCAAGTAGGATTCATACCAGGGATGCAGGGCTGGTTCAACATTAGGAAAACCATCCACATAATTGACCACATCAACAAGCAAACTAGCAAGAATCACATGATTATTTCAATAGATGCAGAAAAAGCCTTTGATAAAATACAACACCCATTCCTATTAAAAACACTAGAAAGCATAGGAATAGAAGGGTCATTCCTAAAAATAATAAACAGTATATATCTAAAACCAACAGCTAATATCATCTGCAATGGGGATAAACTAGATGCATTCCCAATAAGATCAGGAGTGAAACAAGGATGCCCATTATCACCTCTACTATTTGACATTGTACTAGAAACACTAGCAGTAGCAATTAGAGAAGATAAAGGAATTGAAGGCATCAAAATAGGCAAGGAGGAGACCAAGTTATCACTCTTTGCGGATGACATGATGGTCTACTTAAAGAATCCTAGAGATTCAACCAAAAAGCTAATAGAAATAATCAACAACTTTAGCAAAGTTGCAGGATACAAAATAAACCCACATAAATCATCAGCTTTTCTATATATCTCCAACACAGCTCAGCAGCAAGAACTAGAAAGAGAAATCCCATTCAAAATCACCTTAGACAAAATAAAATACCTAGGAATCTACCTCCCAAGACAAACACAGGAACTATATGAACACAACTACAAAACACTCGCCACACAACTAAAACTAGACTTGAACAAATGGAAAAACATTAACTGCTCATGGATAGGACGAGCCAATACAATAAAAATGACCATCCTACCCAAACTTATTTATCTATTTAGTGCCATACCCATTGAACTACCAAAATACTTCTTCACTGATTTAGAAAAAACCATAACAAAGTTCATTTGGAAGAACAAAAGATCAAGGATATCCAGGGAAATAATGAAAAAAAAACACATATGATGGGGGCCTTGCAGTCCCTGACCTAAAACTATATTACAAAGCAGCAGTCATCAAAACAATTTGGTACTGGCTAAGAAACAGAAAGGAAGATCAGTGGAATAGACTGGGGGAAAGCGACCTCAGCAAGACAGTATACGATAAACCCAAAGATCCCAGCTTTTGGGACAAAAATCCACTATTCGATAAAAACTGCTGGGAAAATTGGAAGACAGTGTGGGAGAGACTAGGAATAGATCAACACCTCACACCCTACACCAAGATAAATTCAAAATGGGTGAGTGACTTAAACATAAAGAAGGAAACCATAAGTAAATTGGGTAAACACAGAATAGTATACATGTCAGACCTTTGGGTGGGGAAAGGCTTTAAAACCAAGCAAGATATAGAAAGAATCACAAAATGTCAAATAAATAATTTTGACTACATCAAACTAAAAAGCTTTTGTACAAACAAAACCAATATAACTAAAATCAGAAGGGAAACAACAAATTGGGAAAAAATCTTCATAGAAACCTCTGACAAAGGTTTAATTACTCATATTTATAAAGAGCTAAATCAATTGTACACAAAATCAAGCCATTCTCCAATTGATAAATGGGCAAGGGAAATGGATAGGCAGTTCTCAGATAAAGAAATCAAAACTATTAACAAGCACATGAAGAAGTGTTCTACATCTCTTATAATCAGAGAGATGCAAATCAAAACAACTCTGAGGTATCACCTCACACCTAGCAGATTGGCTAACATAACAGCAAAGGAAAGTAATGAATGCTGGAGGGGATGTGGCAAAATAGGGACATTAATTCATTGCTGGTGGAGCTGTGAACTGATCCAACCATTCTGGAGGGCAATTTGGAACTATGCCCAAAGGGTGCTAAAAGAATATCTACCCTTTGACCCAGCCATAGCACTGCTGGGTCTGTACCCCAAAGAGATAATGGACACAAAGACTTGTACAAAAATATTCATAGCTGCGCTCTTTGTGGTGGCCCAAAACTGGAAAATGAGGGGATGCCCATCAATTGGGGAATGGCTGAACAAACTGTGGTATATGTTGGTGATGGAGTACTATTGTGCTAAAAGGAATAATAAAGTGGAGAAGTTCCATGGAGACTGGAACAACCTCCAGGAAGTGATGCAGAGCGAGAGGAGCAGAACCAGGAGAACATTGTACACAGAGACAAACACACTGTGGTATCATCGAACGTAATGGACTTCTCCATTAGTGGTGGTGTAATGTCCCTGAACAACTTGCAGGGACCCAGGAGAAAAAAACACCATTCATAAGCAAAGGATAAACTATGGGAGTGGAAACACCGAGAAAAAGCAACTGCCTGAATACAGAGGTTGAGGGGACATGACAGAGGATAGACTCTAAATGAACACTCTAATGCAAATACTATCAACAAAGCAATGGGTTCAAATCAAGAAAACATCTAATGCCCAGTGGACTTACGCGTCGGCTATGGGGGGTGGGGGGGAGGAAAAGAAAATGATCTACGTCTTTAACGAATAATGCTTGGAAATGAACAAATAAAATATATTAAAAAAAAATAGTTTAGGACTCGCCACAGGTCAGACACTTTGTTAAAGCACTTTACAATTATTATTTTATTTTATCCTCCCCAGTGCTATAATTATTCCCATTTTACAGATGAAGAAACTGAGGGAAATAGGTTCAGAAGAGGCTAAGTGATTTACCAAGCCAGTAAGTGACTGAGGTTAGATTTGACCTTGATTCTTCCTGACTGAAGGTCTGGACCACTACCTGCCACTATCATCATCATCACTACCATGCAACATCATGCTGATAAAGTAAGCCTTTTTGCCTATTTGCAATGAAATTATGGATCCAGCTGGCACTAGCATCCTCTGCAACATCTGGGAGACTGTGACCTTTACTATTCATCATGACTTCCTCTCTAAGTGCTCTGCAATCAATGACTTTAGCTTCCTCTTTCTATTACACAGCACACCATCTCCTGACTCTGGGCATTTTCACTGGTCCTCCTGCATGTGTCTGTCTTTCCTTCCTCATTTCCTGGTTACTCCAGCTTCCTTCAAGTCAACTATAGTAGATCTTCTGCAAGAAGCCTTTCCTAGTCTTCCTTAATGCTAACAATGTTCTCCCATTTAGATGATCACTAATGCATTAAATGTATATTTTTTCATTTGGACATAATTTTCATACTGTTTCTGTCCACCTCCATTAGCTTTTTAATAACAGGGACACTTTTTAAAAACTTTCTTTGTAGTCCCAGTCCTTGCTCAGCACTGACCCATCATACCAGGTGCTTAAAAGCTTGTTGACTTGACAAACTGTTGCCAATAACCACCACCTAGTCTCTCATTCCCATTGTCTTCAGCCCTACACTTACCATTTCTCTTTCTACCCCCATCACTGTGCCATTTGGAATTCCCATTCTTTAGTAAAAATATTCTTTGTATCCTGGGTCTCTTTCACCTACACATTCATCTACAGACCTACTGAGACCTAACTTCCCTCTGAGGAAACTCCATCTTGTACAATCTTTTCCAGCTCTGGTTATATCTTTTTCCAAATCTCTGACACCATGGTGTGGGTGCAGAAGACAGAATATTCCTCGCTCCCCACTGCCACTTCCCAATTCTCCCTTTACCCTTCACCCTCAGTAATCTCTCCTTCTTTGAACATATTTCAACTTTTTCATATCATGATGGCTATTGTGCACCAGTCCTTCAAGTCATTCCATTCTACCTATTTTATAGAGGAATTCAGCACCTGGATGTCTTTCTTCCCCAACGCTTGGCTTTGTACTAGAAGACTAACATTCACACTGATACTCCCTCAAATTTTCTAACCACTAAATTCCTCAGCCTCCTTAAGATCAATGACCTCTTTCTTCACTCTGTCTCATCTCTACAATTAGAAGGTCACATACTGGATTTTAACATTACCCACAATGTTCAACTGACTTAATTGGAAACACTGACATTTCTCTATCTGACCACAATCCTTACAGTTCATCTCTCCCTAGGTTTCCTAAATTTCCTCACATGGAGACTTCCAATTCTCTTACTCTTCATTATTTTCTCAAACCACTAACCCTTCTCTGACTTTACTTTCCACTTTTTCCAATCACATACTTGTAAGTTTAACATTTCAATATACAGTGTCATGTTCCCTGAATTCCTTGTCCCCTGGTCCTATCACTATTCTTTCCTTGCCAAAACAAAGTCCTGAACTACTTCTACCATCCATGCCCTCCACTCATATTAAACAGACCTGGAACAAGTCACACAGCCAAGCTGAATGGCTATATTATAAATTCAAAACATTTAACTTCAGCTGGTCCTTCATGAGACTATACAATGCTGATGTTCCTTTAATTGAGTCCTTGTGACATGACCCATAGAAATAGTCATAATCGCAACCTTATTACACTTATTCTGTTTCAGATAAGGGTGTCCCCTTTTACTTTATAGGTAAAATTGAAATAATTCTATGAAAGTTTCCTTTTCTCCCATTTCTTTATCTCAGAACTCTGTAACACTAGACTTCATTTTCTCCTCTTCTAATCTTTGGCAATGGAATACATCTTTTTTTTTCCCAAGGCCAATGCCTTCACATGTGTGTTTGCTCTCATTCCCTCCAATCTTCTCTAGCACATTCTTTTGCTAATTTATCATTCATAGAGTTTCCCTTAGCTGTGGACATTCCTCAAAGTTCTATCATTCTTTTCTCTTCTCTTTTCCACCTCCATTCTCCAGTCTCTTCCCCCATCCCACCTCATTAGCTTTTATGAGTTTAATTAGTATGTTATCATCTCTAAATAGATTACTCCCAATTCAAAAGATCCATGCCTGGTATCTTCCCTGAGCTTTAACCGACATCACAGAGGATATTTCCAAGTCATTACAATGTAGCATGTTCAAAAAAGAATTCATTGTATTAATCTCCCCAAATCTCTACTCTTCCAAATTTGCTTATTTCTGCTGAAAGAGCTACCCTTCTTCCAGTTGCTCATGTTTATAACCTTAGCATTATTCTTGAATCCTCATTCTCCTTCACTCAACATATTCAAAATCAGTTGTAAAATTTTATTCCTTCTGCCTCCACATTGCTGACATCTAACACTTTCTTCTCACGCATCACCAACATTAATTCAGACCCTCATCTCCTCTCACCTTGAATATTAAAACAGCTTTCTATTCACTCTGCCTCTTTCAAATCTTTTTTTCCAAATTTAGTCTGTTCACAGTAATATTGCCAAATTAATTGTCTCAAGCACAGACTTAACCATGTTATTATCCTACTTAACCAGTCACATGTATCCTATGTTTATATGTACACACATGTATATATGTATATATGTATATATGTATATATCCACATATATATATATATATATAAATATCAAAACAGATCCCAGCAAGAAAAACTAAGTAGAAAATTCCATTCAAAATAACTAGCAAAACTTTAAAAAATTTGAATATATATTATCTTATATCCTTTCATCTTAGAATCCATACTGTGTATTGGTTCCAAGGCAGGAGAACAGTAAAGGCTAGGCATTTTGGGAATTAAATGACTTGCCCAGAATTATACAGCTAGGAAATATCTAAGGTCTGATTTGAACTTTGGTTCTTCCCATTTCAAGACCTGGCTCTCAATCCACTGAGCCACATAGATGCCCCCTCTGGGAGGATAGCTTACAGATTCACTAAAGGGATATATGAATATAATTATAAAATATAAAACATTATTTTCAGAAGTAAAAATGAATCTGTCATTAGAGGGATATTAGAGAATCAATAGCTCAATTGGTAGGTTGAACCAGCCTAAGATGACAATACTACCTAAATTAATTTGATTATTCAGTGCTACACAATTAACTTTACCAAATAATATTTATATTCTTAGAAAACTATAACAAAATTCACAACGAAGAACAAAAGAACAATAATATAAATGCTCATAATAAAAAGGTGCTAATGAAGGAAATTTTTCAGTACCAGATCTCAAATTGCACTAAAAAGTAACAGTCAATATTAATAATTTTATATTGACTGAAGAAAAGAAAGAGGTTGATAAGTGAAATAGATTAAATATGCAACATACAGATACCAATAAGCAATAATAATAAAAACAAAGATCCCAGTCCCTACTAGTGTAAGGAACTCAGTATTTGAAACAGAAAAGAAGGAAAAAAACCTTCTGAGAAAACTGGACAGCAGTCTGATATATAAACCCTATAAGTATTGAGATAAGCTTCAAATGATTACATGACATATATACAAATGTCAAATCATAACTTAGAGAGCCATGAAAGAAACAAACTTTCAGATCTGTGGATGTAGAAAGAGTTTATAACTAAAGAAGGGATATAGAACATGATTATATAAAATTTTTAAATGTATGTATGTACAAATGCAAGTTAGTAAAAATTAAGAGATGGGTTTATATAGAAAAGATGTTTGCAATAAACTTCTCTGATAAAGGTCTCATTTCCAAGACATATAAGTTACTAATTTGGACCAAGAGCTATGTATGCCCCAATAGAAAAAATGATCACGGAATTTGAACAGAAAGTTTCAAAGAAAGAAATCTAAGCTATCAACAATTATGATAAAAAATCCTCTAAATCTCTTAATAATTAAAGAAATGGAAATTAAAGCAATTGCCAGGTTCTCTTTCATAGCTATAAAGATGGTATAGAGGAGAAAAAAGAAAAAAAATACTTTTTTGGGAAAAGGGATTATGGGAAAACAGGGACACTTGTGGTGCGCTGTTTGTGGAATTGTGAAACAGTCTGACCATTTGGGAAAATAATTTAGGAATCTGGTCAGAAAGTAACCAACTTGTATATATTTGTTGAACCAGATATCCTACCACAAGACCCAAAGAAATAAAAAAAAAGCATATTTATGGTAGCTCTTTTTGTAGTAGCTAAAAATTGGAAACTAAGGGGGTGTCTTATAGAGAAATGACTAAACAAGTTTTTATAGAAACATAGTGGTATACTATTCAGCTGTAAGTGATCCAATGCGCAATTTCAAGATTTCAAGATGGAGATCTTTATGTACTGATGGAGATTAAAATAAGGAGAACAATTTGTGTGATAAAAATAACATTATGGAGATAAAAAGTCTTTGGAAGACTTTAGAGCTCTGATCAATTCAATGATAAACCATGAATCAAAAATAATTAACGTGGAAAATGTCACTCATCTCTTTCCATAGAGGTTAGAAACTTAAAATGGAGAAAGTGATATAAAATTGGATATACTACCCACAGATTTTTTCAATCAATCTATATCTATATTTATATCTATATCTATATCTTAGAACAGGCACTGAGGATGGTGAGTTAGCTGGATCCTTAATTGAGCAGTATAGGACAATAAATTGAATTTCCTTTAGGAAACTAATATATACATACATATATATGTATAAATGCATCTGTATTCTTCAGATGATATGGCATGGCAATGAGTCATAAAATATCATTCTTCAGGAAATTAAAGGCGAGTGTCATTCAAAGAACAACAGAGATCTGCATGTTGAATATGAGTAGGTTGAAAAATAAGACTAGTGAAGAACCCAGGAGATGAGACATAAAGAATATCATGAGACTGACTTATGAAGAGTAAGATATGTAGGTTATTCATCATGTTATTGAGAGGGAAAACCAATGAATAGCTCAATTTTTTTTGATGTTCCAAAATATTAACAAAAACAAAGGAAGTCTTCCCAAACCAAAGTGAGACATCTAGAGAAGATGCAAGCTTCTTCCCTGAAAGAAATGCCCATATTGATGAGATTACAGATCCATGGAAGTATTAAAAATTATATGGCAATGTTCCAGGAGACCTACATTTCAAAGCTAGTTCTATTAATAAGTAACTATGGGATCTTGAGTAAATCAATCCAGATTTTGTGCCTCAATATTTCACCTGTAAATCTGGAATAATACCCAGCCTGCTTAACTCATAGGCTTAAAAAAATAAATGAGATGAATACCTATGAAAATTAATTATAAAAGTATAAAATGCTATTATGAGTATAAGATTTTATTAACTTAAGCGCTTATGCCTTGATGTGAAAGAATTATTAATACCTCTAAAAACTGAGTGAAACAGGGATACTTGTAGGAATTATAAAAACGATAAAATTTAGGTATATTTGGGAAATTCAAGCCCATCACTCCTTGGACTACCATATTTTTAACTAAGGAGACGAGAGGTTGTCTATATAAGATTATATTTTATAGCCATGGTATAAACCTAATCCTAATTAATGAATCTGTTAATGGTCATGCCCAGTTAAGGTCAGTAACTGATGTACTTCCTTTTTCACAATATCCTCTTCTTGGTAGAACCAAACCTCCCCATAAATCCCCAGTATTACAATCAAATATAAGATCTTTAATTAATGGACTATTCACATAGTAAGCTGCCACCTGAGAATTTATGGTGGGTCACTTTGAAAGATTATCATAAAAATAGTAAGGAAGTCATCTAAAACAGATCATACAAAATCAGGCTGACTGTCAAGAATCTAGAAACTCAGTGAAATTCAGACTATCCTATAAATTTATAGATTTAAATGAAAAAGAAGTTTTGAACTGTATAATTCTTGGATAATGCTCTATCACTATAAATACCGTTATGTATAAGATAACAGTATTTATAGTGATAGAGCATTATCCACTTTTTACACTTTTATGAAGAAAAGAAAAATGAGGAAGTTTCAAGTGGAAAAGGCAATTTTTTTTAAATGAATGCACTCTTGAAGTGCTACTTCTGAAAAACCTTATATACTGCCAACATTGCACTCTAAATAAAGAACATCTGCCCAAATGCATATAAATTAACTTTATAGAATAGCCAGTAAAACCTTCCCCGAAGCCTATGTTCTACAGTCAGACTTTCTCATTGTTATAACCTTCTGGTGAAGATGACTCCAGACTACAAGGGTCAAAGCACATTGACAACAACTAAAGAAGACAGTGAGTCCTTCCAATTAAGGTACAAGTCTGAAACATGCAAAATGCCAACCAGATTAACAAAAGGCTAAATCTAGCAAAGATGATTCAGTTAAGAAACCCTCTTCCTTGGTATCCGGTATGAGCTGCTGATTTCTTAGACTTTTGATTTATATTTGTGTAGGGTGAGGAGGCTTTTAAAGCAGTCTGGATTTTTAAAAGGTTTAACTTTCCTGGTTTAACTTTGGTACATCAATTTACAACTGTTGCTAAAATGGGTAATTTTCATCAAGTACCACCCAGAAACACTTCAACCTTATTAGGGAAAAGTCATAGAAATAATAGGAAGTCATATGCCAATCACTGTTAGGCTTAATGTTGCAGCATGATTTGTTTCTTTCTCTCATCAGAATAAATTTATTGTGAGAGAGACACTTTAGTCACTGAGATATGTTAAGAGAAAACTCCAGGTATACAAGTCAGTATAGTATCAAGCACTCAGCCAACCATCTGTAAATCATTTAAACTCTGTAAGCTAATAAGAAAAATGCATATGATTTCTCTCACATTTATCCACTGGAAAAATATTTTTTCCTATAGTCTCCCTTGACCATTTCCCCCCTTAAACTACTGGCCTCTGCCTTAACATCTGCCATACTTTAGATTGAAAAAAGTCATACCAATTCCTGGGTTGTGGAGACCAAACAATGAGTACTCAGACTGAATTTTTCTCTTCTCAAACAGCTGTTGGAGCCATTTGAACACAACATTAGTTCTCTGCAACATAGCCTTGGTGCTCTCATTTTACTGTGATGGAACATGTAAATTCAGAGTTGATATATCTGAATATGAAGAAGCTCCCAATACCAGTGGTATAGCTAGTGTCAAGTTCCCTAAATATATTTGCCATCAGGAATCTGAATATCCGGATGCGCTTAGCATTTTCTCCAAACAGTGAATTTCTCAGTGTCTTTTTGAGTTTGTTTATTTCTGCCCAGACAGTTTTACACGAAAACTAATTCTCATTTTCCTCTTCCAATACCCCCAATAAAATTATACTTTATCTCAGGAAAAATAAGGTAATAAATGAGATAATGCTGTTTATCCCCTGAAGACATTAGTCGTCACTTGGCTTCTCTTAAAATTGTGGCGTGATTGAAAAGCACAACCAGAAACTGCAGCAGAACGTTAACTAGTCTCAGGAGAAAAACTCCATACTTAATAGTAAAAAGGATTAAAAGCCTCCCTCTGGATATGCATATGTATATATTTTTTAACTTGTCTTGCCTTCTTTACAATGTTTCTCTGTGATGAATAGCTGATGATGTTTTTTTAATATTTCCAAGAGTCCTTTCCTGACTATGGTGCCTCACTGCTAAAAACTAGCAATGATTCTCCGTTTCTTTTTTTTTTACCATCAATGATTCACACTCACAATTAATTATCCTTTGACCTTTCTTCCAAATTATGAAAAAATATTGCTTTCTCAATTTCTGCAATGCTGGCCCAAGTAGTAAAAATATAAAAAACTATGGCACTGATAATCCAATTGCTACAATACAGAAATTTCTTTACCTTTTTGAGAATTTTTGAAATGGACCCAAAGAACACTGTGATGATTATTACTTAAGCAGTATTATGCTCTTCTTAAATATCTGATCCCTCATCACCTACCACTAGGACTTTTCATTAAATTACTCAAGGAAAACAAGAATGGAAAGATCTTATGAGATCACATTACATTAAATTTTCAACATGGTCATTATTCAAGTCAACAAATATTTACCAAGCAGCTACTATATGCAAGGAACTTTCCCAGACACTGGATAAGTCAAGAAGGACATGAAGGAGCTTTCATTCTCCCAAGGACTATATGACACAAAGATAAATAAATATAAGGTAAGGTCTAAGGGAGACAGAGATTGGTTCTAGAAAAAGTACTCTGGAAATATATGAGGAGTAATAGAATACATTTAGCTTGAGAGGTCAGAGCCATTGTCATGGAGGAGGTGGAACCTATGTTGAATCTTGAATAAAAATAATTTTGAAGAAGAGGAAATGTTATGTTATAGGCATGGGGGACAATCTAGAGCAAAATCACAGAGGTAGGAAACAGCTTGGCTAGTTTGGGATAACAACTAGCAATCTTGTTTGGCATATCCAAAAGAAATATACAAGGAAGTATTGTAAAAAGAGTACTAGATTGAGTCAGTATCATAGGATCCCAGAAAAAGAAATCGTCTAATCTGCTACCCTTATTTTAAAAATAATGAAACTAGAGTCAAGAAGATTTGAATGAATTGGATAAAGCCACAAAGGTAAGTTTTAGAGCTGCAAGGACAGGCTCTATAAATAATTTGCTTTGTGACTTTGGGCAAGTCAGTTACCTTCTCTGGATCTTAATCACATTATCTATAAAATGAGTAGGTTGGCATGGATATTTTCCAAGTCTAGCATCTTATAATGCTGACTTCTGACTCTGTATTCTTTCCATTATATGAACCTGTGACCTTCCTTTCAAGTACTATTATACTCTATTAATTAAGGCCCCTTTCTGCACTAATATTCTGAGTTTCTATGCGTAATGGAAGAAAAATCTGGGAAAGTAAATTAGTTTTGGATTTTTTTGTCCTTTCATTGTTCAGCTACAAGAAAAGAATACCACTGAAGGTGTTTGAGCAGGGGAAAGCGATGGCAAGACCTTTACATTAGAAAGATTATTTTAACAATCAAGTGATGGATAGCTTGAGGATGGAAAAAATTAGATATGGGGGAAAAAGAAAGAGAAGGTGATTGATACAAAACATAATGTGGAGTTTACTAACTGATAAATGATTAATATGCATTAGAAAGAGGGAATCAAAGATAACACCACCAGGGTGTATCAGAGGACAGAGTCACCCTCCACTAAAACAGGGAGGCTGGGAGGAGAGACAGATTTAAGTCAGCAAGTAATGACTTCAGTTTTGGACAAAGCTTAGCTTGAGGAGCCAGTCCAAGTATAGGAGTCTAATAACCTGCTGGAGATTCAGGACAAAATGTTCTGAAGAGAAATAGCTTTTAGTATATAGATTCTAAGTGCACATACACAAAGGCAACAAATTAATCTTTGGAAGAACTTAAAAACTGAGAGGAAGGGTAAGGAGAGAAATAAAAAGGCCAAGAATAAGGCTTTAAGAAATGTAGGACCCTGGGAGGGTGGAAGGAAAGATGAGGATGACCAAAGGCATTATCAGGTAGGCATTTTAAGCAATGTTCCATATTAAGTTCCTTCCATAGTTCTTGCTTTCAAGTAGAAATATCATTGTTTTTATACTGTAGATTCAGAAAAAATCTAGATTTGATTCCCAGCTTTTACACCTACATGACTTAAGATGCCACTTAATTTCTCCAATCCAGTTTCCACCCCCTTATGTCATATGGGGCTAATAAAAATTTTATATTAAATGCTTCATGGGGATGTTGTAAGGAAGGCATTTTACAAATCTCAAAATGCTTTATAAATGTCAGTTATGACTATTGTTATCATTATCTAAACCATAGAGCTATCGTTTTAAAGAATGCATGCTTATCCAAAACTTTGGCAGACTATTACAGAATATTCAAAGAAATATGGATCATAAAATTCAATAACCATTACTCTCTCCCCAAAGTAGAAAACTAATTCATCTGTAGACAAAGCCTTAAGATGACTACACTGCAACTGTTTCTCTATGTCCTCTCTCAGGTCTGGGTCATCTTAGGAAATGTTCCATCTCTTCTTTCGCAATGGAGGAAGATGACAGTATGGTCATCCATCCAATTTATTAGAAAGGACCCCTCACCTGCACTGAATGTAGCAGCCTCTTGAAGATAATCACACAAGCCATAAAGATCCTTCTCCTCCAATGTTACATGCCTGGCTTGAAGTTAACAAAACATTTTCATTGCAAGAAGATGCTCTCATCCAAATGTTAAGGGGAGCTAGACTTTTTCTGCTTCCTGACTCAAAATCCAGAGGAAGCAAGCCAAGGGGTCCACCTTATAACAGATGCTGCTAAGTGGGTCTTGCTAACATTCCATGAAAGAAGGCCCTTGGCCATTTACTCTTTCCCTCTGGCTATAAGGCAGTAATTGTCCCAGGAGGTCAGTAATTTAAGGTAGAACAAGGGTGGATTCCTCCTCAGTGTTAATTAAATTCCTTAACTTTCAATTTAGCCAAGGAAATATCTGGCTCATACACCTAACAATTTGGATGCTTGGCTATTGGAATACATTCTCTTTGAATTATCTTAGAAATATAGTCCATGAAAATAAATGCTGAATCCAGAAAATCAGCATGAGTTATATAAGTCAACTCAATTGACTAGATTTCCTGCCTTGATGTGGCTAAAATAATTTTTGAGTCAGATCATTCTCAAATTGAGAACTCTCATTTCAAAAAAATTCATAAATAGTTCAGTTATTTACAATCAACCTGAGAAATTGGTATTAATATGTTGGGTATTTTAAGGGAAGCCAAGTCCTCCAAACTTCTTTACTTAAAAAAAAAACAAAACTAAAAAAATCCCAAAGGGATTGTATAATTGAAAATCTGTTACCCTAAAAAAGAACTACATTTCCCGGGATCCCACCAACTTCCTGTCATTACATACTTCCTGTAGCCAGGGGATATTAGGCGGGGACATGGAGGGTCCTGCCATTTTTTGGCCCTGTCAGTAAGCATGGTGGTAGTGAGTGGAGATTTTGAAATGGCTGATTAGTCATGGGCACGTGGTCTTTATTTTGTATCCTTTTTTCCCCTTTATTTTTAATGATCATTAATAAATTCCTTAAAATATAACATTTTAATATTTGAGATTTAATTTTAATTTTTACATTTATAGCAACCAGAAGCTGGAGGAAAAACTCTCAATTTTTAAAGATAACCTAGATAAATTTTTTAAGCCATATTTCTCCTGTAAATGCTTTTTGCTCACCCCACCCTCACAAACTGAGAGAACTCTGAACTCTCTTTAGAGCTGCTGCACTTTTCTTTCCCTACTTTTTGCCTGGTTGTTCTCCCTACTGGCCATGCTATTTTTAGCCTGGGGACTCTTGGCAAAGAAGAGATGAGCCACTTGTCTCACTCATTTGCTTGAGCCCATGTTCCTCAGTTCCTCACTGATGCCTCTGGAATTACTGATACTGCTTCTTCCTGAACTCTGGCCCCACTCCCAGGTCCCAGGTCCCAGACTGCTGGTAGCTGCCACTATGTCTTTGGGACTCACAAACTTGGAGCCTTTCTCTGGGCAACTGGTAAAAACTGGCATGTGTTTTCCTTAGGCAATTCTTAGCCTCCTAACTCCCCACCCTCATGTGGCTGGAGAAACAAACTCCTCCCTAGTGTTTTACATCGGGTGAAAGAAGGAAGTTGCTCTACCAAACAGGAAGTAAATTACAAGCATGGCATACTCTTTGAAAAAGCAGTGCATTACCTATTTCAAACAGCTTCCAGATTTAGGATATTTTTTTCATGAGTTTATTGATCCTTTTACTTTTCTTGCCTGAGATTCAGGGGAGAAATTCATCTCCCTAGAAACCTTTGCCATTTGGACCTGCCCAATCTCTAAGATTCATCCAGTTTGGGATACCTCAAAACCATGTTCTCCCTCACTATGGGAGATTCCATAAATGTGAAAAAAGGAATCTGAATGGATAGAGAAAGGAACTTTAAAGAGGCTGGAGGTGAATATTTTAAGTCTTTTCAGACTCCATTGTTTTATGAAAGTCTCTGTATTTTATTGTATTTTGCTGATCATTTTAAGATTTAATTTTGTTGTTTTAAGTTCATATGTTAATGTATTCAATACTATTCTGTTACACTGAATTGGTTTGATCTACTGGGTTTTAAGTATTAGATATATTCTATTACCTTTCCCCTATGACTACTGAACAAAATATTGTAAAATATTGAAAAAGCCCATAAACAGCTTTATTTTCCTATTTAACTCAACCTGGCTAACAATCTTTGAAAAATTTAATGAGCTAATAATTTAAATGGTAATTTTAAGTACTCTTCAGAAATAATTTTAATTAGCTAGTGGTTTCTGAATGGATGATTTTTTTTAACATTTATATTATAAAGAATGTTATATCAAAGGTAGAGAAACAAAGAAGTGTTCCCATCAAAGTGTTTCTATGAAGCAGGAAGCCAAAAAGAGCTCTTGCAAAACTCTTCAGTTTAATTTACTTCTACCACAACAATCTAGATTTCTTGGTGATGTTTTAGACTCAAATAAGTTTTACTTTGTTTAAAATTATATTTGCCAAGTTTGAAAGATTTGCTATGTATATAAAAATTGTGACAAGTATCCATCAGTTCATAGGGTTTTTTTTTGTCATACAGCAATTTATATGAAATATGATAGTGGGTTTGTTTACTATTATAATTAGTTGGGCTTTTGTGAATTTTGGGGACTTGGTACTTCTTTGAATGTGCATTATCTATTGTATTACTGTTTTATTCTGAAAATCATTTGTACTCACACAGTGGTTAAGTTAAAAAGGAAATAGATCTCGTTTTTTGGTGAGAAACCTTTTTATTCTACCTCTCCTTGGCTGACACTGTGTGTCACTGATTGTAAGCTATATATTTTTGATTTTTAAAACTCTTTTTTTTATTATTGTTTTTCCTTGCATGTGCAATATAGTATCTGAGTTTTATTTTTTCTCTCCTTTTTGTATTTTAAGCCATTTTTTGAGAGCCATTTCCCAGTTCCAAAGAAGCTCAAAGCTAAACTGCATAGTGCTAATCAAGCACAAGGTCAAAGAGACCAACTAACGTCAAAGGAAATGATGAAATTTTGAGCCAAGACAAGAGGACTTTAACTGGTTTGGGGTTTGAGGTTTTAGCTGTTTTGACATGTCAGAGGCAGGTCTTTCTTGTCCCACATTCTATCAAGTATCTCAAATTTGGCTCCTACATGGTTCCTATAATCTAGTCCCTATTCTGTCTTTCATTATGTGGCAAAACTTTCTGTAGTCCTGGCTGCTGATTGGGTAAATGCATCCTTTACTTAGAATTTTTGCACATTAGACTTTGATAGTCTATATTTCATTCACAAATTATTTTCTCTTTTATTTGGATTTTTTTTGATGTTTTTTATTTCTCTTGCCAATTGATTCATATACCTTATAACTCAACCATGCATTCCTAAGTGATCCCCTCTTCAGGGGGGAATGTATTATTATTATTCTAAATTGCAAAGTTTAAATTCTTTTTGAGAGTAATTTTAGGATAAGAAACATACTACCTCTCCAAATCCAGAAAGTGAACTGTTTGGAGAAGGCACCATTAAGATGACTGCACAGATCACATGCTGCACCAGAAGATCCAGAGTGAACTTTAGGATGTGGTGATTTGAACTGCGAGGGGTTGAATGTATTTGTTTTGTACATATACTCTTATGCTGAAGGGGACTGCCCACTAACTGGTATTTTGTCAATGTGCCTAGGCATCATTGGTTTTGTCCTCTTTTCCTTTTATTCCCAAATTATTGTAATTTCAAAGTTGGTCATGTTTACAAGATCTATTAGAGAGACTAGTCTTCCACAGATCTCAGGGGAAATGTATAATTAAAAATCTGTTACCTAAAAAGGAACTATATTTCCCAGGAGCCCACGAACTTCATGTCATTTTGTACTTCCTGTAGACAGGGGATATTAGACAGGGATGTGGAGGGTCCTGCCTCTTTATTTCCTGTCCAAAGCTTGGTGGTGGTAAGGCAGGCATTTGAACTGATTGATCAGCCATGGGCATGTGGTCTTTATTTTGTATCCTCTTTATTTCTTGATTTCTAATGATTATTAATAAACCTAAATATAATATTTTATTATTTGATATTTAATTTTTAATTTTTATAGGATATACATTTAAGTTGAACATAAGGTTCTTAAATAAGTAGATTTTATTCACAAAAGATTATGATCACTTTATTTTACTGAATCCCCATTATTTTTTTCTTCTATGAAAAATATTGCACAGAAATACAGAAATGATACTATATATATAGCCTTCCTCCCAATATACCATTTAGTTCTGATCCAGGTGCTGGCCCTCTTCACTGCATTCCTGGACTACAGCAATACTTTCTGATTGGTCCCCCTTCTCCCAATATCTCCCCCACCCCCACTCATTCCAGTCCATTCTTTAATTCTCAAAGCAACTTTCCTAAAGTCTGAGACCATGTCACCCCTATGCAATAAATTCTACTGGTCTCTATGGCCACTAGTATCAACTATATAATCCATTGTAAAGCTTTCAAAACTCTTTATAGCCCCTTCCTACATTACCAGTCTTCTTAAATTTTACTCTACTCCACATACTCTGATGTAGTGACTGGCCTGCTCTATCTCCTGACTGTATTTTCATTAGCTCTGCTTCCTGGACTCCTTGGCTTCCTTCAAGTTCCAGCTAAAATCTCACCTTCTGCAAGACACCTATCCAAGGCCCCCTCAATCTCTCAACCTATTACTTAAATTTATTAACTTTCAATTTAGCAAGGAAATATCTGGTTCATGCACCTAATGATTTGTATATTTGGCTATCAGAATAAATTCCCTTTTAATTACACTAGAAATTTATTTGATCAATGAAACTAAAGACTAAATCTAGAAAGTCAGAGATAGTCACTCAACTGACTAGCTTTCCTTGGATATGATTTCCAATTTATCCCACACATAACTGTACCTGTATATACTTGTTAGTATGTTTTCTCTCCCATTAGGATGAGAGCTCCTCAAGGACAGAGGCTGTTTTTGCCTTTCTTCATATTTCTGTTACTTGGTATGATATCAGCCACATAGTAAGCACTTCTAATACATGCTTGCTGATATGACTTGTATATGCAGAGTTATTTGCATGTTGTTTCTTCCATTACAAGATGAGATCTGTAAGGGCAGAAACTGCCTGAGTTTCCATGGTTCAATAGTCCTTCATCTTATTTGCATGTAACTGTTTTTAGTCTTAAAAATTAAAAATTCTAACCATTCTATAAAGCAATGTGGAACCATGCATAAAGGGCCATAAAATTGTGCATGTCCTTTGACTCAGCTATACCATTATCTATCCCAAAGCCATCAAAGAAAGAGGAAAGGGACCTATTTGTACAAAAGTATTTATAGCATGTCTTTTATAGTGGCAAAGACCTGGAAACTAAAGGTATGTGCATTAGTTGGAGAACTGCTGAACAAGATGTGGTATGATTGTAGTGGAATACGACTATGCCATAAAACATGAAGAACAAAATGAAGACAAGAAAACCTGGAAAGACTTATATTAAGGGATGCAAAGTGAAATAAGTAGAACCCAGAGAACACTGTATACAGTATCAACAATAATATTTACTGATCAACTGTGAATGACTTAACTGTTATCTACAAGACAAGGATCTAGGACAACTCCAAGGGACTTAGGATGTAAAAGGCTATCTATCACCATAGAAGGAACTGATGGAGTCTGAATGTAAGATTGAAGCATATCATTCTTCACTTTATATCCTTCATGAATTTTTCTTTCATGTTAAGTTATATGTATCTTCATTCACATGATGAACATGGAAATATATATTGTATAATAACACATGTACAACCTATATCATATTACCTGCCATTTTGGGGAGAGGGGAGGTAGAAGAGGGAGGGAGAGCACATGAATAGCAAAATGTCACAAAATTATGATTGAAAATTTAATCTAGAAAAAAATTTAAAAATTAAAAAACTCCCCAAATGATAGATAAATATGAGTCTGAAGACTTTTACATGATTAAATGAGGTGTAGTGGTTTTATACTAACAGAAAATGGAAATTTTTGAATTTTAACCTCACATGGGAAAAATGAATTTAAAAGTAGCAGAAGGTACTGATTTTAGCCGTTGAAAGTAATGAACAAGTCATATACTTCTGGGGGGAGAAACAAGATGGCAGAGTTGAAGCAGGAAAAACACAAACCACTTGAATCCTCCCCAACAGTCTTAAAATAATGCTTCAAAACCAATACTGTAGTGACAAAACCAAAAAGGTTTTGAAGCAACTTTCCTACAGAAAACAACTTGAAAGTTAAAAAGGGAGGGTCTGGTTCACCGAGGTGAGATAGGAGAGCAGCTTGCATCAAGGTCACACCAAGGAATACCAGCACAGGCCAACAGCAAGTCCTTCCCCCCTCACCTGACACCAATTGTTCCAGGTTCTGAAGCTGGGCATAAGCCAACCCTGAGACCCTGAGAGCATGCTGGAGCCAACAGCAATACAACCCCAAGCATACCTCTTAAAGTTCCAAGACTCAATGAGGCTCCAATCGCTCACACAGAGTAGTCTACACAGTATGCCTGGCATGTGAAAGCCCAGAACAAGCCTAGAGCCTCAGTCCAAGCCTGCAATGAGGACTTGAACCCCAGTGCAAGGCATCTGTTCAGTATGCCTGGTCTGGGTAAGCCCAGAGCCAGGCCCAGAACCCCTACCCAATTGAATGTAAAGTTACAGGAGCAAGGTAATTCACATTTGATCAAGCCCATAGTGAGGCCTAACACTCCTAATCTGGACCCTGAGTCTCAGGACCACGTAGCTGAAAGTGCTCTGAGCTATGTAAACCATCAGCAGTCAGAGGGCATAATTGAATCAGCAGCAGGAGATAGCTTGCAGCCCACAGGTTATCATACAACGTTGGAAGAACTGAAACTTGAAGAAACCCAGAAACAGAGCTAAGGTTAGCAGCAAGGAAAAAACTGAAGTTTAAGACAGTGCCTCCTCTATCCCACAGCCAACCTTCAAAATAAAATTGAAATTCAAGAAAAAGGCTTGAGAAAATGAGCAAAACTCAAAAAAAATTTTTTTCATGGAGAAAAAGAAGAGCAAGGCATAGACTCAGAAGGGGACACTGAAAGCAGAACATCTAGAGACAAAACTTTAAAGAAAAAGATAAAGTAGTGTCAGGTTTTGGAAGAACTCAAAAAAGATTTCAAAAATTGATTAAGAGAGACTGAGGAAAAGAAATTAAAGCAACAGAAGAAAAAAACCCAATAATTTAAGAAGCTGAAATAACCAAATTTAAAAAAAAGGTTAAAATTTGATGAAAGAAAATCATGCCTTAAAAATTAGACTTGGGAAACTAGAAGCTAATGACTTTCTGTGCCATCAAAAGACAATAGAACAAAGCAAAAGATTGAAAAAAAAACAGGCAAAAACATGAAATATCTCATTAAAAAATAATAGACCTAGGAAATAGATCCAAGAGAGACAATATAAGAATATTGTATTACCTGAAATCCATAATAAAAAATCTTGGACATTATATTACAAGAAATTGTCAAAGAAAATTGCCCTGATATAGTCAGGATTACACCGAATTTAGTAGCCTCCACATTAAAGGATCAGAAGGCTTAGAATATGATATATGGAGGGCATGAGAATTAGGTTTACAACCCAGAATTACATAGCCAGCAAAACTAAGCATATTCTTTCAAGGGGAAATGGTCATTTAATAAAATATATTTCCAAGCATTCCTGATGAAAAGACCAAACCTGAACAGAAAATTTAATGTCCAAACTTAAGGTTCAAGAGAAACATTAAAAAAGTAAATAAGAAAGAGAAAATATAAGGGATTCAATAAGGTTGGACTCTCTATATTCCTATGTAGAAAGATGATATATCTAATTTTTAAAATTTGTATTAGTATTAGAACAGTTAGAAGGAGTATATATAAACAGAGGACGTGGGAGTAAACTGGATAAGGTGACATGCAAAAAAAAATCAAGCGATAAAAAGATAACACTAATTGAAAACAAAAGGGAAAGCTAGAATGGGTAAATTATCTCACCTAAAGAGGCATGAAAAACTATTACAGTGGAAGGGAGGATGAGAGTGATGACAGGTAGTGCTTAAATCTTATTTTCATTTTAATTGTCTCAGAGAGGGAAGAAAAATCACACTTATTTGGGCATAAAATCCTACTTACCCTATAGAGAAGTAGGAGGAAAATAAGACAAGGATGGGTAATAGAAGAGAAAGGGAAGTAAAGGTGGTGATTAAAAGCAAAATATTTGTGAGGAAGAACAGAATAATAGGGGAGAGAAAGAGCAGGTTCACAAAGGGAAAATAAGATGGAGGGATATAAACAGTTGGTAATCATAGCTGTGAGTATGAACAGGATGAATTCACCCATAAAACAGAAGTAGATAGCAGAGTGGATTAAACTAGAGTCCTATGATATGTCATTTACAAGAAACACTTTTGAGGGAGAAACATACAGAGAAAAAAAGGTATGAGGCTGGAGCAGAATTTATTTTGTTTCAATTGAAGTGAGAAAGGCAGGCATAGCAATCAGGATCTCAGATACAGCTAGAGCAAAAGTAGATATAATTAAAACAAAAAAGGAAGGAAATTACATCTTGTTAAAATGTACCATAGACAAAGAAGTATTATCAACACTAAACATATTGCACCAAATGGCAGAGGCTCCAGATTTTTAAAGGACAGAATAAATGAGGTTCAGGATAAAATAGACACAACTATATTAGTACTGGGTCTCAACTTCCCGCTTTCAGATCTAGAAAAATCAAACCCAAAATAACAAGAAATAAGTGAATGAAAGTGAATGGAAATGAATAAAATTTTAGAAAGGTTAGAATTAATAGATCTCTGGAGAAAACTGAATTGGAATAAAAAAGAATATACCTACTCAGCAGTACATGCCACATACACAAAAACTGACCATATCTTAGAGCATTAAATCATACATTACAAGAATCATTCACTCTGACCAGGTAGTATTTACACCAGGAATACTGGGCTGGTTTAATAAAAGGAAAACTATCAAGCATAATTGACCTTGTCAATAAACAAACTAACAGAAATCACATAATTATCTCAATTAGATATAGAAAAAAAAGCCTTTGGCATAACACAACACCCATTTCTTTTAAAAAATTCTAGAAAGGATATGAAAAAGTAGGCTATTCCTTAAAATGCTAACTTTGTTACTTCCCCAGAGTTTGAGAGAGATGAAACTTCTTAAATATGACTGCTGCTCTCTGCTGCATGCATATTCTGGTTAATTCTGACTTTATTGTCTTTGCAAATGATGTGCTGTTAGATTGGCATCCTGAAATCTAACTAAGCATCACATAATCCTAATGAGTGAAGAGCTGGCTGTGTTATTCTGCACTGCTGGTGTTGAGTGCAGAGAGGAGAAAAGAGTAAGTATTTATATAGTGCATATTATGTACCAGGAACTGTGCTAAGTGTTTTACAATACTATCTCTTTTGACAAGACTAATAAGCTTTGCAGTTCTTTGACTTGAAAAAAAATCTGCTAATCGCTACAATAACATAACATTTACTAAACTTCCTTTTAAGGGCTACTATGAGTTTAAAGAATTTATCTCTATTTTATCAGTTACTGAGTATTTGCCTAGCAGGAGAATGGCAAGAAACAATACCTGCAGAAAAGATATTTCATGTGGCACAGTTTCTTCCCCTGAATGGAGAGAGAGAGGGGGAGGGACAGAGAGAGAGAGAGAGAGAGAGAGAGAGAGAGAGAGAGAGAGAGAGAGAGAGAGAGAGAGAGAGAGAGAGAGAGAGTGAGAGTGTTACCTGGAAAAAATTGTTTTCCTTAGTGATATGTCTCTATGCCAGGGTTCTGTAAGTAAGTGTCTCATCTCTTTCAAAGATATTGAATGAATAAACCCAGGTTTATATGTAGACTATGATGTATTGATTATTTCTGCATTTGTTTATATTGAATATTTAGGATGTCTTGCTTATTATACATTTTATTTTAACAGCATCTTGAGTGTGAATGACTGACTTTATAAAAATTGAAGCACACCATCATATGCTCAGGAGCTATCCTGATGAGTATTCCCTCATAACAGGTTTCCCCTAAGATTCTGAGATGGATTAACTGTAATTGTGTGGTGGTAGTTCCTAGAAATTCATACCTGCCACTTTGAAATTAGGTTGAGCTAAGGAAGCCAGCCTAGGGAAAAAATATTAAGTGCCCTAGAGTCTGTGCAGGGGTTACAATTTGGAAAGTCAGGAGGGAGGAATCACTATAGGATGAACCCTCTATATGTTAATAGATTATCTCAGGAGTTGCTGTGATCAAAACCATCAACCATTTTATAGCCAACCTGATGTTTGTTAAGATTTTTCTAGGAGGGAACCTTGAGAGACTTAGTCTGGTTTCAAGTTTGAATCACGTTTCCATCCTGATTGGACTGACCAGAGTTTGTGTTCTCATGCTAAATAGCTTGTCATAGTGGGAAAAGTACTGAGCCTTAAATCAGAGAATGTGGACTTTCCAGGGGCCTTTGGCCAGGCAATGAATTGCATAGCTTTAGTTTTCTCATTGTGACTCCATTAAGCAATAGTGGGTACAGCCACTGTACATGCTATGTAGACAGAGATAGGCTAAACCAGGTTGAAAGTGACTGACAGTCACTTTCCTCCAACCCCTCCGTAAATTAGGGAAATGTTTAATGGCCACGAAAGTGACTGAAGCAGGTATTGTGGAGCACTTAGAGCTTGGTCTAACATCAGAGCTATCAGCCATCCATTGCCTCCTGGGTCAACACCAGTATTCTTGACTTTTGTCTTGCCTGTGGACTTTGATGACTGAAAGAGAGTGAAGCTGATGACTTTATGCAACTCTGCCTTTCTTAAATCTAATTCACTTGCAAGTCAAGACATCATCCTCTGACTCTCTTCAGAAACAAAGGGTGAAGGGCAAGTTTTCTCAGTGAAATAAGGGGACTTTCAATGGGACTAGACTGGCTAACCCTAACATCCTCTCCTATTATGCTTAGTTACTTTATTGCTGATCCAGATCTTCGATCCTATGAACTAATGGTCTAACTGAATGTTTGTGTCAATAACATATTAATAAGAGAAACACATTTTGGAAAAGGTGGACCTTGAACACTGACTTAAAACAAACAAGATTTTATCAGACCTTACTTGGTGAGTAAAAGTATTCATCACTACATTTCCAGCATTAACCTACAGCAGTACTGGAAAATAGTATTCTACTTAGTAACTACATGAGAAAAGCATGTGAGTCAATCATGTAACATGAATAAAGGGGTAGAAAATGAACAATCTAAATATTTCACAGATATTAATAAAGTACAAAAAGCTATTGAAAATCTTCTAGAATAATCATCTCTTCAAGAATTTACTTGAGAACATGGAATAAATTTGTAATGGATGAGAAGGAAGTATGAATTATAATCTCTATGAATGGAGAGAAAGCCCATGCCCATACCCATACCATGAGATCCTGGATCCAGAGAAGGACTGAAATATCGAGATTCCACATTCCACTCTTTAAGTTATAGAATGTGAAGGTTTGATCAGCTACTCCCTGCCAATATTCTAGAATATATGATTCTCTGTTTTACATACTAGGCAGTTTAAAATACTTACATACATTTATGAGGATGAAGATCAGTCCTAAGTTTTTTCTGCCAATTTCTGCCAAATAGTAGTAACTAATTTATGGAAAAGACATTTAAATTTATTGGCTATAAGCCTGATATTTTATCTTACCTAAATAAAACTAATTTCAGTATAAAGTGCACATACACACACACACACACACACACACACACAAATATGAATGAATATGTTTAATGTAAACAAATCAAGGTCTTTTCACTCCAGATCTTAGGCTGAATATCAGCTATACTCCTAGCTGTATTATCTTGGAGAATCCAATTCCTCTCTGAGATCATCAAATGAGAGAAACTGAGTCAGAAAAAATTTAGTAAGTGTTTTATTTGGTTGTTCCCAATGTTAGTTTCTTCTATCATGGCTTACAATACTACAACAAAAATTCCCCACTCATTTACAGTTCTTCCACCTTTTTTTTTTCTTTCAATATTAATAGAATGTGAATTCTTGGATGGCAAAAACTGCCCTACATTTTTATTTATATCCTAACATCTAGCACAAGGTCTGATATTAGGTACATAAAAAAATCGTGCTGATTGATTGACTAACATAGTATCAAGGTTTAGCCAAAGCTCCTATCAGTTCCTCTGGCCCTGTACCCAGGACATCACTCAGATATTGAAGGCTTTGGAAATCTATCAGATATTTAGGTAATTTTAGAGATGGAAGAGTCCTTAGAAGCCAGTTCTGTTCAAACTTACACAGTATTCACTTCAACACACTCTAAAAGTTCATCCTCTCCTTGAAGACCTTTGATGAGAGAGAATCCACTATATTTTGGGCCAATCTATTCCCTTTTATATATGTTATCATCTTTCCATTAAGTCTAAATTTGTTTCCTGAGACTTCTACCCTTTCCTCCTGATTCTTCCCCTGGGATCAAACATAATAAAGTATAAATTTGATATATGAGTCTTTCCAATATTTAAGTAAAGCTACCATGCCCTCAACAATACCCTTAAATATTTGGGTTAAATACTCCCAGTTCCTTCACCCAATCCCTCTAAGGCAGAAATTTAAGGCCCTTTGTTATTCTGGCATTTTCCTCTGGCTATTCTCCAGTTTAATAATTTCTTTTCAAATAGAGAGACTCAGAACTGAATATGATACTTAAAATGTGGTCTGGCTGGGGTTCAGGACAATAGGTCTGTCACTTCTTTATTCCTCCTTGCCTTTCCCTGTACTCTCTCTTTGCACCTAGTAGTGTCTCTTTCCAACAAAACATTCTATTATTCCACTCTTTGTACATTCTCCATATCTGTACCATCTGCAACTGAAAGGTTATCATCCTGCATGCCTTACCCAAAGCTTAGTGGGTTTTCTCCTTTATAAACACTGTCTCTCAAGTGTAACTTGTCTCCTTGTACCAAATACATGTGTGGTCTTGGCTCTTGAGTTCTCTGATCTATCCAAATAAAACACTTACTAAATTTTTTTCTGACTCAGTTTCTCTCATTTGATGAGCTCAGAGAGGAATTGGATTCTCCAAGATAATACAGCTAGGAGCATAGCTGATATTCAGCCTAAGATCTGGAGTGAAAAGACCTTGATTTGTTTACATTAAACATATTCATTCCTGGCTCTCACCTCCTAGACTTTTCTTTGATTTTAGATTCATGGTTTTTGTCCTCTGCTTTTTTAACTTGCCTATTTAATTAAAGAGCTTTTAAATTGAGTATATGACTACACTCCTAACTAATATTCCCCTGGCACTGCCTTCTAAATTACTGCTATAAATAGAGGGTTGAATTTGAAATCAAGAAGACATGAATTCAAATCCTCAAGCCACTTAGTCTCTCTGGGTCTCAATTTCCTCATCTGTAAAATTGCAACATTATGAGTACTAATTTCACAGGGTTACTGTAAGGATGAAATCCAATAATATATGAGAATTCTTTGCAAATTTAGGTTATTTAAATACTGGTTTTTAAATTATTACCAACCCAAATCCTGAACCAACAAATCTGACCCTATTTCTATATCCAGACTTCTCAGTTCCTCTGAGCTTCTGTAGGTCCATTACCACCAATTCCCTCTCTGCTTATTATTATTTTCCACTATGCTAAACAAGTCTGAGAGCTTGCCTTTGTCAAGTCCTGATAAACCTGGTCCATTCTGGGCCATAGAAGATAAAAAATATAGAGAAAACACTATTGGTGGCCATCAATGCTGCCAGTCTGGCAGTGATTTGAGCTTCCCTAAAAGCATTAGAATTTCCACCTTGTCTGGAACTTTAGCCAAGTTAAAGAAGAATGCTACATATTACAATTTGAGAAGATATGTCCAATTTGTTCCCCAGACTACAATTAGGGTAGGAAAAGCAAGATGGCTAGATCTTAAGATAGTCTACCTTTAAAATGAGGAGAATGTTCACAGCAATAAGGAGGATTCAGAGGCATGAATGAATAAAGAAAATAACAAGTTCCCATCTGAGAGGAAAACATAGTCTGTCCTAGTTTGTTCCTCCTGGATCTGAGTAAGGACCGTAGGGCTGATAGACCTAATTGAGGAGTGAGCTGTATTCCAAGATTTCACTTGGCTTCAATATCCCATTGTCTTTTTACAAGTTGTCACTTATACCAATACTTAATACAGTCCCTGGCACAGAGCAGACACTAATAAATGCTCATTGACTGAATTAACCAGAAAGTACTTCTTTCTCCTAATTCTTAGAATTCATTTCCTTCAAGGCTCAATTCAGGTGCCATGATCTACTCAACATATTTCCTAATCCTGCAGTCCTACATCTTTTCTTTCTCATTATATGAGATTCATTCTAATAGAATATACGTTCTTTGAGGAGACAACATTCATTTTTTGTATATCTAATGGCTAATAAAGAGCTTTGTGGATATGTGTACAGTAGGTACATATATATATATATAAATAAATAAATATGTGTATGTGTGGATGTATACATGTGCACATATAAATGCAAACATACATGTGTCTTCATTTATATATGAATATACATGCATAAAAGTATATTTTCAATATCTATTTTGTGTATTAGATAGAACTATGCATGCCATATATAAATAAAACAAAAATATATTATAAAATAGAAATCAGATTTGCACATATATAACATTTTGATGTATGTGCAAGCATATATACACACAAACATATATACATGCATGCATACATATATGTTTGAATTTGGGCAGCTAGGTAGCAGAGTGGATAGAGAGCTGAGTCTGAGTTCAAATTCAGCTTTAGACACTTACTAGCTATGTGACCCTGAGTAAGTCTTCTTCTATCTTACTTGCTTCTTTGTACCTGGCCATTGAATGACGCTGGCCATCTTGGTATTTCCCATACACAACACTCTGTCCTCTGACACGAGGCATTTTCACTAGCCTTCTTCATGCCTGGAAAGCTCTCCCTCCTCATCTGTTTCCTGGCTTCTTTGGCTTCTTTGAAGTATCTGTTAAAGTCTTATTTTCTGTAAGAAACATTTTGCAATTCACCTTAATCTTAATGCCTTCCTCTGGAGACTCCATTGGGTTACACACATACATGTTTATGTCTATGTGTGTGTATATGCCTTTCATGGCTTCTCCAGACTGGAAGCTCCTTGAGAGGAAGCACTTACTTTTCACTTTCTTTTATCTCCATTCCATAGCCTGACACAGAGGAGGCATTTAATAAATGCTACTTGATTTGACGACTATAATGCTAACTGGCAGGAAAGATAACATCCGGAAAACTGATGGTAGAAAAGTTGGCTTGGTCAGTAGAATGAATAAGATCCAATAGATAGGTAGCCCAACTATTAGATAGATGAGTTCCCTTGAGGCATCAAAAGACAAGGAAAGCCTTCAGTAGATTCCTGATGTTGGGAACAGAACAAAACAAGTAAATCAAGCAGGACTAGGCTTGGAAGGCATGCGATTTCTATCAGTGAAGGGCATGTTTAGGAAGATGAAATAGCAGATATAGCTCAGTAATTAAGCTCTTAAGAATGAAAAGAAAAATCATGAATAACTCATTGTGCTTTATGCTAATTTTCCTTTATCTTGGGAATATATTCTTGAAGAGCTTCTGAATAATTAATAAACAAAAAATGCACTGCCATAAATGTTAACTAGAAAAGAACTTTAATACAAACATTCAACCACATCTCCCCCTGTTCTATTCCCCCCATTTAATGCATTTTGTGATACTGATCAATGGAAAAATGATAAAAGGCACTAAAAGTAACATCTAATACTCAGGAATAAGTGAGGAGTTTTAAATCAATACTCTTCATATTCTATTTACATAATTAGTAGCAAGGCTGCCAGAAGACCAGGATTCTGTGTTTCCCCTCACAAAAGACAACAAAGCTATTGCTGTCACTTAATTGGCCTCTGCCTCCTTTCATTAAGCTTCCTGGTCATCTATGGATATGGGTATGCTTGTAAATATTTAACAACTTTTTTTCTTTATGTTGTTCAGTCATTTCAGATCTGTCTGATTCGTCATGGTCCCATTTGGGGACTTCTTGGCAGATACTGAAGTGATTTGTCATTTCCTTCTACAGATTATTTTATCAATAAGGAAATTGAGGCAAATAGAATCCAATGACTTGCTGAGGGTCACATAGCTAATAAGTATCCTATCCAATGCCAGATTTGATTAACAACTAGTAATCTCATAGGGAGGGGAATGCATAGAGTCACTTATTACACTTTAAATTTAATCTGTGTTACTAACGTTTTCTCCACCACTCTCTTAAATCTAGAGTCTAAACAAACAATAACAACAAAAGTAAAACAAGCCCTCGTTTGTGGTGTTTTCTGGTTCCAAGATGCAATTGGTCACACTGGATATTAAATAACTAGCTCTCACTGATTTGAGCTGGCTGCAGCATACCCTTGCCCAATGGCACCATAGTTCTACTTTAGATTTGGGAGATATGTGAAGACTAGGAGAGTCACCACATCTTCCCCAGCTGACCAAATGTTTTTTTTTTTCCATATGGAGATGGGAAGGGACAGTTCTAGAGAAGTTAAATGTCATTGCATCCTTAATCCAAATCCTTGCTGTGTTTAGGCAAAGTAAAGCTCCTTTTGTTAATTATTCAATGACTGGGTGAGGGCCACATTTTGTTTCAACATTCTAAGCTTTTTCTAACAAAGATCTGGTGTTAGGACTTCCTCTAAGAAAAGCCAAAAAATAAATAGCTACAACATGGTAAGGGAAAAGATACTTAAAATTTCAAATATTACTATTTAGCTCATTTTCACCAAATAATTTTAATTTACTTTTAGTTACTTGGTTTGTTTTCAACTAAGTTTTAAAAATAATTTCTATAGAAAGGGAAAATGAAGCATATTTAACACTTCAACTTTTTCTTTACTCTGGGAAATACAGAAAAAAGGCCCATTTTAATGTATTCCACCGACAACTGGTCTGAAATAACAAATGGATGTTTTAAAAGGTGAAGAACCAAAATGCCTGATGTTGGGGTAGACATTTGCTGTTTTATCAGGATTGCTTATTGTATGGGATAATTAGCCCAATCACCAAAACTTGCAAGAAAACAAAAGAGGTCATTTTAGTCAGAAATTGGAGATGACCCTTGAAATATGAGCACTGGAAATGCTCTGGCCACTTTAGATCAACTGTTCTATAGGAGTTTCTAGGCTGGTCAATATTTTTCTTCTGCCATAGTGAAAACTAGTTTGGCTTAGGAGCTTAAAGTATCGGTTATGGCTGGAATGTGTTTGGAGATATGAGCTCAAATCCCAACTGCTGCCAATTCTTCATAGTCTTTGGGGATAATATAAAAGACCCTTTCTAGAATCAAAGGAAGACACCTTGGGTTCAAATTCTATTTCTTGAACTTTCTGTATGAGTCACAACCTGTCTGAACCTCAGTTTTCTTACAGAGAACAATAAAGAGTTTGGTCCCTTCCAGCTCTTGATTTATTAAAATTTTTACTTTTTACTTAGATGCTCCAAGATGGGAGCAGCATAGGTGGCTCCATGGATTGAAAACCAGGCTCCGAAATGGGAGGTCCTGGGTTCAAATGTCATACCTTCTAGCTGTCCCTGGGCAAGTCACTTAACCCCCATTGACTAGCCTTCATTGCTCTTCTACTATAGAACCAATATACAATATTAATATATTGATTCTAAGATGGAAGGTAAGGGTTTAATATTTTTTAAAAAGAAGATCCAAAACAATGACAAGCATCATCCTAGTTGTACTTAGCTATTTAGGCTCAAAAATTATTATAATTATTATATATGTATAATTTAAAATTATTATAAATCTAATAGTCTCAAAATATTTAGGCTGAAATGAGATAATATATATGAAATGCTTCATAAGCTTTAAAGCACCTTGAAAATATATTATTGTGTATTTTATATATGCATATATAATATGATATATAAATTATCATTTTTATGCTTCTAACTATAAAATTTTCTGCCCTTTAAATTCTCCCATCCAAATTTCAAAATGATATTTACATTTATAAGAGGTTTCAGTTTACTTTGTTTTTTAATAGGTTGATGTGCTTAAGGAATATAAATGGCATTCCCTTTTATTTTGTTGTTCAGTCGTTTCAGTACTATTTGATTCTTAGTGACCTCATTTGAGGTTTCTTTTGCTTTTTGGCAAAGATATTGGAATAGTTTGCCATTTCCTATTCCATATACAGATGAGGAAATTGGGGCAAATAGGGTTAAGCGACTTGCCCAGGGACATACAGCTAGTTAGTGTCTGAGGCCAGATTTGAACACAGAAAGATGAATCTTCCTGACTCCAGGTCCTTCTATAATTTAGGGCAATGATGACTTCCAGATATGTTCTCCTCTAGTGGCATAGCAAGGTTTTACATTTTTTTATATTCTTACACCTGTTTTGAATAAAAACTCTAATTGCTTTGTGATTCTGACATGAGATCTTCCTTGTTTTATGCTGATTAGATGGATTCTTGATCATTTCTCCAAGGGCTGGATGTTAACCAACACTTATAGGGCTAACTCCTCTTCTAGCCAGGATTTCTTTTTCATACAAACACATACTGTACATAATGCCTCTCCTGGACCAGGTGTGTGTGGATGAGCAACACTAACAAATAACATGGGAGAAAGTTTCTATCAGTAAGTAGATTGGCATCATCATCTGCTTCCACTTTTCTTAATACTCCAAAACATATGCTCTCTGCCCCTGCCAAAGATACCTTTTTGCCATTACCTACATGACTAACTCACTTCTGTGTTCATCTCTATACATTCCATTTCTCCTTCCTAAAATGCCTAACTCATATCCTCCCTTTCTTCAAGCTAAGGATTATAACTCTGATCTTCCATGAAATTTCCTCTGATAAACTCTACCAAGCTCAGATTGAGGGTTTGAAAATTAGTATACAATCACTAAAGTATTATATTTTTATAAAGTTTTAATAATAATAACTAAAGTAAAAGAACTAGCTACACCCAGCCCAGGTTACAGGAGAAGAGAGCGAGAGGGAGGAGCTGCAGAACTTATAAAAACAATAATGTGACCATGCAAATGTGCACAAAGAGAAAAATATTCTGGGTAATGTAGTTTTAGGGGTTCAAGATTTTCTAACTAGACAAGATCAATTTATGCACTGGAGAGCTCACTTGAGTCCTTAGACCTTTCTTGCACTAGACAGTCAACTGATAATTCATACAAATAATCTTGTTTTCCTAAAGGTAATCTATGTATAGGGCATTAGTATTTATTATTCTCTGTGCTTCATCTTATTGCTCTCTTTGTTTTGGTTTCTGGGGTTGGTTTGACCCAGAACATAAATCAAGAATCAGTCACAAGAGTAAATGTATTTATGTTGCCTCTTCCATTAGACTGAATACCTTAAATACAAGAATAATGACTCATTGCTTTTAAGTATCTTTAAATTATTCTTTAGACTATAATCAATGAAATAATGGCTTACTTTAGTTAAAGATGGAAATATATGCTGGCAGAAAAGATATTTTGGAACTGAAAGGGACCTTTGAGGGCATGCAATCATACTTTCATAGATTTAGAGGTAGAAGGCATCTTAGAAACCATCAAGTCTAACCCACTCATTTTATAAATGAGGAAACCAAGGCCTGATTTAAGTGACTTGCCCAAGGTCACACAGGTAGCAAGTGACAGGTACAGGATTCCAATCAACCAATCTTATCTAATATTTACTTTTTTTTTAAATTTGTTTTCCTTTCCAGATACAAATCTATTGTCCTCAGCGTTCTCTTTTGGGGAGATAAAAGGTAGCATGTGCTAGTTAAATAAAGTCACTCTCATCACCACTTTAACCACTATTTCCCCTCAGATTTTGATGGAAATAGTGCAAAACCTAAGAGTCTTGGGAATAACAGTGATTTCTAAAACATTGAAACTTCTTCTAGCCCAGTTTCTGCAGCTATCATTGAGGAGAGAAATCATTTTAGAGAAAGGGTCCACTTTTACCACTATCAACAATGGTTGGTTCACTACCTGTGACCAATAGACATAGAGGCACCAGAGTTCCAAGAACTACTTCCAGCCCAGGTCCCACAGTCATCAACAGAAGAAAGTAACTGTGGTGAAGCAGGAGATTCCATCCCCACCAGCTGCTAACTAATGGCCACTCACAGAGAAGCAAAGTATCTTAGCTCAAGTTCTCCTCAAACTTAAGGGAGACAATTGAGGACCATGAAACGAAGAGGCTTGGGAATGTCAATGCTTTCAGCTCCATCTGCCACCATCACCCTGGGATACAACCTCTATGGAAACTCAGCCTTCCAATCATTCCTGCAGGTGTTGCATCCACATAGACCAAAAGCACAGAAAAGAAAGCTCTTGTCTCTCATCTTTGATGCTGTCAATTGGTCAGATGTCAGTGGAAATGATATTAAAGGATAAATATTACCATCTGATTTGTTACTATACACAAAAGCAAGGGACCTTTTTTATCTGACTTTGAAACTATCAATACAGGCTGTTTCTTTGTGCTATTTTCTCTTTGTATTTCCAGTGCTTTGAACATAGTAAGCACTTAATAAATGCTTTATTTGTGCATTCATTCACTATACTGTACTGAATCCACATTCCTTATTTTACAAATGAAGAAACTGAGCCAGAGAAAGATGAACTGCCTAGCCCACGATCACATAGTAAGTTAGGGACAGAATTAGGTCTCATAAACTCAGGTATCCTAGCTCTCAGGTCAATGTTCTTTCTACTACATCATGTTGACTTGAAGCCTCCATGTGATTTTTTTTTTTTATACTCAGGGCACTCTCAACAAAATTTCTGCTAAGTATCACATTCTATCTGAAGGCAATTAGCAGAATCATTCCTTCGTGATTCCACAAGTGTCTAAGTTTTGCCTTCTGTTATTTCTCTAAACCCAGTGGGTTAAAGCTATAGATCTTCAAAAGAAATAAAGATAACAATATTACTGTTGTAGAAAAAACACTAGATTGGGAATCAAAAGATCTGAGTTTGGATTTGAGCTCTGATCCTGGCTTGTTTCATGAATGACAATGAGTTAAGTGTTCCTGACTTCAGTTTCCTTATCTAAAAAATGGGAGACTAGATGATTCCTCAGCTTCTCTTCCAATTCTAAAACCCATGATCTAATATAGGTATGCTAACACCTTTCCAGCTATATGGTTCTGTTTTTCAAATACATATTATCTGTATGAAATATAGTTACAGATGTTTTGTCCTGGCATAATAAACCCAATCAAAAAGTTAAAATACAAGATCTTTGTGTTAACTGATGTGCTATGCTAACTGATATTTACAATGAAAAGAAATAAACACATAGAAGTATTCAAGATGACTAAATTTTGTAGTATGTAAGTTGTGATGTCTCTATTTCTTACTTCAGAAATAGATGGGAGTTTCCTTCTTTACTTTCTCTGTTTTCTCCTCTTCCTCCTCCCTTTTTTCATTTTTATTTCTTCTTTGACTCTTTTCCCAATCTCTATTCTCCACTTATTGTGCTTCCTTTTCCTCCCCTTCTTTTCCTCTTCTAACTTTATTTTTCATTTTCCTCTTACTTTTTCCACTTCCTCCCCCCTATAAGATTGTAGTTTCTCATTTCTTGAATACAGGAATCAAAGGAATACTTTCTAACTTTTCCTTTTCTTTCTCCTCTTCCACCTTTCCCCTCCACCCCCACCCATTCATTTTCTTCCTATCCCTCATCCAGGGACAAAACTCAAGTAGTTTATCTGGGGCAAAACATTTAAGAAATGACTCTGGTATTAATATTGAAAAGGGAATTTATGGATTCTATTCATATTTGTTCATTTTGTGACATGCTTATGAGTTCATTGGAAAAACACTGGGATATCAAACACCATAACAGGGCCTCTGTGAAACCAAGCAAAATATTGAGCTGTGATTTCTACAGAGATATTTTTTTTTGCTTTGAAGTAGCAATGCTTTATCAGTGGTACAGATTATAAGAAATGTAATTCACTCATCCTTTTGACCTTTTATTTATATTCTTCTTGTTTAATCATTTCAGTCTGGTTCAACTCTTCATGACCCATTTGGGTTTTCCTAACAAAAATCCTAGAGTGGTTTTCCATTCTTTTCTCTATCTCATTTTACAGATGAGGCAACTAAGGCAATCAGAGCTCAGTGACTCCCAAGGACACACAGTTAGTAAGTGTTTGTGGTCAGATTTGAACTCGGGCATTTGATTCCAGCTCTGGCATGCTATTCACTGTGCCACCTGGCTGCCCCTATTTACATTAAGTCAAACCAAAAGAGAAGCCTCCCTCAAAAAAGGGACAAAGGGAGACTGAGATTCAAAATATCTAATATAGATATTGAAATTTTTAAAAAGTGTACATAGAATCTTAGTTATAGTTGTTATATAAACCTCAGAGCAGTGAAGAGTTCAGCATTTCCTCAAGATTTATACATCATTTTAGAAATATGGGAATAACATTATTGCCATCACAGCCAGAAGTCAAGATGAGGGTAATTATGAAACCATTTGAGAACTACATACATGGAAGATCATGGTGAATAAGCTTTACCTTTTGAGACAAAACTACTTCTCTATTTCACTTATGAGTAAGATCTTTGTCAGGAAAACATGAAAAGTCCTTTTCCCATAAACTGGAGGGAAGAAGAGAAAAAGAAGAAATGAAAATGGAAAAAAAAGAAGGAGGAAGAAGAGGGGAAAAAAAGAGAAAGTAAAGAAGGAAACTCCCATTTATTCCTGAAGTGAGGAATAGAGACATCACAACTTACTACAAAATTTAGTCATCCTGAACACTTCTTTGTGGTTTTGATTTCTTTTCACTATAAATATCAGCATAGCATATCAGTTAATAGAAAGATCTTGTATTCTTACTGGTCTTAAAACCTTTGGAAATTATTATAACAAATGACACATACCTAATTGAAAGAATAGAGACTTTTTTCTGTATATTCAAAAATAGCAGATTAGATTAAGCATCAGTTTACTATCGAGAGATACAGACTTTAAGTGCAGAATAAAACATGGCTTGTCCAACTGAAGATTGTGACTTTAAAAGGTTGTGACTTTAAAAGGCAACCATTTACTTATGTTTAATCATAAAGAAAGAATTTAAATCCTTCCATGTCCAAGATATATCTTCCATAATGCTAAGCCCAATGGGTCATTTATATTGAAAGGTAAATGGAAAGCAATTAGAGTGAAGTTCACCTTTAGGCTTGTAGTTTGCTGCCAATGCTTAATCATAGGCATGGGGGAATAAAGCCTCTAGAGACCTTTGGAATGCTCTCCCTGACACACATACATGTATTTTACTGTGACAATTCACCTTATAAACCTACTTTGGGGAGGCAAATTGCACATTTATGTTTTAAGACATTACAAAATATACTTGCATTGCAAATGAGAAAAATGCTATATTAAACATTCATCTGAAACATGTAGCCAAGTCTCTGGACATCATAATGCTAAACAAATGAATCAAAATGGGCTCACTGCCCAGAAACCCAAGAATGAACCAACAAACACAACTATGAAAAACAAAGAGAAGAAAAAGAAGAAATGAGTGAAGGAAGAAAGGAAGCTCCCAAAAAGGACTAGAAACAAGATTATGAAAGAGGAAGTAAGGTGAAAAAAACTTGTATAGAGACTTATGTATTCATCTGAGTAATAAAACTGCTTTGAGAAACTTTATGGATACTTTCTATAGGGATAGGTCTTTGGCATTATTTATCTTGTAACTGCATTGATAAATAGTAAAACAGTTCTTCAGGGAAAGTCCAATAAGTGGGATGTCAATTTTCAATTCAAATTAGAACCTTGTTATGCAGAGTTAAAACAAAACAAAACTATTACTAAAGATTTGTAACAAAAAAATAGTACCAGACCCCAAAAGAAGAACCTGTCTTTCCTTTCCTTTAAAGAATTTTTTTTTCATTTGAGAGAATGAGAAAGGAAGATTGTTTGTGTTAATCTCATATAAGTTCTGGGGAAGAGGTTTTAAACATCCTACAGTATGCAGTGCCTGCAGAGATTGATTACCCCTTCCTCTATTAATTCAGTATCAGAGTCACTTCTAGGGAAAGTTACTTTCTATTGGTTTTTAGACTTAAAAGAACAAACATTGAAGTTTTAAGATATTAAATCAAGGAAAACAATTTGATAAATAGAAACCAAAGAGCTTTTTAAAATAACCAGAAAATCAGAAATATTTAAATAGTTATTCATTAAAAGTGTTTTAAATGAATATTAATTTTAAAAGTTATATGGAGAGTTGACATGATATATAGCAAATAATGAGATCTTCAAGACAGGATAAGTTCAAGCTCCCATTAACCTTTACTTCTTATAGGACTCTTATCAAGTCCCATAACCTCTCAGGGTCCCATTCAACCATCTAAGAATATAAGTTGCAAAAAACTTGCCAATATACATTGGTAGAAGGAGATTTGTTTGGTTTGTTTGTTTTTCACAAGAAGCTCCATATACTTATAAAATTATAGGTCTGGACCAAAATTTTTAAAAAGCACACACATTTATGCATATTGAAGAAGAGTAGAGTGTGGGCTTAAAAAAGGGAAAGGATAATGATTTATGCTCAACATTTAGAGAGCTTTTCCCATCTTTCATGTTATCCTTGGTGCAACATATGGGCATGGCCAGATACTAAAAGCTCTCCACTAAAGTGGTCCATCTACAGTGGTCTGATCATTCACTCTGTTTTAAATCCAACTAACTATAGTGCCTAGCCCATCTCTCTACAGCTTGTCTTCAAACATCTCTATACTTTGGCACTGTGCCCATCCTATGCCTAACAAATCATAGTTCTCATTCTGAAGCCCAGTCGATGAAGGCCAAATGTTCCTTTCTATTACTGTGGCTAACTACATTTTCATTTTTATCCAGCTCAGCTTTGTCCTCTTTCTATTCCCCTCTGACCATGGTGCCCTTTGAAACTTTATAGTGAAAAAAAAAATCCTACTTCCATCCTAGCTAAATTCTTTTTATTTTCTTTCCATTTCCTAGAGCTTATGGAAATCTGGATTTCTCTTGAAAACAACTCATGTGTTGCCATTATCTCTGGAGTTAATTGTTCCTTCTCTCTTGTTCCCTGACATTGTAGTACTGCAGAAGGAATCAATATACTTAATCTTTCCTACTGCTACTTCTAGACTCACACTATTCAACTATTGATACTATTCAGATATTTTTTTATCACTGAATATTGACCTAGAATTTTCTCTGTCCTGCTGTCTCTCTGCCTCACTGTTTCTCTGTCTCTGTCTTTCTTTCTCAATATTCAGAGACAATAACTTTTGTTCATTCCATATATCTGGTTCCCAATCTCCCTCTCCACCCTTCCCCAAATGTTCCCTTGTAGTGATTTTAATAACCACATTGATATCTCTTTTAATATCCCATGGGCTACATCTTCACTCCACTTCAATACTCACCAGGGTAATCAAACCTAAAACCTAATCACTATCTAAAACTAGCTCAATTTCCATAATCTTGAACTTTATAGTTTTTCTCTGGAGTCAAAATATCTGTTCCTCTTATTTCCCCAAATGCATCGTCATATTAAATCTACTATTGTTCCTGACCACTTCCTCATCCCTCTATTGTTTCCAGTTGTTCCAGTATGCCACTACTTTCCTGTTTATTTAGAATCACAGAATTTCAGAATTGGAAGGGAAAAGAATCTGCACTACATTTTACACATGAAGTTGACATACAACCGCTTCTTAATAACTTCTAATAAAAGAGAAGAGAGTTCATTTAACTTTGGAATAGCTTTAACTTAAAAAAAGGTTGTTTTTTTTTCCTTGCAACAAGCCGTCTAGTTGCATGCTGTCCATTCTCTTCTAACCATTCATAAACCTTTTGTAATGCCCTTCTTAAACAGTGGTACCTAAATCTGAATACCAAATTTTAGATCTTGTTTTACCAAAGAATAAGTCTAATATCTCCTTATTCTTGGAAGATATGCTGTCTTCAATTCTCCTTCCCAGTATTAAAATTTTTTTTGGTTGTAATATATCAATGTCAAGTCATATTGAGTCCATGGTCCACTAAAACCAACAGATTTTTTTCCAGAAAAACATAATTTTAATAAAATATGAGACTTTGCATTGATCTCTAAAAAATTTACCTTCATTAGATTCAGTCCAACCTTTTAATATATTTTTGGACTTTATGTCATCTCTAAATATGATAAGGATAGTATTGATGGCTTTCTTCAAATTATTGACAAAAATGTTAGGCAACACAGCTCCAACCACAGATCATGGGGCCCTTCCACTAGAGACAGCCTTCCACTTGACATTGAGTCATAAGTACATTCCTTCTTTCACACTTTTGACCCTGTAGTCAACCAGTTCAACAATAAACTGTCAAATGCATTTAAATCTCTTTCTCTCTTATCCTTCAGTCACTCGTATACTATCATTCTCCCAAACTGCATCATCCCAATCATCCATCCCCCCTCCTACTCTTGAGCAGTGGAATATTTCTCGAGGAAACAATAAAACTGTTGTGAGTTCATAACAAGCTTACTGTTGTTCATCTATACTCTTGGGGCTAGATATCAATCTTTTTATTCATATCTGATTGATTCTCCAGTATACTCTTCATCAAAGTTGTTTTAAACTGTCTCCTCTCATCTATAGGCCCCAATATGACTTTGCTTTCACTTCTCAGAAGACTATTTTACTTGTAATTTTTCTGAGAAAACAGTGATTCTTTTGAGCTCCTTTGTCTTAACATTTCAAAATATCACAACATATTAATTCACATTTTAATCCTTAGCTTCTTTCTCAAATGATGAGGTGGTCTAATTTCTTGCCAAGGCTCAAACTTCCATTTTTGCCATTGATCCTGTCCCCTACCCAATCATTAGGTTACAGCTTGTTTAGTTACCTCTCTCTGATCATCTTCAGTTTCGCCCTATCTATTCCTTCCTACAAAATGCTCATTATTTTCACCTTGAAATTTCTTTAGTCTATTATTCTACATTACTTCTTCCTTACACCAAATTCCTAAAAATGAGCATCTATACTCACTGTTTCCAATACCCTTGAAACCTGTCTCAATTCTACTTCTTCTTCAACTATTACTACTACTACTACTATTACTGCTTCTGCCATTGCTACTGCCACTGCTACTGCCACTACTATGCCTCCTCCTCCTCCTCCTCTTCCTTGTACTCCTCCTCTTATTCCTCCTACTACTAGTACTAATGAAATTGTTCTCTGAAAATTTGCCAGTTATTTCTTAATTGCTAAATCCAATGTTTTTCCCCTTCAGGCTTCTAGCCCTTGACCTTTTTCAACTTTTGACATTATTACTCCCTTCCTGGACAATATTGTCCTATTCCTTCCATGACACGATGCTCTCCTAATTTTCTTCCTACATATCAATCTGACTATTCATTATTATGTTTATATTGGTTTAAATCTATTTCATATTCTCTTAGAAATGTTTGCCTTCCAAGACTCTATGTTGTGACCCAGTCCAATCTTTCTATATACCATCTCCCTTGAAATTTTCACCTCATGTCAGTGTTCATCTCCACACAGATGACTTCTACTGCCAAAGACTCTACTGATCCATCTTAAATCCATCTCCAAATTCCATTCTTAAATCTCTAACTGCAAAACAACTAACACTTATGTATCACTATGTGCCATGCACTGTGTGCTTAGCACTTTACAAATATTACCATTTAATCCTCACAAAAACCCTAGGAGGTAGGTGCTATTATTATGATCCCTACTTTACAAATAAGGAAAACGATGCAAACAAGAATTAAGTTACTTGTCTAGGATCACGCTGCTGGTAAATATCTGAGACCATAATTGAACCAAGGTCTTCCTAGAGACAGGCAGAGTGCTCTATCCACTGATCTACTCTTGCCCATATCACTTCCACAGAATCTGGCACCAACTTTCCTTTACAACTTTATTTCACTTCAGTAGCCTTTAATTTATTGTATATTCCAGCCAAGTAAGACAACAATCTGTTCCCAGAACTCAACTTCTCATCTTCTACCTCTCTGCATGTGCACATTTCTGAAATGCATTCTTACTATTTTCCCATGACATTATACAAAAATGAAATGCTAAGGAATGCTGCATTATTTGATCCTGCCATTAATGAAATAAAAATATTAAAGCTGAGTGTGTAATTAATCCTTATTCTTCTAAATCAGACAATATTACAGTAAAGGGATTTTTCTTAGCTAGGGGTTATAGTTCACAGGATTAGAACTATATATACACATTGGCAAATTCATCACCATATAAAAAGATAGAAAGTTCCAAATCAGAGAATTTGCTCAGGTCCCATACAAACATCCTATTTTTATGTGGCAGGGATTTTTACAAATAATTTGGTGTTGTGAATGGTAACATTCTTCTTGAATTCTAAATATAGTTAGCACTTCTTAAACACTGAAAATGCTAAACGTTATGAATATGAGGCAATTCATTCACTGTCATATATTAACTCCTAATAAAAATCAATTAAAATAAAATCAATATGTAACCTGTATGATTTTGCTCATGTGGCATATTTCTACTGCTGTAGACAATTCTTTCTTTTTTTTCTTATTTTCTTTTTATTTCAAAAAGACCCTTGGATGGATTTAATGGAAACCTAATTCATTAATTACCTAGCATATAAAGTTTAGATTAAGTTTAATTTACTATACAGTTAATTGATAAAATAATGGACAGGGTAAGTCAGATGATATGATTAGATGCCATGATTTCCCAGTTCCATGATTTAACTATATTGTGCACATTGATAAGGGATGTAGCACAAAGGCTATAATGATATCTTCTGATAGAAAAAACAGTTAAAAGTCTAATTTCTTTCTTCATTTTGCCACCACAATATAAATTATTAGGGCTCTGAGTTTTTCCTTCCCTTCAAAAGCTTTCATTATGTATTTCATTGATGAATTATCTTAAGTAACTTCATAGATTTTCACAATGGTTCAGTTTATTATAGATGTAAGAATTATTGTTTGCATAATATCAGTTTAAGATATGAAAAAGTAGAATAAATATCCAGAATGTCTTTACTCCTATAATGATTAGATGTCACGATTGAGCTAGTAAACATTTATTAAAATCATGGATTGCTGATCTTAGCCATTTAGGGCAGTTATGATAAACCTTTTAGAGATGGAGTGCCAGGCCATGCCCCATACTCCACCCCATAGGCCAAGTGCCCTGCTGCCCCACCCAAGTGACCACGTGTTACAACCCACCCCACCTTACCCCACACAGGGGAGAGAGAAAGTGCTCCCATTGAGCTACTGGGTGGACGGATGGGTGAAGTGAAAAATGTCCTCAACAAGTGTAGAGAGGGGGAAGGGACTGACCTGAGCCCTCTATTCCCCTCTAGTTCTGCTGTCTGTGAGCTGTCCACCTTACCCACTGTCAGCTCCCATTGGGCTGCTGGGCAGAGGGGCTGGTGATGTAAAAAAAATGTCAAAAGAGTTTCTCTGCTTTGTAATAATGAACTCTGTGCGGGGTGGGTCGAGGGAGGCCTAGAGTCCCTAGAGAGCTCTCTGACTGCCATCTTTGGTCCCTGTGCCATAGATTCACCATCAATGATCTAGGAAAAGGACCAGATTTTTATACTTTTTTAAAAAATGTCTTTCAAAAGTTTTTGCTGGTTACAAATAAAACTATCAAGTCACATGACTTTTAAACTAGTTTTTATATTTTCAAAGAAGTATCATATTTAGTATTTTTCTTTTAAAAATCAATATTAAAAGGTAAAAATAGCTTTAATTTTCTAAGAGTAACTTTCAATTACATCTTCACCTACAGAAAGGAAAATGAGAAAGAGTCTATGGAAAGCTCTCACTTCCACTCTAGTGCTGATGAAAATATTCCACTCTCTGTCTGAATTAGCTCTTTAGTCTTCACCACACTGCCAAGCTCAACATCTGAGAATATTAAACATGTGGGTTAAGTTGGTTGTGAAGATTATAGGACAAGCTGAGGTGTTACAAACCCATAAAGAAAGAGAATTCCAAATATAGTTTGTAATTTGGAATGAGATCTTCTACTACTGTAGACTATGGTCTCCACTCTGCCAGAGAGTTTATGGTATTTAAGCTGAATCAGGAAATAAAAATCTAACGTGTCTCACTATTTTTTTTCAATTATATTCAACATTTTTTACCAGCTAATTTGTATGAATAAAAAAATACTTAACTATTCTAATATCAGTATTTTAATACAGAAAAAAATGGGATGGATCATTTCTATGAGTTTAAGATTCTTCTTTTGTAGAAGGCACTATGATAAATCCTGATGGGTATATAAAAGAAGTAAAGAACACTAATCTCAAGGAGTTACGAATATAATCAAGGAGACAGAACATATAAAAATAATTGACCTTAGAAGGAGGTAAGTTGAAGTATCAAAACTTATGGCTGGTATAGATTAGTAGCATAATAAGGCAATTATTGATAAAATTGCTTAATTAATGATATTTTATTATTCTTTGAGATATTACTCTTTTACAATATAAGAAGCAACTGGATTTGCTGGGATAGCAAGAATGGTAGTCACTTTGATCCAGCCATAGCACTGCTGGGCTCGTACCCCAAAACAATAAAAAGGAAAAATGCTTGTACAAAAATATTCATAGCTGCACTCTTTGTGGTGACAAGAAAATTGGAAAATGAGGGGATGCCCTTCAATTGAGGAATGGCTGAACAAATTGTGGTATATGTTGGTGATGGAATACTATTGTGCTCAAAGGAATAATAAAGTAGAGGAATTCCATGGAGACTGGAACAACCTCCAGGAAGTGATGCAGAGAGAAAGGAGCAGAACCAGGAAAACATTGTACACAGAGACTGATACACTGTGACACAATCGATTGTAATGGACTTCTCTACTAGCAGCAATGCAATGATCCAGGACAATTCTGAGAAACTAAGGAGAAAGAACACTATCCACATCCAGAGAAAGAACTGTGGGAGTAGAAACACAGAAGAAAATCCTATGGTTGATCACATGGTTGGATGGGGATATGATTGGGGATGTTGACTTTAATTGATCACTATTTCAAATAGTAATAATATGGAAATAGGTTTTGAACAAGGATACATGTAAAAACCCAGTGGAATTGCTCATTGGCTCTGGGAGGGGGTAGAGAGAAGGAGAGGGAAAGAACATGAATCCATAACCATGGAAAAATATTCTAAAGTAATTAATTAAATTTAAAAAATAAAATAAAGATGAGCAAACTGAAAAATTAAAAAAAAAAAGAATGCCAGTCAGCTCACCCACTTTTTTGCCTCTTCTCTACCAGTATTTCTGGTTCCTTCTAGGAGTTTAGCAGGGCTTAAAGGCCACTTGCAGGGCTCAGCATTACTTGGGACATGATAGGAATTATTAAACTGAAGCTAAACCAACAAGTGTTTATAAAACATCTATATGCTTATCACTGTGCTAAATGCTGGGATGAAATAGGATGAAAATATTTATTTCCAAGAAAACTTAGCTAGAGGTGCTGGCTGTGTGGGAGGCAAGAAAGGATGATTAAATTCTGTTCAATGACTCAACCAGGAATAAGGACGGGGGACCTTCGTTTTGGAGGCGTGAGTCTGCAAGTCTAACAGCTGCCTTAGAGGCCCTTTTGTGGGCCAGCTGGGTTGTAAGGCTAATTAAAAATAGAACTAAAAATGTGTTGGCCAGCACCGAAGCACTGGCCTGCTGGTCAAACTTGAAAAGAGCATGCTGTTTCTCCAGTACAGCAGCATTGGCGCCAGCAGCACCAAGAAGCAGGAGCAGGGTGGCCTCTCATCAGATGGTAGCTACTGAGAGCAATGGCAGCACGGCAGAGAAATGACACTTAGAAAGTCAGAGAGTCATCGCACTAGCAGCCAAGAAGGGAGGGAGCTTCAGCAGATGGCAGCAGAATATGAGGTTTCCAAGCCTTGAAAGAAGCAGATAGGGGACACAGTAGCCTGAGTAAAGATGCTACAGGAGGTAAGAAGACTCTTTTCTTCTTTCCTCCTTCTGGGGTAGTGAGATGGCTCAGTGGATGGAATACCAGACCTGAGTTCGACTTCAGAAACTTACTAGCTGTGGAACCCTGGGCAAGAAACATAAGCTATCTGTCTCAGTTTCTTTACCTGTAAAATGGGGCTAATAATACCACTTAGCTCCCAGGGCTGTTTTGAGTATAAAGTGAGATAATAATTGCATTAAGAGCTTAGCACACACAGTACTTGTACATGGTGTGTTTATTTTTTTAAATACCTTCCAATTCGGAGTCAATACTGTGTATTGGTTCTAGGGCAGAAGAGCAGTAAGGGCTAGGCAATGGGGGTTAAGTGACTTGCCCAGAGTCACCCAGCTAGGAAGTGGCTGAGGCCAGATTTGAACCTAGGACCTCCCATCTCTTGGCCTGACTCTTTCCACTGAACCACTCAAGTGCCTCATTGTATGGTTTTTTTTTCTTATACTTTTTGAAGCCTGATAATTTCCATTTGACTTTTTCAATAATTGATCTTTTCTCTCTCTAGTCACTATTATCAAACTATCAATTCCCTTAGAAACCAATAACAAGGAAATACATATTTCAGGTATTAGAAGTAGTGAGCACAGAAACTCGTCCAGCCTCTGTAAGCTTTGCAAATCCTCTTTCAAGAAGTCTGCAGTTAGGTAGCAAACATCAATCAATAGTAAGCTCAAAATTGACAGGTGCAACGTGTATCCTGTAGAACCTAACAACAGATCAGATTTGCAGGTTATATTTGCATTGCTAATGCATAGGCACTGGAAGGGTACAATTACTCAGTTATATCTTTATTACACCTATGCTTTCGTGTGAAGCAATTTTTTGTTTTACACATAGCAATACTAGCAAAAGTTCACTCTCTGCTTCTATTAGCAGTTATCAATGAAACAACTACTTGAAGCTCATCCATTTTCAGTTAATTGAGTTTTGTTATGATTTGGCTGGTTGTTGTAATGACTACAAGTGAAAAAAGGCATCCCCAGGGTAGCCTAGTCATATTGTCTACTGGTTGTGTGTCCCTGTGCAGTGTGGGTCACTGGTGCAGTTTGAACCTGGCGATGCAGGCAATCAGCCTGCAGGAGCAGTCCCTTTAGCACTAATCCCATCTCTTTGGCTAGTGCTGAGGAGACCCTAATCCCATCTCTTCATTGAAACATGTACCCATCAAGATGGTTTTACCTTTCTTTATATGGAAATGGAAATAGCTCATCTAATAAAGGTGGGCAGCTAGGGGGTGCAGTCCATAGAGCACTGGACCTGGAGTGAGGAAGACTCATCTTTCTGAGTTCAAATCTGGCTTCAAAAAATTACTAGCTGTATGACCCTAAGCCAGTCACTGCATCCTGTTTACAGTACTTTCCTCATCTATAATATGGCTGGAGAAGGGAATGGCAAGTCATTCCAGGATCTTTGCCTAGAAAACCCTAGAGGGTGTCAAAATGGTGGAATATTACTGAAGGACAAAATATGAGCTGCTCACAGTTTGAGGCTTTGTGTGCTAATAACCTCTTTCTGTCTTATTTTCCTGAGAGTGCCTTAATGTACAAAAATGACTGAAAATATGAATAAGAAGGGTGGAATATGACTGAACAACAAAATATGAGCTGCCCACAGTTTGAGGCTTTGTGTGCTAATAACCTCTTTTTGTCTTATTTTCCTGAACGTACCTTAATTGACGAAAATGACTGAAAATATGAATAAGAAGGGTGGAATATGACTGAACAACAAAATATGAGCTGCTCACAGTTTGAGGTTTTGTGTGCTAATAACCTCTTTTTGTCTTATTTTCCTGAACGTACCTTAATTGACGAAAATGACTGAAAATATGAATAAGAAGGGTGGAATATGACTGAACAACAAAATATGAGCTGCTCACAGTTTGAGGTTTTGTGTGCTAATAACCTCTTTTTGTCTTATTTTCCTGAACGTACCTTAATTGACGAAAATGACTGAAAATATGAATAAGAAGGGTGGAATACGACTGAATAACAAAATATGTGCTGCTCACAGTTTGAGTTCTTGTGTGTTAATAACCTCTATTTGTCTTATTTTCCTGAGAGTGCCTTAATTGACAACCAAAATTTCTTTTAACAACTCACTTGATAAGATATTTCAAAGTGGGAAATAGTGAAAATTACGAAAGAAAAAAGAATATAAGTTAATATAAGTAAAACTTAAATGAGATTTTAAAGAAATGTGTTGTTTCAGAAAGCATTGACTACTTGAAACTTTTCTAGGTGGTTCAGTGCAATTTTGAGATTGCAGGAAGGGATATACTTAAGTTCAAAACAGTCTCAGAAATATACTAGCTATGTGACCTTGGGCAAGTCACTTGTTGTCTATCTTAGTTTTCTCGTCTATAAAATGAGGGAATAGCATCTGCAACCCAGGGTTAATATTAGGATAAAATGAAATAATATTTCTAAAACTCTTTGCATATCTTAAAGGGCTATACAAATGCCAGCTATTAGATATCACATATATTAGATAGGTATTAGATATTACATATTATTCTTTTGCAGGATCAATACCTAAGTACACAGTGGCCAATATGCATCATTTAAGTGAAAGTTGGTATGTGAAAATATTCCAAACCCTGGAACAGCTGTTATGCTTCTCTTACCAAATTTCATCCTTTAAATATGAGCATATGAATGCCTGCTATAAATCTCAATTTACATTCCAACACTTCAAAACAAATTGCCAACTAAGCTCAATGACAAACTCAGTAAGTAGAAGCCACATTTGGACCATCCTTTGGTATGAGGCACTGTTGCCATGCATCTGATTCAGAACATACTTTTATTTCAAATCATCACCACAGAGAAACAATCAAAGGATCATGCTACTTCTTAAGAACATCTCAGGCAACAAAACCATTACATTCACTTTCTCAATCCAATAACTAATAACCCTTGTAAACAAACCAATTAGTGTTATGGTTTATGCTACACCCTTCAGAGACTCACAAGAACCTCGAAAAGGGACCAAAGTGGCCTATTTGTTTCTTGCTTGGTTCAACCATTTCCATGACTAACCTTTACAAAAGCTAGCCTCCTAACAGATGCCACATTTCTAAAAAGAAACAAATGGTTGACTCTTATAAAGCTGGTATATTTACAAATTCCATCCACTGAGATTCTGAATTTCTTTCAAAGAGCAGAGTTGTGAGAATGGATTTAATTTTGCTTAATTGATGGGAAAGAACCACTCAAAGTACCTTTATACAGACATACCTTCATCCCCATATATTTATACACACATACAAATAAGCACATATGATTATAATTCCAAAAATCTTTTATTTGTGGATTTAGGATGACTTTGGGAATGTTGACATCCAGCCAGTACGAAAACCATTCTATCCAGACCAGAAAGAATTGTATAATGTAATGAGTTTTTATCTCTTTATGAAGTCAATTTAGAGGACAAGGGAGGTTTATTTCTTCTCAATTCTTTCAAATAGGATCAATAAATATATTTAAACATAATTGTTACAGATGGAGCCCTTTAACCCAGACAGAAAGGAGGAAAAAGTGTTTCATAAGCTTGAAGTGTGAATATGGAAAGATGTTTCCCAGATGAATGTTTATTTATCTCGATGGATATATAAAACTGCCCAAATCCAATTTCCAAGCAAGTGGATATAAATGAAACAAAACAACATAATTTTCAATAAACAATTGACAGCAGGATTTTAAATTATGTCAACGCTGGCCTTGTGTTTCACATTGAAGTCTGACAATGTTTTGCTGTCAGTCAACAAGGTTCAGAACTCACAGTCATGATCCTTATTTCCTTTTTCCTGAAATATAGATGCTAAACAATATTTTCTTTCCTTCATACATTCCCCTAATAACATTATAGAAACAGGACCACAGAATCTTAAAGCTAGAGAACAAAATATGGCTGATAGAGAGTGAAAACAACATTTGATTTTTGGTCAGAGGGCACCAGTTGAATCCCCAAGTCTTCCTCTTTGTAACTCTGTTGCCTTGGAGATGTCAAATAAATGATGAGCCTCAGTGTTCCCATCTGCAAGATGAGAACAAAAATAATTGTACACCCAACCACACAGGTTTCCTTTGAAGATTACATAAGTTTATATGTGTAGAAAAGTATTTTTCAGTTTTAGTGGCTGCTAGGTGTCTAGACTGCCTGGCCTGGAATCAGGAGTTCCTGAGTTCAAATTTGGCCTCAGATATTTCCTAGATATGTAACCCTGGGTAAGTCATGTGACTTCTGATTTCCTGGCAAAAAGGATCCATTGGATTCACTGTAGAAGGAAATGGCAAACCACTCCAGTATCCTTGCCAAGAAAATCCCATGGATAGCTATGGTCCATGGGATCACAAAGAGAAGGAATGCTTGAACAATGACATTTCAGCTATAGTTTTTATCATCATCCTTTTACTTAAGCATTTATTGAACTCTGTGGGCAAGATTGCTCTTCATTTCATGAACAAGAAATTGTAATTTGAGAAATGAATAAATATACAAGAATAGAAAATAGAAAACATAAAGCTAAAGCTGAAAATATGAGGAATAGAATAAGGGAAAGCACCGTTTTTTTGTCTTTGTAACCTCAGTGCTCATCATGGTCCCTGGAATAAAACAGGACCTTAACAAATGTTTAATGATGGACTGATTTACATTAGAACATAACCAAAAATAGTCAAATACAGGAAGAAATTAAATCAGTACTAAAAAGAGAAAGTAAACAAAATTCCAGATTAAATTAAAAGGAAGAACTAAATGAAATTTTAAAAATTATCAGAAGAGGATTCTGACAATATAACACATTAGGAAATATGGAGAATATGAAAAAAATCTCTGCATAAAACTAAAAACAAGATTAATAAAATGGTAGCAAGAATGATAGATATGCCTTTGAAATGGAAAAATGAGGCCAGAAATTAACTCAAGGAGAACAGGATTGGGAAGTAAGACAGATGGATATGATAGGTTTGGAGGATGGATCATGAATATCAAGCCTCAGAATTACTTGCAATGCAGAAAAAAAAAGTTTTACAAAAGAATCTGATCACGATAGATACAGAATTTGTACAATAAATATACCAAGAGCTTTCAGAAATAGATAGAAAGAAATCACAGAAGCCAAACGAGCAGAATTATAAAAATAAACTCATCTAAAAACATTATTATGAAAAAAGCAAAACTATGAAAATTTCAATTCAATTAAATAAGCATGTATTAAGCACTTAACTATGTGGAAACACTGAGTCAGTTGTTAGGGACACAGATATAATAGGAAAATAATTCTACTCTCATGGAGCTTACCATCTATTAGGGAAAGAAAAAAGAAAGTCATCAGAGAGATGAAAATATTATTTACCACCATCTCTAATCCAAAAGCATTTTTTACAAAATGCAAAACTAAGGCCTGTAATCTCAGAAGCAATCTATTCCCCTCAAATTAAGCAGTATTTTCTGTAAGATCTCTCTCTCTCCCTCTCCTCCCGTCCTTTTTCTCCCACTTCTCTCCCCCTTTATTTCTCTCTCTCTCCCAAGCAGGATTCAAAAGGAAATTCCTAAAGTGGGATAGAACATCAATTTCAAAAGAACCTGTAAAACTGTAATTTAGCATAATAATTTTAATAATAAATAGGAAGACAGTAAAAAAGCACCTAGATGCTCTTGATGAGTCTGTCAGCTGACAAAACAAATTCATCCTAATGTACTGAAGGAGTTTCCATATTTGATTATTGAAATCAATATTCTGGAATATATTATTAAGAGGGCAGATTCCTGAACTAACTATACCACAGCAAGTAAGTGGATAGGGCCAAGAAAGGTGGGGAATGACCAGCCCCAAGGTCAATTATTCTGTAGCTTAAATGAATCTTAGAGGTCCACACTAACTGAACTGGTTTTCACTAGTTCACAATGAATTTATATAAAATAAATCAACTTCATAAGAAAAAAAAGGATTAAGTAGACCTAACTAAATAGTAGTTATTATTGTTTTTAGTTGTTTCAGTCAGCTCTTAACCTTTCTCACCCCATTTGGAGTTTTCCTGGCAATGATGCAGGAATGGCCCTGCCATTTCTTTTTCCATCTCATTTTCCAGATGAAGAAACTAAGGCAAATGGGATTGACTTGCTTAGGGTCGGTCACACAGCTAGTAAGCATCTGAGGCTGGATTTAAACTCAGTAGTTGGTTTTAAAAGATATCTCAAAGTTTTAGCTGAATACATGGTATATCAACAGTGTAATATTACAGACTAGCCAAAAAAAAAAGTCTCTGTAATCTTGAGTGGCATTGAGAAAGAGTTTCTGGGAAGAAGGAACTGATGACGCCACAGCAATCTATTCATATCAGACCATACTTCAATATTGTGTTGTTTGGGATATTATATTTTAGGTGGAACATTGCCAATTTGGAGATCATATAGAGCAGAACAACTAGGAGGTGAAAACGAGGACTGATTATCAGAAAAGAGGATAGTTTGGCTGAGTGAAAAACTGAAAACGTGACAAGCAGAATGTGAGGCTGGTTGCTGGCTATCTTCAAGTATATGCAGTACTATTATAGGGGAAATGGGTTAGTTTTGTTCTGCTTGGCAAGGATGGGGAATACAAGAAGGAATGGAAAGAAGTAACAAAGAAGAAAGGATAGGCTTGATTAAAAAATGCCAATTAGAACTCTCTTAATGTGAGATTATTCTATGAGGAAGTATATTCCTTTTATTGATGGCTTCATGTTAAGTTTGAATGGGCAGAGAACTTATCAGGCAAGTCATAGTGAGAATTATTTTCAGGTCTAGATGGTCAGTGAAGGTCTTTCCAGTTCTTATCTTTTATTTTTCTTCAATTCTATAATATGGTTGGGAGAATGATGAAAATCAACCTTGGTCAGGCCCAACATGATTTCTTCATCTAAAAGGGTAAGGATATTGGAATCCTATGATGAGATGTGAATTTCCCCACCATCATGAGGACATCAGGGAGGGACTGGAAAACATTAGCTCACCTCCTCATTGGGCAGTCACCAATTAGAGATGTCTTAGGCTGTCTACAGGAGGACTAAATATTGAGCTTCCAACATTGTATTTAAATAATTTGAGATGCTGAATTAATGTGTCTTTGATCACTAAGGGAGATCAAAGACTGATTAATTTATTGGTTATTGATAATCTAATTAATAAATTCATTTTTCTAACCTGGAACACAATGTTAAAGAATTTTACTTGTCATAGAAAAAAAAAAGATGAATAAGAAATTATTGAGTTTAAGAAAATGTTTACTTAGTTGGATTCAACATCTATATGTATACATATATATGTGCATATGTTAAAGTGTAACTGCAAAAGGAGAAAATATGTTTTAATTTATACATGAAACAGCAAATGTGAATTATTTTGGTCAAAAATTAGCAAAAAATTAACTTTTAAATGACAGTTATCAACTGCACTATGAAAAAACAGAAATTAACAATAATAATACAGTCCAAATTATTGATATATATGGAAAATTCAAAATTATTTATTTAAATATATTTGATTGAAATAAGCAACTATATCACAATAACAGACTATTTCAAAATAATAGCAATACTAATATTAAATATTAGAACATATGACATATTGGTCAAGCATTTTCTAGAGGCAAATTTATAGCAATGAAAGTTCCCTTTTAATCTGACTACATCAGTAAGGTGACTTCTCAGTGAACATATTCCCTCTATCAATCCAAATAAACAACTATTCTATAATTTATAGGCTTACAGAATTACCTAGGGAATTGAGAAGTATAGAGATTTTCCAGGGGTCACATAGCCTTTAAGTGCTAGACATGGCACGATACACAGCTTTTTAGCTTGCTACCTACTATGCCATACTTATTCCTCTTAAATACACATATTTTTAATAAGAAAGACAACTAACCAATTTTGAACTATAAGTAAACTATAAAATGAACAAAACAGTCTACCTCCAAATCAGAAAAGAGCAGTTTATCAAAATCAGGGCGGAATTATTTTTAAAAAAAGATTAATAGAATGAAGAATAGTTCCTTTTAAAGGAAGAAATCTGATAAAATAAGATTTTTTTTAAAAAAATTGATAAAATGATCATTTTAAGACAGAGAAAATAATATTAAAATGAGAAATGAGAAATAAGATAGTAAATCAAAATAAATTAGAGGAATCATTAGAAATTTCTAAATATATAGAAAAGAAGTTTTATACTCAAATTCTTTCTAGGGAAGAAAAGAAGAATCTGAACCCCAAACATGGTCAAGATTAGGATCTAAAAGAAAACCAAAAGGATCCATAAAAGAATACCCTCCAAATCTGTATTCTCCAAAAACTGAGTATGGCTGTGGCATCAGTTAGATGGGTATTCTTTCAGTAATATAGATCATTATGCATTCAGGCCTGCCCACGCTGATGTTTGTCCATATCCTGCCAAAAGTTCCAGGAACGGACTATACCAAATGTGCTTGGGGTCTTCTTCAAAATCTTGATGCAGGAAAGATAACAATAAGCATGTAAACTTTCCATAGGATATCCTCCATTGTAACCACATGACCAGTTGAGAATTAAGCAAACACATACGAAAACTACATAAAGATAATTTAAAAGTAATTTTTGGCAAGTATAAATAACCAATTGGCTAATTCAAACTGATATTAGAGGGAAAAATTAATCCTCAAAGCAATTTACAGATTGAAATCCTGGTTTAAATACCAGTGGACTTTATTATATGACTGGTAATTATTAATTTAAAGTAGAAAAACAAAAGGTAAAATATGAAGAGAAATTGTAAAGAAAAATGATGAAAAGGGAACATACTTTTTAGATTGTAAAATATATATCACAAAGTGGTAATTATCAAAATGTGTCACAAGAAAAATTGAAAAACACATATACATAAATATGAAAATGTGTGTGAATACACCTGTATATCATTAAAAGAGGATAGAGAATCTCAAAATTTAACCAAATATTCCAATCAAATATTAACCACAATTCAGAATTCACAATTTTGGAAATATTAAAGAAGAAAATAAATAGGGAGAAATATGAAAGTGTATGTTTTAAGATTTGAAAACATCTGCTTCATAAGTAAAAGACTGGTGGGAAATGGCTGGAGATTCGATTACATGACAAATATCTTACAAGGTTAGTGGACAAAAAGCTAAATAACTAAACAGTTGCATTGAAGAAGGTGAGTTCAGTCTTGAGCTTCATGAAGAAAGCCATGCTGTGGCATCCCCAAATTGGGAGTTGATCGAGAACTCCACTATACTCTTCCTTGATCATACTACATCTGGAGTTTTGTATCTATTTCTGGGTGCCACATTTTAGCAAGGAAATTGATAAGTTGGAGACTCTCCAGAGGGGAGGTGACCAGGATGATAAAGGGCCTCAAGTGCATGCCATATGATGACTGGATAAAGAAACAGCATTTTAGCCTTGAAAAGAAAAAGACTCGGGAGAAGGTAATAGCTATCTTCAGTTATTTAAATGGAAAAGGAATTTGTTTTACTTGAACCTAAGGAGCAGAGAACTAGGAGAAAGGGACAGAAATGGCAGTGGAAAATGGAGTCATGATGGAAAGAGAAACAGCTTCAGAATTGGGGTGATCTTGCAGAGGCAATGATGGGAAGTAGGAGGGTCCCCCTTACTACAACTCTTCAAGCAAAGGCTGGATGGCTGCTTTTCATTTTAGGGTTGTATAAGCCAACATTCAAAGTCCCTTCTGGTTCCATGTTTTTCCATAATAAACTTTTGTGTATTTTAATCTAAGATTAATTTCATATGTGGAAAAATACAGTAAAAGCAACATGATAGCATGGTTATTAATCAAATATCTGACAGATTTTAATAAATTAAGACTAAGAAGACAGTTCCATAACTTTTTTTTAAACCTTATGTCTTGGAATCAATTCTGTGTATTGGTTCCAAGGCAAAAGAGCAGTAAAGAGTAGGTAAAGAGGATTAAGTGACTTCCCCACGGTAGCACAACTAGTTCACATTTGAACCCAAGAACCTTTTGTCTAAAGGCAGGCTCTCCATCTACTGACTTTTTCCATTTCCATGACTTTTATACTTTTTTCTTTTGTGGACCTCATCTCACAGCTATCTTCAGGGATCAAATTAGGAAAAGGAATAATATTCTAATTTAAATGGACAAGTATGATGGACACCTAAAATCTATGTTTTTTACTCAGACATGAAAAATATTAATATAATTTTCAGAACATCCATGAAGTGAACTAGGCACCACAGTGGATAGAATATTAAACCGGAAGTAAAGAAGGCCCGAGTTCAAATTTGGCTTCAGACACTCACCAGCTGTGTGACCCTTGGCTAGTCATTTAACTTCTATTTGCCTCTGTGTCGTCATCTGTAAAATAGGGATATTAATAGTACCTTCCTTGCAGGGTTGTTGTAATGAGCAAATGAGATATTTGTATCTCATTTGTATCAGAAGAGTATCTAGCAACCTAGTAAGTAAGTAATCCTGTAAATGTTGACATTATCATATTTCCTTTATTTGCTGGTGAATCTTCTAATTCTTACATTGATTACTTCCAGTTGCAAAAGTAAAAAAAAAATTGATGAAATTCTTATAAAACTGCAATCATTTTTTGATGAAGGCTTATATATTAGCTTTTGTATTTACTTGTCACCGATCGGTTGGGTTAATTGTTTTGGTTCTTTTTTACATTCATTAAAGTACTGTGTTTTCAAGTTCTTTACCTTAGTGGTCTGTGATTTAATGTCTCATCAGTATGTGTTCCTTTAAGTAAAGGAAAGAGCACTGATCTAGGATTGTAGAGACCTGAAATAAAATCCCAGTTCTCTTACTAGATGACCTTGGGAAAGTCAATTCATCTCTCTTGACCTCAGTTTCCTTAATTATAAACTAAGTGGTTTCTTCTGCTTCTTAACAGTCAAAGGTTCCTTTCTTTTATAACCTTGATTATTTTTTCCTTCACTCTCCATCTATCTCATTCATTTTCTGCAGTTAGCCCTAAGAAACTTCCCAGGTGTGCTCCATAATCTTCTAATAGCTATTTCCATCCTTGGAAATTTAAGTCGGACTAATGGATTACAGATTCTGGACCAATTACTTTGTTCATATCACCATATTGGGAACTAGTACTTGGTACTTTCCTCAGGGCATGCAGTTAAAGAATTACTCCTAAACAATAATAGATATGGAAGTAGAAGAAATAGTTAGGCTCTTCAAGATGTGGATGAAGGGAGGAAACAATTATCTGTTCACCTCAAACAGTTGAGCCAAATTAAATATTTATTTCAGTAGTGTGATTAATTCACTTAAAAGGGTCAAACTGGTTGTATGGAATTTTGTTCCAACCTACCCAAACCAGCCTGACCATCTATAAATCAATTATTAAGGATAAGGGAAATTTCTGAAGTTTTTATTGGAGATCTTAATTCTTTTATTTTCCACTGCTACATCTGCTCAAAAAATACAGTCAAGGAATTTACCACAGAAAGGGTAGCAAACAAAAAAAATGTTATAATAACATTTCTACACAATGCTCAAGCCTTCTAAAGTTACAATTATGAGTTCATGCAGTGTTAACAACTGGTTTTCATTTTGTTCCATTTTATGAATTTAAATAGGAATTGATAGAATGAGCACATCTAATACTTAGTCTAAATCATGGACATCTTTCCAGAAACTCTGGAAACAGAACTCTCTGTTTCTATCTGAAGGTTATATATAATTGCTCTTATTTATATAGTGGTTCAAGAGGTTCAAAGGACTATACAAGTGTTATCCTTTGTGATTATGTGTAAAATGCAGACTATATTTAATTACAGAAGAAAAATTTGGAGTCAGTTAATTATTCAACAAATCAGATTTAGTCAGAACAATAGATTTGGAGGTGGAACAAACTTTTGAAATCAATCAATGAAATCAAATTAATACAATCACATCATTTCACAGTTATGTAAACTGAGGCAAAGAGAAGCACCTCACTGTTACTTATTGCAATAACTCTCTAATTTAATAATTGATCTTTGAGAGCTGTTGTGGTTGAAATAACATCCTCCAGGCCAAAAAAAAAAAAATATATATATATATATAACACACACACACACACACACACACATATAACTTGTAGAGTAACTGAGGATACTAATATCATAAAATTCTACACACAGATACAAAGTCAGATTCTGATTCTTAATATGCCATATTAGATACTTCAGACAGAATGCAGAGCAGGGAATGCTGAGTAGTTGCCTTCACACTCAGGTAGCTGATGACAGTTAGGTGACCCAGCAAACAGAGAGTTTGGCCAGAAGTCAAGAAGATTCTAATCCAAATCCATCTTCACACTTGATAATAGCTGTGTGATTCTGGGCAAGTCACACAACCTTTTGTGACTCAGTTTCCTTATCTGTAAAATAAACTGGAGAAGGAAATGGCAAGCACACCAGAATCTTTGTCAAGAAAACCCAGATGGGGTCATGATATTTCTGACAATGACTGAACAACAACAGCTGATGCCACATGTCCTTCCAAATGGAAAAAAGAATATAGACTTCTTGTATTTTTATACATAAAATGAGTATTTTATATCCATTTATAAGTTTAATATATTGGATGATTTGATAGATCCAGATTGTAAGAAAGTTTTATTTTAATAGCTTTCAATAAATTTATTGCTGAAGTCTAGGAATTTATTTCCATAGTAACAACCAATATTTGCACTAAAAATCATGGTATTTATTCAAACACATTTGGAGCTGTTTGGAGAGTAGATTAAATTTTACCAAAATAAGTTGGCAAAATAAGTATATGAATATCAATCAAATATGACAATGTGCATTTTATAAATAATCAAGCTCTAATGCTTCCAAAATTCCCAAGGACATGATAGTAGAGAGCTTATACATTAAGCACTTGAATCCCTTTTTCCTACTTAGTAGATATTTCCCTTCATTTAAGAACCTCTGTCACTCAGCCTTCAATTATTGCTCACTATTTTATTTGATTGGTACAGCACTATGCTCTGAAAATATCTGAATCTTTTTTCCAAAGGCTCTAACAAAATTAGCCAAACAAGCTGCTTAGAATTCACTTTTTTTAAACTATGAACTATCCATTTAACTCTAAAAATTTTTTTTCTTTAGTGAAAGACAACTAAGCTTTTGTAAAGATTCCTTTGCAAACCAGGGACAAAATCAGTGCCCAGAAAAGTACTAAAGGATAATCAAAATGGACAGTATCTATTCACATGGATGAAACTTTATGTAGTTCATCCTTATTCTTGGTAAATATGACATCCTTTATGATCACCAAAGTCAATATTTCAAAATAAGACTTAATCCAACTAACTGATTTGATTTTTTAAATAAAAAATCTATATTATCTAATTCAGCCTGTTTCAGAGGAAAGAACTACGGATTTGGAGTCAGGAACCCTGGGTTCAAATCTCAGCTTTTTTATTTGCTTAATGCACATTCTCAAGCCAATTATCATTTCTGAGCTTTAGCCCCTTCATGTGGGAAATGAAAAGACTGCACTAGATGACTTCTAAGGCCCCTTTCACCTCAAAACCTATGAGCCTATGATTCCAATGGCATAATTATAAATGGCACTTCTCTTTGGCTTCTATTTTCATCTGGAAGAAAATGGATGTGGAAAACTTTGGGGAAATTTCTTTGAGGAAAGTTACCTCCATTCTAACTTTTACTTAATTGCCTTGTTTTGCTACTTTTCATTCACAGCATCCTTTTTCTTTTAAAATGTGATGACAGTGTTGAAATTCTCACCTGTGTAAATCAGTCAGAAAGTATTTTACAAATGTGGTTAATGTTATTAACACTTGTTAATTAAAGAGAAAAAATCCTATACCTAAAAAGAGAGAGGTCTTAAGCAATTCAGGGCTTCTTAGAAGGAAGGGAGATTCCCATGATGTTGATTATTTGAGCATATGAAATGATTACTATTGTTATTCAATGTCAGTACAAAGTATACTTTTAATGTAAACAAGACTTTCAGATGTGGGTTTGGAGAGGGAGACAGAGAGACAAGAGAAAGAAAATAGCTATTTTATCCATTGTTTAACATTCTTATCAATAATCTAACTTCCTTAATTTACATGCACAGGCAAATACACAGTTATGCTAGTCAACAATTTTAAAAAATGATTCATAACAATCAGTGAAGAAGGATTCATAACAATCAGTGAAGAAGAATAAGAAAAAGTAGAAAAGAAGAAAATTTAAACATATAGTAGAAAAATAAAACCTTCCTAATAATTGTGGTTAGCCCAAAGTATAGTTAGTTGCCACAGGAAGTAATGGATTAACTCTTACTTGAGATGTTTAAGCAAAGTCTGGATAATAATATTAGAAAGGTTTTAGAGGGTGCCCTTATTCAATTATAGATTTGACAAGATGCATGATGAGATTCCTTCCAACCCTGAAATTATTCACTTTAAGATAAAAATTAAAGCTAGATGTACATGAAATAGAAAGTAGATTAATTTTAATTTTCTTTCTTATTTCTATCAGAATAAAACCATTTATGAGAGGCAAATAATAAAGAATAGCATGAGAAATAAATGATGAAGAAAAGTAATTAAGCCAGAGTTGTAATGACCTTGTGAGATGACTATCAAGTATATTTGTTTAATATATGTATTCAATTTGATATCCAGAAATATTCCCATTTTGTAATTCAAAATATGCAAATACATTCACATATTCAGGAGGCTATGATCAAATAAAGCTTATTTCCTAGAGCACTTAAATTTTTAATACCTGACTTTCTCCCCAAATTTCTTCAATCTGTTAATGGTACCATCATTCTTGCAATCACTCAGACTTAAAAACATGAACATCTTTGATTATTTCTCCACATACTATCAGCTACCAAAGCTGGATAGTTCTTTCTTTGTAATGTCTCAATTCTCTCCTTTTTCACTCATATTGATTAACACCATCCTAGTTGAAGCCCATGACCTTTTTTCAGTTTCTCCCCTCAACAAACTATCCTTCACAGAGTCACCAAAGCAACCATTCTAAAGCATAGTCTTCACTATGAGGGTCCCACCATTTCCTAGTTAATGAAGTATAAATTCCTCATCCTGGCACTCAATGTCATCAAAAATCTGAGTCCAACCCTACAGATTTATTTTAAATAATTGTCTTTAATCCTCCCTGTAATCCAGCTAAAATTGAATATCTACTATTGTCCTACTCACCCTACTCTCTTGTCTCCATTAATTTTGCATGCTATCTCCAAGGGGGGGCGGGGAATAGGGGAGACCCAAATCTACACATACATATATAGATAAACACAAATATACATACTTTTTGAATTTCTTTTCATCTTTAAGTTCCTTTCACTTTTTCAACATTTCGTCATTTCACCATATAAGGTACCATATTCTTTTTCATAGGTCATTCTTTTGCCCCAATCTAAAAGGGATCCCCTTCTTTCTAAAATTTCTCGTCTCTTTGCTTGATTTTTCCAATGTAGTTATATTCCAACTAATAATAAAGTTTTCTGTGTTCGCATCTCTTCAGCAGAAACTATACAGTTATACTCTTTCTTGCCCAGTACATAGCACAGTTCCTTGTGTACTCTAAGAATTTAAAAACGTTTGTTGAATTAAATTGAATCATTGATTGATTGGCATAAGATGGTTTATTTTATTGGTATAAAATTATGCCACAGTGTGATCTTAGGAAAATTACTTCTACTCTATAGATAACAATTTCTTCATCTGCTGAAGTGACCTCTAAGATCCCTGTGTTTCAGGGGTTCTACTACACACTTAGGATGAGTAGGATGTTCCCTTTGAGCTGATCTCCTAATTATCACAAGGGCATTATGTTCATCCATAAACACTCTGTCTTCTATTTATTCCTTTTTCCACGGACACCCATTTATGATGACTTCATAGGTTAATGTCTGTGTCCTTGGAATGGAAATCCAATCCATGATCCTGTCCTCCAGAATAGACCTCTGTCTTCTAGAAGTATCCATTCCATTTGCAACAAGCTATGTATATTCTGCATTCTTACTTCAGACCTACATTAGCAAAATAAACAAAATGATGAATCCCTTACCAAGTACTTGTGAAACAGCCACTCTGTAAGAAATCAGGCATGAAAGATAACAAAATTGATTTCCACTTGTGCTAATGTTGGTTTATGATGCTTTACTGATTAGGGCTTATTGGTTTTGAAAGACCCTAAGTGGTGTTCTACTTCTCTACCTAAAGGCACATAAAGTTCTTCTGATGACCCTTAAGCTATCTGAAGACAACTGATATTTTCTGATGATATTCACATCCCCTCTAAATAAAGATAAAGGTTGGAGAAAAGCTTCCTTAAATGAATTAGACATAATAATGATAAATGGGGATGTGGGAAATACACTCATACTTTACTGGCAGAGTTGTGAACTGATCCAACTATTCTAGAGAGAATTTGAAATCATGCCCAAAGGGCCATGAAATTGTGCATGCCCTTTGACCCAGCAATACAGCTACTAGGGCTGTATCCCAAAGAGGTCAAAGGAAGGAGTAAAGAACCTGTTTGTACAACATATTTATAGCAGCTCTTTTTTGTGGTGGCAAGGAATAGAAAACTGAGGGGATGTCCATTAAGTGGGGAATAGCTGAAGAAGCTGTAGTAGATGAGTGTAATGGAATGCTATTGTGCCATGAGAAAGACGAATAGAATGATTGAAGAAAAACCTGTAAAGATTTATGTGAACTGATACAAAATAAAGTGAACAGAACCAGGTCAATGTTGTACATAGCAACAGCAATATTGTATTAGGATCAACTGTGAATAATGCAAAGAACCAAGACAACTCCAAGGAACTCGTGATGAAAAATGCTGTCCATTACCACTGAAGAAACTGATGGAGTCTGAATTCAGATCAAAGCATGATATTTTTCATTTCATTTCTTTCATGAATTTTTTCTCTTATGAGTGTTTTCTTTCAAAACATGATGAAAATGGAAACATGTATTGCATGATAGTGCATGCATAATTACTTATTGCATTTGAAAGTGAGGAGGAGAGGTGAGGTGGAAGGACACAATTTAGATTGCAGATTGTCAGAAAACGGATGTTAAAAATGGTCTTTACATGTAATTGGAAAAATAGAAAAAAATATTACTGAAGAAAAAAGGGACTATAGTCAAATGACATGTCCTTTTAAATGGCTAAAAGGACAAAGGAAGTGAAGAAAAATGAGATAATTATGAATATACTCCTCCATTCATTTGGTACCCACTATTTGTTCTTAAGGAAAAAATCAGAACTATTGATTATATATATATATATACATATAGAATATTCCTAATCTAGATGTAATATTTTAAGATTTACAAAGCATTATGCATACATATACATATATATATGCATATAGTTTTAAAAATAAAAAAGTAAAAAACCTCAGGTAGAGAGAGTAAAAGTGATTTGCCCAGGACTATTTCCTTAAAGAAGAATAGTTATCTTGTAAGGCAAAATTTGAACTCATGTCTCCTGGCTCCTAGTCCAGCTCCTGGTATACAATATCAACCATCTACCCAGAAAAATCTGGTGTGTATCTATATGGAAGATGTGAGGAAAAACCCTAGTTAGAGAGGAGTAAAACGGAATAGCCAAAGGCTGAGATAAATGGCACCAAACATATTTTCATGTCTGATTTCATCTGAAATTAATATTTCTTTCTCCAGTTTATTCTCTGATGTTTCATGAAGAACAGGCAATAATACTATCCTGTAAACTAGCTGAAAGTTAGGAGCAATTTCTTATACCAGCTATTTTATATCGCTTATCAAGAAAAGAGACTCCTCTACTGTGAAAATGGTAAAGTTTATAAAGATGAGCTTTTGTTTTTTCTTAAAGAAAAGTAATCTGACTACTCAGCTATCCTTACTATGGACACCTTAATGGACTTATCCCTTCCCCTAATTCAACCAGACCCCTTCTATCTGGAGGAGAGAAGATATTTCTTCCTTTATTCTTCTAGATCAAAAGAGGAAGAAGAGAGAGGAAGAAAATGAGAAGGAGGAAAAGGAACAACTGCACCAGATCCTCTTTTGCCAACAAAATATCAACTCATTTAATTTTATTTATAATAAAAAAATATCTTATCTAAAAATTGAAATAAACACTGACTGTAATATTATTCAGAACTCACTTTCTTACATGAGCTTATGTTGTAGTATGAAGAATTGATGAAATCAGGATTACATAATGGATTATTTTAGTCTTCACTCTTGCTCTTAGAGTTTCTGAATAAACTCATTATTAACCTTTCACTGCTATCTGCTCCAAGGTTTGAACAGCCTTCACCAACGACCTGACCTGAAGAATTCAAATGTTCTCTTCTTGGTAGGATTGTCAGATTCCTCCCATTTAATATGGATCTGGGACAAAAAGAGTTTGCTTTTTTTTTTTTTTTAAACCTGTGATTTCATTGGCATAAAAGTTCCCAGTAAGGAATTTCTTCTACCAATGCATATCAGTAGTGGCTCTGCAATTTTAAGAGGTTAAGTGACTTGCCCAGAGTCATACAGCCATAATGTAGCAGAGGATGACTTGAACCCAGAATTGATTTGTCTTAATACAACTTAAATAGTATTGTGCTCTAGGAGAATGAAAATGATAAGTGGGCTTTATTTCACATTGCACCAGAAGTGTAGAAAGGGCAGGAAGCCACAATTTGCTTTTTTTTTTTTTAAGACAAATGGGTAGAATAAACATTGTAAAACTTCTTATTCTTCATATTTTTGGACTCATAACAGATAATAATCATAGATTTTTGAAAAACGGTAGGTTATCTTGTGATTCTAGTCTAATCCATTTGGAGATGAGGAAACTGAGACTCAAGTAAAGTGACTTGCCTACTGTTATGTCAATTATTTAGGTAAGAAGTCTTTTTTTTTTTCATTGTCAAGTCAGTACTAAAATAGATATCTTCACAGTCTCCCAATGTATAAGTTACATTTTAAACTTAAAAAATTTTTTGAAAAAGAGATGTAAAAGAGAATTACTTATTGCTGCTGGTAGGTTGGATACTTAAAGGATTTTTTTTTTTTTGGTGGGGGAGTTTTGTTTGTGTATGTGTGTGTAGGTGAAAGCACAGTCAAATGCTAAGCAGGTTGTATCATTATACTTAAATAAATAAATAAAAATAAACTGCATCTTACATAACTCTATAACATTACTTCTATTACTCTACTTCTTTAGTCATAGCCTGTCAATATGATATTTCTGTACAAAAAGAGCTGATAAAACTAAACATAATGTATATGAAAAACCAAAAACCTGAGTTGCCTCTTGAAGATCCCATTGGTTTCCTTTAACCAGCGGAGCACAAAAAGGGGTTTTGCCTATAAAATCTACACAATGTATCTAAATCTGATCCCAGTAAAATTTCACTTTAGCTGAAGTGAAAATGCAGAGGTAGCATTTACGGATAACAGCTGGAGAACATTAGTTCCCTGTCTCTCTCTTTTTTTTTTCTCCCCAGGGTTGAAAATTCTGCTGTTCAGACAGGAAGCAGTCATATACCACACACTGTATGATAGGAGAATTCTGGGATACAAGAACAAGTTGCGGAGGATGGGGAGGAGTGCATAGGAGTTTCATTAAAGAACTTACAACTCACTCATTTTATCTACCTCTTTTCTTACTCATTACACTTCAGTGAGATATTCAAATATAGTATTGTTTTGTCTTCTCTCAAATTTAAGTTATGGAAAACTTTAAAATTTATTATTGGCAAGAAAATGTATGTTCATTTAGTTTTCCACAGGTTTTATAAAAAAGATTATCCCGTATAGCCCAAACACTCCACGGTTTATTTACTAACTTCTCCCAACCATTTAGTGTCTAGCAATGCAATTTTGAACCTCCTTTTAAAAAAATAGCCTCAAAGTGACTCTCCAAGGGGGAAAGAAGGCCATCTCTTTTCAAGTCACTCAGGTGAAAATCAAAAGAAAAGATTTTTTTAAAAAAGTAATATGAGAAAAACTATTTCTTGGATATTTGAAAGATAAAGACTTGCAATTAGAGGTAGTCTGTAGTATAGGTTAAACTGCCAGTCTCCAAGCTTGTTGGGAAGCAAAGTAGCATACATACACACACACCCCAAACATACATTCTCTGCAGCTCCAGTGCTAGGGGACTACCATCTTCCTAGTTACAAGATTCAATAGCCTGCAAGTTGGTGTGCACTCAGTCTCAGTTTGTAACCCGCTCTCCTATGGGAAGGGGATGATGTGAAACTGACCTGCTTTGGCGGGCCAAATTTAGCAGAGGCAGACTTAAGAGGCCTTTGAAAGTTTGTAAACATACTCTGCACACAAAATGAGGAGGGGATGCTTGCTGTTAATCTCTTCTATGACTAACATTCGTTTGTTAAGGTGAAATGGAAAAAACAAAAACAAAAGCCTACATCCTTCCTCTGTTAAGCAGAGGAGGAGTTTTAAGTTTAAACCGATTTGCAAGTTTTCACTTGACAGGCAATATTTCTATGCAATCTCCATCCCTCCATAACAGATGGTCCGTTGCCAGTCGAATCCTGAGAGAGCAGACAAAACATTCACACATTCTTCCTTTCACAGCACCGATAGTTGTTCTTTTTTTTTTTAAGCTATCAGAATAAGGGGCAGTCAAAAGAGAATGGAAACTTAACTTTCCTTTCAAAACTTCACCACTACAAAAGAGTTCTGTGGGCTGGTCCACAGAGACTTGGGAAATTTTCACCAAACAACGGCATAACGTCAAGGAATGGGGCATCATTTGCTGCCTGGGCCAAGCTGGAGGTAACCAGAGTGTTCAGAAATAGAGCAGAGATAAAACTTCATAAATTCTAATGACAATCCAGGAAGTGCCTTAAGGAGAACCCGCTGTGACAGCTGTAAAGGTATGAATCATAAAAGAAGGAAGGAATTCCTCTGGGAACTTAACTAATTGCGCCCCCTTCCCCACCCCACCCCCACAATTTCCCCCCTTTTTCCCTGGTAAAGGGGAAAAGGTAAGTAACCTTCCCAAGTTCTTTATGGAGCGAGGCAAATCAAAGTGAAAAAGGGCTGAACTTTCCATCCTGAGAAGGGAAGGGGAGGAAAAGAAGACGCAGGGAGGGGATGAGGAGGGAGAGACCGAGGAGGCGGAGTGAGCTCAATTCCTGTACAGTTAGATGGATTAATCTCACTCACCCTCACTGCCGTACTGTTTGCCATTGTTCGCTCCCATCCTGCAGGCTTCATACTCTCCTTCTCCCAGTACACACCATGTCTAACCAGCCAAGACGCGGTTCTTAGGCAACCAGGGGGCGACGAAAGCGGGCAAGTGAACCCTCCTATCCCGAACGATTACTTTGACATACTTCAGAACCCCTAAACAAGGACCATCTCTGGGAGGGCAATGCCCCCCCTCCGTAGGTTCTCCAGATGGACTTGCTCTTTTCCACTCCTTGCTTTTTTTCTTTTCTTTTCTTTCTTTTTCTCCTTTCTATTTTTTGCAAGAAAGATAACCCGAGGGGTCGCAGCTCCACTTAATAATCCACACTCAGGGTCAGGCAGCGGTACTAGAGGAATCTGTAGATGCAGCTTCCAGCATCCCAGGGCTAGGCAGGCAAGGACATCCCCTTCAGGCTTCTGAGGGCGAAGAGGAAGAACTGCCTCGCTCCTTCGGTCCCAGCGCTCTCGATGCACTTCTTCCTAAGGGAAAGTGCCGCTACAAGCCACTTGTTGCTGGTTCCCTGAGAAGGAGACCCACGGCCCTACGCTGCTCTCCAGTGGCTCAGACTTTTGTTAGCACCAGGCGCCTCCTCTCTTTCTGTGTCAATCACAGAGGGAGCCCCGACAAGGAGGGTGGCTGGAGGAGGGAGCTGAGCCTGCAGAGGCAGCCTTTTAAAGGAGCCGCGCGCTTTTAGCTCCCTGCTTTGGCCCCTTCAACTTTTTCCAGACTTATAGCCCCCTTGAAGACCCTGCAATCTTTTGGAGGAAGGGGTATTCTGACGGATTTTTATTGTATTATTATTTTGTGATCTCGACTACTTGGTTGTACAAGAAGTTTTTACGAGAGTGTTTGAAGTATCACACACAGATGTGTATAATGAGTATATTATGTCACCTGTGTGATTATATCACCTATCAGTTATATTCTGCATTTAGTTATTCTCGTCCCCAGGCAGATGGTATTCACCTTCACAAAAAGTTATAACTTTTTAAAATTTAGAACTGACAATAAAAAAGGTTTATTTTTTTTTATTTAGAACCAAATTATTTAGAGTAATTTAGAATTCTTTATTTAGAACGATAGAGATTATTACATCTAGTTCCTTGGCTTTCTGGGTGCTGCAACAGAGGCTCATAGAAATATAAAGCTGTAAGGATACAAAGTAAAGATCTGGCTCTAGTGTTTCAGGACCTGGGTTCAAATGTGCCTCTGATGTTTTTATCTCTGTGGCTTTTGGCAATTTGTTTCCCGACCTTATTTTCCTAATTTGTAAAATAAGAGAGTTGATCTCCAGCACTTCTGAAGTTTGACTAAATCTTGAGGTAACTACATAAAAATGGCAAGTAGGTGGCACAGTGGATAGAGTGAGGGCCTAGAGTGGAGAGGACTCATTTCTCTGAGTTTAATTATGGCTTCAGGTGCTTACTAGCAGTGTGACTCTGGGCAAGTCACTTAACCCAGGTTGCCTCAGTTTTCTCAGATATAAAATGAGCTGGAGAAGGAAATGGTAAAATATTCCAGTATCTTTACTAAGAAAACCCCAAATGAGGCCCTGAAAAGTCAGACACTAAGTAACAAAAACATCAGTAATCATCAGTGCCCTCAACCCAGGTCATCTGACTCTGGACCCAGGACTCTTCCCTGCACATAGAGGGGGAAACCATGTAGCAAAAGGGATAGTTTGTCCTCAGGCCTGCAGTCAGATAATCTGGGCTAAGGGTTTTACTCATTAGTGAAGTTACCTCAAATAATGGCGGATTTTCTCTCCATCCAGAAATGGGGAGGGAGAAGTTTTCCTCTATGTCACTTAACATATTTAATATAAATATTTGTAACTCCATCTTTTTCAAATGGTCATAATTTAACATCCTGCCCTGAAAGTTTTGATGTGACCCTCCCATTTTTTTGAGGGATAGAGATTTAAAGAGGAAAAGAGGGTTAGAAGGTAGAAAGAATATAGGGAAAGTTGGGAGAGAGTCACATGAGAGCCAAGGAAGTTCTCCCCCACCCTTCAGAAATATGTTTCCTGGCTCTGAACTTTCAATAGCTTTCTAGCCAGGAAATGAATTTTTTCCCCTCCTTACTCAGATATTTTTCCCCTTGAAGTTTGTATTATCCTTTGTTTAATATTTGACAACTGATATTTAAAATTAATATGCAGTTTCTAACACTATAAAACTGCCAGATATTTCCAAGATAAAAGAAAAAGAGAATCTTTAGAATCATTGGATTCAAATGTTCTTCACATGAATCTAAAAAGTTTGGAATGATCAAATACTGATTTGTTAATGAAAGATTATATATTATAAATACATGAACTAAACCCTGCGATGTAAAATGTTAAGGTTCTCCTTATAGGGGCAGGACCATAGCAAATATATTCACCTAAAGTTTCAAATATTTCCAGTGAAGATAGTTATATGGATTCCTGCAAACAGTAAAGATTCTAAAAGAACAATGTTTTGGAGGCAGGTGGGTAGCTCAGTGGATTGAGAGCCAGGCCTACAGACAGGAGATCCTAGGTTCAAATCTAACCTCAGACACTTCCCAGCTGTGTGACCCTGAGCAAGTCACTTGACCCCCATTGCCTAGCCCTTACCACTCTTCTGCCTTGGAGCCAATATACAGTATTGACTCCAAGATGGAAGGTAAGAGTTTTAAAAGAAAAGAAATATGTTTTAACAGGGTTTTATAATATGTGTTTTTGAACATTGGACAAAAACAGGTGATATTTACTTTATTATTTAGGGAACATTTTAATTTATACTATAGGATTGCATGGCTCTCTCAGCTCTAAAACTATGATACTTTGATTCAGTTTTTCTGTCCAATTTCTTTTAATTGAAATAACTTTTTTCATTACTTTTTTATTGATCCTATACTACTTTTCCAGTATTTATATTCATCGATGCTTATCCAGTCAAAAAGCATTTATTGGCAATTACTATAGATATTGCACTCTGATGAACACTGGATATGCCAAGATAGGGAAAGGAGCTGTCTTTTAATGTAGAAGATAACATGTAAATAGGTACAGTAGAAACTAATGTCAAAGGGAAAGGTATCAGAAGCTGAGGAGGAAGGAGCAGACTGGGAAAGACTTCTTTCAGAATGAACTTAAGCTGAATTTTGAAGGAAACTAAGAGGAAAGGATGAAGAGAGATTGCTTTCTAGGCATGGGAACCACAGTGCAAGGCATGAAGATGGGAGGTAGAACATAGAGCAAGAAGAACAAGTAGGCCAGTGTGGCTTAATTGTTGAGTGCACATAAAGTGTAAGACCAGAAAGGGTAGAAGGGGCAAAGTTATAAAGAGCTGTAAATGCCCAAAACAAAACAAAACAAAAACAAACAAGCAAACAAAAACTTTAGAAAGCTATTGGAATTTGTTGAAGAGGGGGAGGAGAGATTGAAGAGGTTGGACTTTTTCTTTAGGAGAATCTCTTTGGCAGTAGAGCAGAAGATAGATTAGGATGGAGAGAGAATGGTTAGAAATCTATAAAGGAGTTCAGATAAGAGATAATGAAAGTCTCAAGTAGGGAAGTTCTATGATTATTACAGTTTATATGCACGTGCATTCTAAGAATAGATGCCAAATTCTAAGCCTCTGAGTCCTGTCCATGTTCTTTCCATAATTTTATCACTTTCAGTTCCTAATATTCATTTATAATAAAACATTAGGTGAAGTTCTTGCAGGGGGGGAAAGTGACTAACTAGAGTAGAGAAGTTGTTATAGAAAAAAGTGATATTTTGGTTGTCCTTTAAAGGATAGATACAAATTCAGTAGACCAAGAGAAGAAAGAATTTCGAAGTAAAGAGAAGAATGTTAGCAAAGGCATAGAGTCAGATAGAAAAGGAAGGTTCATTTTGGGGTAAAAGGAAATAATCCAGTTAAATTGGAATAATAATAATAATAATAAATAGCTAACATTTATATAGTGCTTACTATGTGCTAAGCTGGGTGCCAAATGATTTACAATTATGATCTTATTTGTAATTACCCTGGGAAGTAGTTGCTATTATTAACCCTAGTTTACATATGAGAAAACTGAGGCAAACAGCAGTTAAGTGACTTGCCATGGTCACATAGCTAGTAAATAGCTGAGGCTGGATTTGAAATCAGATTTTCCTTACTCTGGGCTCTGCACTCTATCCATTGCGGTTTAAGACTAAACTGGTGATTGTGGATAGCCTTGAATGTAAACAAAGAAAGGAATTAGAGCATTACCCAGTAGGCAGTAGAGAATATTTGTGTTTTTTGAGTCCAGTAGTGAGAAAAACAGATCTATAAGGCAGAGATCTGATGTTTGTTACTAGGAGACAAGGGTAATTAAAGTGCAAAAAATTGGACTATCTTCACTGTTTAGTCTAATGAACTGGTTCTGATTATAGTAGATGATTAAATATTCAATGATTACTACAGCCACTATAAGAAAATATGCTACCTTTTATATTTTGATTTACTTATGACTGACCTTTTAGGTCAAAGCCAAATCAACAGTTGGAATACAAAATGAAAGTCAGTGGAGAGGAAGAAGTGGGAGAATTCAGTAAATTTTAGATATCAATGATAAGTAATCTAATCTGAATTTAACTCTAAAGAATTATTTATCTGATATTGCCAACTTTCCAAAGTATGTGAAAAGACACTGCTGGAATTATATCTGAAATCCTCAAGCAAAAAACAAAACATTTATTTTAGCCAAAAAAAAAAGAAAACAAAACACAAAACAATCCTCTTTTCTAAGTTCCAAATGTTCCCCACAAACAGCTATCAACAAGTAATTGGATTTTTGCATTTTACCTTTTGCACTTTCCTTGGACATTTTCTTGTGAAATATAAGCAGCCAAAATGACTAGAAAAGATAGTATCTTAAATAATACACAGAATGCAGATAAGCAGTTCCAGCTAATAGAGGACAGCCTATAATTATTCAGATAGTCTAAAATATATTTTGAAGTTATGTCACATACTTTGAAATAAATTATTTTTGCATCCCTTGAAATATTTCCATTTATCTTTCCTTAACCAGAACTTACAAAAAGATCAAGACACATTTAGCCTTTTTGTTTGCATTTCTCTTACACATATTTAGAAGCCTTCCAATCCCACCCCCAATAAAACTATTGCAGCCTTAAAACATTCTTGTTTGCAAGTAGGTCAGTCACTGAAATATTGAATGCCAGAATAAAAAGTAATGTGTTTTTTTTTCCCACTTGAAAATGATTCCCCTCTGCAATGCTTTTAAATAGTTGTCATCCAGTCTATAAGGAAACTCTTCATATTGTCCAAGGAAGTCCAACACACTTTTGTATAATTCCAGTTATTAAGACTATTATTCCATACATCAAATTGAAATTAGGATACTTGTATTCTTTCCTCCTCCCTCTCACCCCAACCTTAATCATAGTTCTGGTCTTTGGGTCAATCAATAACACCTAAAATGAAAGAAAAAAAGTTAAATATGTACTCAAATCACCTGAAACACTGGAACTTTTTGAAATGTCTCTAGGTAGAAATTCAAAGTTAAGTTACTTTAAATTGTAATAATTAAGGTTCTGTTTAGTTCAGAAGGGAATAAATCTTAAGATTCTTGTGAGGCATTAAGGTTTTGCCAAGTGGACTTTGACTTGTTAGAAAGGCTGAACACTAGAGAACCAGCTCTCATTTGGGAAAGGGGTTTATGATCGTGCTTTTCAGCAAATTGGCCAGTTTTGACATGTAAATGTGAAATGCCTTTAAAATTATGATTTTTAAAAGTCATCAATCAATCACAGCTCCCAGTGAAAGGGAGTAAAGACTTGATATCAGGGATATACTTCCTCTGGGAGCCAAGGTGGAGGAGTAACTAGGGCAGCAACTCACAGTTTCACCACGAAAATCCTCTGACCAAAAGTAAAATATCACCACAAAATGAATAGAGGAGTGAAAGAGCCAACAGAGACAAAGGGAAACAACCTTCAAAAAAAGAAAACCCCAAAAGGTATGCAGAGATTATCTGGGGAACTGAGGTGAGAAGGGAGTGGAACTAGCAGTGAGCATAGTACCAAGTGAAGAGCAAACCACACCCCCACTGCCCATACATCTACTCTCACAGGTTCCAAACTTAGGTCTAAGCTAAGTCAGACCCTGAGTTCCTGCCATGCAAAAAGAGGTTCAAGCCAACTAACACCCTGTGAAATTGCAAACTTGTGAAGAAATCCAGAGTCCCAGCCCAGGGCAATTTGGCCCAAAGGAGGCTGATCCATGTGGGCCCAGAGCAAAGTCAGGAATCCCAGACTGGGGTTGGGGTGGGGATGCAGTTTTCAGGGGAAGCATCCCCTGGACCTTTTGGCACAAAAAGTAAGGGTAGAGCTCCAGGAAAGGGTAATCCAGGGTGTACTTGATTGAATCAAAAACTTGAGACCAAAACCACAAGCCTAAGACTAGGGCTACAATCTGATCAGTACCTGACCTAATCAAGTTCAGACAGAGATAATAAAGTTCATTCCCAAGCCTGAAGAAAGTCTTTAAACTATCTTCATCTCAAGGGTCAATTGAATCAGTAGGAGGAAGGGATTCTCAGAGCTCTCAGCCCTCAGACCAACTGGTAAACTAGTAGCAACCCAGAAAATAAGCAGAAAATAACATAAAGGAAGGACTAAAGTTAAAAAGGGTACCCCAAATCCCCAGAAAACAGAGCCTACCTATAATTAGATAGGAAAAATGAACAACCAATCAAAAAACAACAACACCTAACTCTAAAGACTTTTTTGGAGACAAAGAACAAGGTGCAGACACAGAAAGGGACAGCAAAAGCAAAGTAAACACATCCAAAGACCAAAAGAAAAATATGGATTGGACACAGATTCTGGAAGAGCTCAAAAAAGACTTCAAAATCCAATTATTAGAGGTAGAGGAAAAGTGGGGAAGAGAAATGAAAGTAATGCAAGAAGAAATAGGCCAATTAAAAAAGGAGAACCAAAAACTGACAGAGGAAAACCAGGCCCTAAAAATCAGAATTGACCATCTAGAAATCAATGATTTCAAAAGAAATCAAGAAACGATAAAGCAGAATCAAAAGAATGAAAAAAAAAGAGATGAAAATGTGAAATATTTTATTGAAAAAAACACAACTGACCTAGAAAATAGATCGAGGAGAGACAATTTGAGAATTATTGGATTATGAAAGCTATGATCAAGAAAAAAAACTTTGGTCAAAATACTATAAGAAATTATAAGAAAAAAACTGCCCAGAGATCCTCGAACAATAAAATTAAATTGAAATTGAAAGAATTCACAGATCTCCTTAAGAAAGAAACCCTTAGATGACAACTTCCAGGAATTTAATAGCTAAATTCAAGAGCCACCAAGCTAAGGAGAAAATTCTTGAAGCAGCCAGAAAGAAACAATTCAAATACCATGGAGCTATAATCAGGATCACGCAGCTTCTTCATTAAAGGATCAGGAAACATGGAATATGATATTCAGAAAGGTGAAAAAGATTTGGATTTACAACCCAGAGCCTCCTATATAGCAAAACTGAGTATACTCTTTTGGGGGGATTGGGGGGAATGGTCATTCAATAAGATAGAAGATTTCCAAGCATTCCTGAAGAATAAGCCAGAGCTAAGCAAAAATGCAAAGTCCAAACATGAGACATAAGAGAAGCCTAGAAAGATGGGTCAAAGAAGAAATCATAGAAACAATGCTTCATTAAAGAGAATGACAATGAGGAGACATCATACCAAAACCTATGGGATGCAGCCAAACAGTACTTGGGGGAAAATTTATATTACTGAGTGCCTATACCAAGAAAATAGAGAAGGAGGAGATCAATGAATTGAGCTTGACACTTAAAAAATTAGAAAAAGAACAAATTAAAAATCCCCAGATAAAAATTAAATTGGAAATCCTTACAATTAAAGAAGAAATCAATCAAATTGAAAGTAAAAGTACTACTGAACTAATAAATAAGACTAAGAGCTGGTACTTTGAAAAAAAACAAATAAAATAAAATACTAGTCAATCTAATAAAAAAAGAAAAGAAAATCAAATTAACAGTATCAAAGGTGAAAGGGGCAATCTTACCTCTAATGAAGAGGAAATTAAAGTAATTATTCAGAACTACTTTGCTCAATTATATGGCCACATATATGACAATATAGGTGGAATGGATGAATATTTACAAAGATATAAATTGCCCAGATTAACAAAAGAGGAAATAGAATTCCTAAACAATCCCATCTCAGAGAAAGAAATTAAACAAGCCATCAAGGAACTTCCTAAGAAGAAATTTCCAGGACCAGATGGATTCACAAGTGAATGCTATTGAACATATCAAAAGAACAACTAATCCCAATACTATCAAATTATTGAAAAAATTAGCTAAGAAGTTTTACCAAATTCCTTTTATGACACAAATATGGTACTTATTACAAAGCCAGGCAGGCCAAAAACCAAGAAAGAAAACTACAGACCAATCTCCTTAATGAATATAGATACAAAAGTCTTAAATTGGTTACTAGCAAAAAGACTCTAGAAAGTGATCACAAGGATTATCCACTATGATCAGGTGAGATTTATATCAGGAAAACAAGGATGATATAATATTAGGAAAACCATCCACATAATTGACTATATCAATAATCAAACCAACAAAAATCACACGATTATCTCAATAAATGTAGAAAAAGCCTTTGACAAAATGCAACACCCATTCCTATTGAAAACACTAAAAAGTATAGGAATAGAAGGACCATATATAATTAAAACCATCAGTAAACATCTTTTGCAATGGGGACAAGTTAGAATCCTTTCTAATAAGACCAGGAGTGAAGCAAGGATGCCCATTATCACCTCTTTTATTCAACATCGTACTAGAAACCTAGCAGTAGCAATTAGAGAAGAAAAAGAAATTGAAGTCATTAGAGTAGGCAATGAGGAGACTGAACTATTACTCTTCACTGATGATATGATGGTATAAATAAAGAACCCCAAAAAATAAACTAAAAGGCTAGTGGAAATAATTAACAACTTTAGTAAATTTGAAGGGTGCAAAATAAACCCAAATAAATCATCAGCATTTTAATATATTTCTTCACAAAATTCAGGAGCTGTAGTTAGAAAGAGAAACTCTATTTAAAATTACCCTACATAATGTAAAATATTTAGAAATCTATCTGCCAAGACAAACATTGTAATTATATGAACCCAAATACAAAACACCTTTCACACAATTAAAATAGCTCTAAACAATTGGAATAACATTAATTGCTCATAGGTAGGAAAAGCTAATATAATAAAAATGACAATCCTACCCAAATTAATCTACTTATTTAATGCCATATCTATAAAACTACCAAAAACTTTTTTATAGAATTATAAAAAATTATAACAATTCATCTGGAAGAGCAAAAGATCAAGAATATCAAGAGAAATAATGGGAAAAAAGTGAAGAATGGAGGCCTAACAGTACCAGATCTTAAACTGTACTATAAAGCCATGGTCATCAAAACAATATGCTATTGGCTAAGAGACAGGAGGGAGATCAGTGGAATAGACTTGTGGTAAGTGACCTCAGCAAGACAGTCTATGATAAAACCAAAGATTCAAACTTTTAGGACAAAAATTCACTATTTGGCAAAAGCTGCTAGGAAAATTGGAAAATAGTATGGGAGAGATTAGATCATTTTACACCCTATACCAAGATAAATTCAAAATGGGTAAATGACTTAAATATAGAGGGAAATCATAAATAAATTAAGTGAACATAGTCAAATATGTGTGAAAGGAAGGAATTTAAGACCAAGCAAGAGCTAAAGAACATTGCAAAATTTAAAATGAATGACTTTGATTATATCAAATTAAAAAGGTTTTGTACAAACAAAACCAATGCAACCAAAATAAGGAGGAAAGTAATAAACTGGGAGAACATTTTTATAACAAGACTCTCTGACAAAGGTTAAATTTCCCAAATATGTAAGGAACTAAATCAAAATTACAAAAAATCAAGCCATTTCTCAATTGACAAATGGTCAAGAGACATGAATAGGTAGTTTTCAAATGATGTAATCAAAACTATCAATAAGCATATGAAAAAGTGTTCTAAATCCCTCCTGATTAGAGAAATACAAATTAAAACAACTCTGAGGTACCACCTCACACAGAGCAGATTGGTCAATATGCCAGCAAAGGAAAGTGACAAATGTTGGAGGGGATGTAGTGAAATTGGGACACTAATACGCTGTTGGTGGAGTTGTTAATTGGTCCAAGCATTCTGGAGGGCAATTTGGAACTTGGGCTTTAAATGAATGCCTGCCCTTTGACCTAGCCATAGTCCTGCTGATATGTACCCGAAAGAGATAATAAGAAAAAAAGACTTATACAAATATATTAATAACTGTGCTCTTTGTGGTGGCAAAGAATTGGAAAATGAGGAGGTGTCCATCGATTGGGGAATGGCTGAATAAATTGTGTATATGTTGGTGATGGAATATTTTTGTGCCGAAAGGAATAAAGAAATGGAAGAATTCCATATGAACTGGAATGACCTCCAGGAAGTGTACACAGAGATTGATCTATTGTGGCACAATCAAATGTAATAGACTTTTCTCCTAGCAGCAATACAATGACCCAGGATAATCTAGAGGAACTTAGGAGAAAGTACACTATCAATATCCAGAGTAAGAATTGTGGAAGCAGAAATCCATTAGATAAATATATGCTTGATCACATATCTCAATAGGAATGTAATTTTTATGTTAAATGATCACTCTTCTGCAAATATGAATAACAAAGAAATATGTTTTGAACAATGATACAACAATATACAATACATGTATGACCCAGTGAAACTGCTTGTCGGCTTTGGTAGAGGGGAGGAGAGAATAGGGAAGGGGAGGACTATGAATCATGTAACCATGGAAAATGATTCTAAATAAAAATTTAAAGTTTAAAAAAAATTAAAAAGAGTTGATATCAGGAACTACTAGTTACAAGTTCTGCAGCCAACAGATCATTAGCTATGAGATGCTACGAAAGTTATTTTATTTTTTAGTGCCCAAGGTATCTGTTTATGACTGTTAATTTCATGTTTTAGGTTATGACACATGTATAACCTAGATCAAATCACTTCCCATAATATGAAGCAGGGAGGGAAAGGGAGATGGAAGAAATTTTTTTATTTTAAAATTGTGGAAAGTATTTGTTAAAAATTGTCAGTAAATGCAATAGGAAAAATCAAATATTATTTTAAAATTAAGATTGTTAATTTGGGGGATGGTACTAATTTTCATTACAGAGAAAGTTTCTCACTGGTACTTTTCTATGCTTTTGAAATCAGAGGTCAGGTTGAAGACATGATTAATAAGTCAACAAGCATATATGTGACAGGATTTATACTAGGTGCTAGAGACAAAAAGGAATCAGTCCCTGCCTCCAGGAGCTTAATCTGTATGCTTTTATTTTTATATCATTAATTTCCTAGCATATATGCTGCATTAAACTCTCCCTAGGGAAAAAAAAATAAAAAAAAATTAAAGGAAATCTACAGAAATGGCAGCTAGGTGGCACAGTGGATAAAGTGAGAGCTTGGTGTCAGGAAGTTTCTTCTTCCTGAGTTCAAATCTAGTCTTAGACACTCATAGCTAATCTGACCCTGGGCAAGCCTCTTTGCCTTAGTTTTCTTATCTGTAAAATGGGCTGGAGAAGGAAATGGCAAACTACTCCATTATCTTTGCCAAGAAAACCCCAAATGGGATCATAAAGAGTAGGATGCAACTGAACAACAACAGACACAGAAGAACTAATGTGTTTCCCTATTTCTCTATTAGAGGAAGGATGAATGATTCATTACTTATTCTGTGGAATAGAGATTGGTCAATATAATCAATCAAAGTTTCAGCTCCTTTTAGTGTTATTAGGTACATAATTTTTGACACTGTATTCAAAGAAGACTATAGATATACACATATTGAAAATGCATATATGTAGTTTTATTTACTTTGCTCTGCATCAGATTATAATAAAAGTATTTCTTTGGTTCTCTGAATTCCTCATGTTCATTTCTAAAGGACAGTCATATTTCAATACATCAAAGATCAATGCCGTTGTGATCTCATTTGTATCAGTTCCTCTTCTAACTATAGCGATATCAACATTTTTGTAAGTATGGCTCCCCAAATTAATTACTTTTAAGTCAATTTAGCAGTGAACATCTCTGAAATAATCTATTGCCAATAATAGTCTGTCTTCCTGACTTTCCAACTGCTAGGGCTTATTTTCTGGATCAAAACCTCTGAGAATCCAGGGACACCTCCATGCCATAATATGCAGAAATTTGTGAAAGCTCCAAAATCTTACAAATATAAGATGTCAGGACATATTCTCTCATGAACTTACTTCTAACTAGGACCTCAAAATGCCTTTCTTCAGAATCAAGTGAAAGCAAGACTA